>NW_027184085.1:32040250-32366679 GCF_041296385.1 Aphelocoma coerulescens
ACCAGGATTAAGCACTAAGCTGAAGTGGGGACATGCTAAACTATGGACAGCAGAGCTGCTTTGGCTGGCTATCCTTTTTGTTCTAATCTGTGCAGATAGCATCTGTAATCACTGGAGGCCTTTAGCTGTTGTGGCCTCTTGAGTGCTATCATGCATTAATTACTCAGTGACATGGCAGGCCCTTCTTGTATGTATTAATTTGTGTTCATGTTAACTTCAGTACTTGCTGGAGTGTGCCGCAGTCCTCATCTTGTCTGCCTCGTTCAGGTCCTGCTTTTAGACTCCTAAATGGTTTTGATTACTCAGAGGAGCTTGGGTCAGTACATGTCTGCTCCATACCACAGTTTCTTGCATTAAGGGAGAGAAGATATATCTTTTATGACTTCGATGGTCTCAGGGTAGACAGAAGATTCCTGGGGGTTTTTTTTATGCACAGTACCAGCTACACAGGTTTGAGGAGTTTCTCAGGAAGTGCTGCTGTAGCTGCTGGGATTGACATGGAATGGGTGTGAAGTCTGGAAATGAGCTGTATGCTTGGGATGAGAGATACGCAATATAGGTAGTACCTAGTCTACGTGAAATTATTACTGATGTTTGTTGCTGCCATCCCCAATCCTAAGTAAAATGTTGAGATATTTGTCACAAGTGTGTTGCACTTGTGAAAAAACACTTGTGTTTTGTAACCTGCAGGTGGGTAACCAACAGAGACAGTCTGGCCCCACAGGATCCTTGTTTCTTCTGTGATGTTTGTTTTCGGATGCTCCATTACGATTCAGAAGGCAATAAACTGGGAGAGTTTCTTGCATATCCTTATGTTGATCCTGGGATTTTCAACTGAAACTGACATGCGCCAGGATGAATTTAGTGAACCACTGTTGGGGTCTCCCCCCTGCCGTGTAGCCCTGGGAGAGGGGCCCTGGGGGGAGGCACGGGGTTTCCCTGCCCCTGCTCAGCCTCGTTCCCCATGGGTTGGTTTGTGTTCCCCTGCGTGGGCAAAGGACCCTCGGGTCCGTGACTGTAGCAGTTCCTCGGCAGAGCCCCGGCCATGCGGCTGGAGAAATAAACATCTCTGAAACATCTAGCAAGAATCTGTCCATATATATTTCTTTTCCACGGGACTCCTGGTTTGATATATCTGTGTTACAGTAATCCCCACTGTAACAAATGGTGGGGAAATGCTGGCAAGACACTGATCCCTAAGGACAGGAAACTCGTGAGTAAAAACCACTCTAGATCTCTCTCTTCTCACCTTGGTTTGGATATTCTCTCTGGACTATGGAAGAATCGTGGGAAATGTGGCTCTCTGAGCCACAGAAAAAAATGTATCTAGAAGTTAAAGAAATCCTTGAACAACAAAACAAGAAAGTATTGGAACCGGGAGATCTAGAACACTTTTTTAACTGGCTTTTCAAAAATTTCTTCTATACTTCTCAAGACTTACTTTTTGATATTAGTCCTCCTGAAAATCCTAGAGCTTATCACGAGTGTTTTTGGCACGAGATCTTGTTGGAGATGAAGGATCAAACAGAACATGCATTAGTGATTGAACCCATGTGTGGATCCATCGTGATCAGTGAAGCTATTCAGGAGCATTTATATGGTCCCATTACCCCTAAAACAAAGGATGGCCATAGTCCCATGGCCGAGGCCGCGTGGCCACCATCCCAGGAGTGCGTGACTGCAGCCGTGCCGGCAGAGGTGCCTGTGCTGGATGTGCCCAGCCCCCTCAGGAGCGTGCACCTTATCGCAGACCCCATCCCTGTCTCGGGGTCCCCGGCCACTCAACCGTGAGTGAGGGAGCGATGCCGCAGGCGCTGCAGGTGCCATGGGCCACGTGCAGCAGAGAGGCGGCCCCCACGAGCAGCCAGGAACCGGGGGTCGGCGTGGAAGCCCGCTCTGAGCTCACGGCTCGGAGAGCCCTGTAGAGAGAGAAGCAGCGGTTTCCATAGCGACACGAGAAGCTGCGCAGCTCCGAGCTGAAACGAGGCCGCTCTCAAAGCAGCGTGGAGTTGGCGGAGCAGAACTGCTCGGAGGGCGCGGGGCCGGCGGCGATGGCGGCGCGGGGCCGCGCAGAGCCCAGACACGCGCCGGAGCAGCGCCGCTCAGAGGGCGCGGAGCAGCCGCAACGCGAGGGCCCGACCGAGACGTCGGAGTTGGCGAGGCAGCGGCCATGCGGGACAAGCAGCCATGACAAACACGCAAGCACGTGATAGGAGTAATTGTAGCAACGAAAATCACAGGAACTGTGAAATGGTACAATGTAAAAATCAACTATGGATTTATAACATGAGATGATACAGGGGAAGACTTATTCATCCATAGAACTGCCATTAAAAGGAGTAACCCTAAAAATTACCTGCAAAGTGTAGGAGATGGGGAAGTTGTACAGTTTGATATAGTGCAAGGAAAGAAGGGTTTACAAGCAGCAAATGTTACTGGGCCTGGAGGTCAAAGGCAGCTGTTATGCACAAAATTATAAACAATATCCATCCCAGCAACTTCCCTACCCACAACCTACTTTCCCCTTTTACCCTATACCCAACATGAATCCTTTCCTAAGTTTACCCCATCCCCAGTTCATTCCTAATCCGTTTTTCACCCCATGGCTTCCCTATACAATTCCCTTTCCCTACAACTCGTCTCTGATGCAGAGGGGGGGATGAAAATGGGGACAGAAGAAATTAAACACTCCTGCATCAGTTTCCCCACAAAGCATGCCCAGAGAGTTCTGTCTCCTGTCTGTCAGCCTTAAGATGTTCCAGAGAATCTGCTTGGACATTCAAAGACTCAGGAGGGTGGCTTCTTTTGTTTTGAAACTGTCTTTGTTATTTTCAATGTTAAGTTTTACATCTCTTTTGTTAAAAATAAACAGGTAAAATGTTGGGTCCCTCCCCCCCTGCCATGTAGCCCTGGGAGAGGGGCCCTGAGGGGAGGCACGGGGTTTCCCTGCCCCTGCTCAGCCTCGTTCCCCATGGGTTGGTTTGTGTTCCCCTGCAGGGGCAAGGACCCTCGGGTCCATGACTGTGAGAGTTCCTCGGCAGAGCCCGGCCATGCGGCTGGAGAAATAAACATCTCTCTGAAACATCTACCAAGAATCCGTCCATATATATATATATTTCTTTTCCACGGGACTCCTGGTTTGATATATGAGTGTTACAGTAATCCCCACTGTAAGAAACCACATTGTTGAATCTGTTGCTCTGGCTGTTAAAATCACTGGACAGCTTGAGTTTTGAGCATACTCCTGGGTTTTGGGTTAGGCATGTAATCGTTTCCTGTGGGGTGGAAGGAGCCCTTTGCACTTGAAGTCTTCCTGATGTGTTTTTCTGAGTAAGTAAGAATGATTTTACAAATAAGTTGGCATGGAAAAATAGAATACACTTTTACAACATTACAGTAGTTTGGATGCTATGGACTGTAAAATGCGGATGTTTGAGAATACCTGGCAAAAGAAACCATGATTTTGAGAAGCTCTGTGCATCCAAGGCTCTGTAAACATCTGACGATGAAAACATGGTCTATGGATATCTTACCTTGAAAACTAAGGCGGTTGCCATCTTTGAACAAGGGTGGGTGGCACTGGATTTGTAGGGAGGAGAATGCTTTCTTAGAGAGAAGCTCAGAATGTTGGTTAAACTCTTAGGTCTTTCCTACAAATGAGAGCTTGCATCTGAAGGCTTCTGGTGTCCTTGGTTTCTGACTCTGAGGACCGATTCTGTGAAGAGGAAACTACATTTCATCATTACTGAATTGTAGCCTGCCTTTTAAACAATTTTGTCAACTGTTTACAGTGTTCATTGTGCACCTTTTTTTAGCATCATTCTGTTATTTTAAGTAATGATTTTTTTAAATTAAAATGTGACAAATATGTAGTTCCTAGTCTGTTAAACTGAAACTCTTGTCAAGACCGGATATACTTTTTTTTAAAGTCTTCTGGAATTAAGATTTTAGTGGAGATCTTTGTTGTTTAGGAACATTAGCTCTAACTGCTTTTCTTTTGAAAACTTCAGCTAGTTCTGGTTGGTGAAAGACAGCCTACTCTGACAGTCTACATACAGAAAAGTGACAATCTTACTCAGGTCCAATAGCTGCAGATTCTGCCAGTGCTTACTTGATTATCTTAGATGTCTTGAAACAAATGTATCAGAAGCACTTGTGGGACTCCATTGATCACTTACATATCTTACTGCTTTCTGGTGGTGTATTAAGTCATGTGAATATAAATCTGTGCTTTTTTCAGGAACAACAAAAAAAGTGGGGTTTTTTTTCCTGTCTTGTATACCAGCCGGCTGTTGGTCTGTGTATTTTAGTGAACCAACCACTTGTAAAAGCAGGTGGTGTTAGTTCTCTTACCCTTCAGGAATCTGCAGAAATGGGAGTGCCCTGCCCACCACAACTGTGACAAGTCCAACTGCTGGGGCAGGGCTGTTTTGTGGTGCTGCAGCAGTTGCTTTAAAGGTCCTCTACAATACAGCTCTGGTTGCAACTTCAGCATTTGCCTCACAAGTTGCTATTCCTCATCTTTCCCCCATCTCTTCCTCTTTCAGCTGTCTCCCATAAACATACAGGCTTCCCAGTCTTCTTCAGTATTGGATCAGGGATCACATAGAGAACTAGCATGAGTTCTAAAGCAGCAATCAGTAGGTTTTTTGTGGGGGCATTATTTTTTCTTACTTCAGCTGTAGGGAGGAGGAAGTGGCAAAATGTGAGTTTACTCTTTCATTAAATTAATTTTACTCAAATATGCTGTCTCTCACATAACCCATTTATCTTCTTAATTAAAAGTTAAGGTCAGATATATTTCAAAATTGGTGTCTCTGCAGATTAAGAAATTTTAGTAGGCCAGTTCCATACTTCCAATAAGGCAGAGAGAAGCTGGCCACAGTCTGGATGTGGGAGTTGAGAGCATTCAGTGCTTAACTACAAAACAGAGAAGAATCATATTAGAAGCTTGCTGTTTGTGCGACCTGGTCCTATTTCATTCAGTGATTCATCTTAAAAGACAAATGGAACAAAAAGGTTACACTGTCATAGTTTTTAAAGATCCCAGAAGCTGTCACAGGACAACTGGGTCTGGTCTTGATTTGATAAGTCTTTCAAAATGACTCCTCTCAGTGAAATCCAGCATTGCATCCAGTGACCATTTGTAGCTAATTCTCTATGACACCAGCTGGATATTTGTTTTTTAGCAACTTATTAAATGCTGTGTTTTGGTGATGAAAACATCCAAGCAGGTCTATTACTTCATGACAAAAAATGAGAAAAAAATTCATTAATGTCTTGGAGATTCTCCCCCTAATGAAAGTTTTTGCCTTGCTGACAAGGTGATACAAAATCCTGTTTCTTGTACTGAGGAAGAGGAGAAGTCCCTCTAGTATTACTGTTGGTATGAAGTTCCAAAGCAAAACCTGATACATATAGACAGTGTTACTTCCCAGTGCTAACCAGGCACTTGTAACATTACCACAAGAGTCCCCTATGTATTTGAATGATGAGCAACTCAACAGGGCTGCCCAATATTTTAAGCTGTAGTAAGCTCCATTCTTGAAGTAGGCATACTGTTGTCAAAGCTAACTCTGCTTTATATTTTGTGCATAGCTGTGTTTCTTTCTTCAGAAAGAATCAGCCTTATTCCTTGTGAGACTTTAAGTGACTGCCCAGTCAGTATAAGCTCTAATGTTTGTATCTTTTAAGAGACACAGCTCAGGGGCACACAGATGACCCTTTCTACAGTCATGTCATATTTTGTGAATTTAGGTTATTTCTGGTTTGTTAATGGGCAGTAAATTTAGGCAGCAAAAGCCCAAGCAGCTGCATGGGCAGAGTGATTGCATCACACAATCAGGAGCTTCATTAGTGCATCCAATCTCAATTAACTCTGTGAAGCAGTGGCATGTTGACCCATTATCTCTGAAACAGTTGTGACAGATGTGTTAGCTTATCAATACTTGTGTGAAAACTAGGGGATTTGGCAGTACAGCATCCTTGTCAAATATACAGTACCCTTTTTTTACTTTTTTTTTTTTAATTTTGGTATAAGGTTTGATAAAAGGGGATGGTCAAAATTGAGAAATGCTTTATATGAAGATTTCCAGTACCACCTTTACCAAAATACTTTCAAGGGTAGAAGTGGGAGTTTCTTGAGGTTTCAGTAAAGTACATCTCATTACTACCTGGAATGTGGAAATCCACAAAATCCAATATATAGTAACTAACCTCTATTTGTAAGCTAAATGAGAACGCTGCTTGTCTGATGGTCGAGCTGTACAGCCATGTCAGTCATTCCCCTTAACATCAGTCTGTTGTGAAGTGTTAGATTGCCAGAAGCCACAGGTTGTGGAGCCCAACCATTGTGGCCATCTGCCAGACAGTTTTATACTGGAGCTGCCATGGTGACTGAACTTGCAGATTTAACTTCAGGTATTGTCTTCAAGATCTGAAAGCTATTCAAACACAGGAGCGGGCAACCTCAAAATGTCAGAAGCCAACCAGGTGAAGCAGAAGGCCAGGTTGGCTGAACAGGAACATTCTTTTTGAGTCTAGGCAGACCAAGAAGGTGTACGCCTGGTGAAGCAAGGACAGGCGACATGGGAGGAATACAGAGATGGTGCTCCCCACTGTTGGGAGAACATTAATGTGGTTAAAGCTCAACTAGGGTTGATGATCTCCAGAACTGTGGGCACAATAAAAAGAGAGCAGGTTTTTTTAATATATCCGTAGCAGAAGGCAGTGCAAAAACAACATTGGCCCTCACCTACAGGATGAGGATGGTCACCTCACAAACAGGGACATAGACAAGGCTGAGATGTTAATGTTTTCTTTGCCTCTCTTCAACATGGACTGGGGGCAGTGGGGGTTCCAGTGCCCTGAGCTGGAGGACTGTGAGACTGATCAACTCCCAGTGGACCCTGAACTTGTGTGGGATCTGCTGTTCTAGCTGGATCCCTTTAAATCCATGGGGCTTGATGGGATTCATCCAAAAGTACTCCAAAGAGCTGTCTGATGTCACTGCAAAGTCTCAATGATTTTGGAATGGTTTTGGGAATTTGGAGAGGTCCCAGTCAACTGCAATCTGGTTAACATTGTCCCAGTTTTCAAGAAGGGCAAGAAGGATGACCCTGAAAACTACAGACCTGACAATCTCACTTCAGTGACTGGTAAAATTATGGAGAAGACTATTCTGATGAGTTCTTGAAAACACCTGAAGGACAATGCAGGTTTCGGTCAGAACCTTCATAAGGGGAAAGTCCTGCTTGTCAAACTTCCTTTTATCACAAGGTAACCAACTTAGTTAATCAAGGGGAGCCAGAAGATGTAATCTTTTTGATTTCAGTAAAGCTTCCAATGCTGTCTTTCACAGTATCCTCCTGGAAGAAAATGTCCTGTGCACAAGGCAATAAATTCCTTGTGAAATGGGTGAGCAGCTGGCTCACAGGTCGGGCACCAGGGGTTACAGTGAATGGGGTGACATCAGACTGGGGCCCTGTCACTAGTGGGGCTCCACAGGGCTCCATCCTCAGCCCTGTGCTCTTCAACATCTTCAAAAATTATTTGGATGCAGGACTGGAAGGAATACTAAGTTTGCTGATGGTATTAAATTGGGAGGAGCTGTTGACTCCCTCAAGGGCAGGGAGGGCCTGCAGAGAGACCTTCATAAAGTGGGAAGGCTGGGCAATCACCAACCATATGAAATTCAACAAAGGAAAGTGCCAGATTTTGAGAAGCAACAGGGATGGGGCAACCCTGGATGTATGGACACACTGGGAAATAAGTTCTGGAGAGCAGTGCCGTGGAAAGGGACCTGGGGGTCCTGGTCAGTGGCAAGTTGAACATGAGTCAGCAGTGCCCTGGCAGCCAGGAGAGCCAGCCCTGTCCTGGGGGGAATCAGGCACAGCATCACCAGCCTGGCAAGGGAGGGGATTGTCCCACTCTGCTCTGCACTGGGGCGGCCTCACCGTGAGTGCTGGGGCAGTTTGAGCACTGCAATATGAGAAAGACATTAAACTGTTAGAGAGTGTCCAAAGGAGGCCAGTGAGGATGATGAAGGGCCTTGAGGGGAAGCCGTAGGAGGAGTGGCTGAGGTCCCTTGGTTTGTTCAGCCTGGAGAAGAGGAAGCTGAGGGGAGACCTCACTGCAGTTACAACTTCCTTGTGAGGTGAAGAGGAGGGGCAGGCACTGATGTGTCAGGGAAGGCTGAGGTTGGATATTAGGAAAATGTTCTTCCCCCAGAGGGTGGTTGGGCACTGAACAGGCTCCCCAGGTTAACTGGTCACAGCACCAAGCCTAACAGCGTTCAAGAAGTGCTCTCAGGCACATGGTGTGATTATTAGGGTGTCCTGTGCAGGGCCAGGAGTTGGGACTTTGATAATCCTTGTGGATCCCTTTCAACTCAGCATGTTCTATGTGTAGTCTCAGGATTTTTAAACTCTAATTTATAACCTGGCTGTCCTCTGTCAAAATACCACATACCAGTTGTCCTAGTATCAGGCAAAGTCTGTGTTTCAAGAAACACTCTTCAGAGACCTTTGTACCTGTTCTATTCCCTTTCATGCCTCCAGGAATTAAAACACTTTACCAGTGTTTCTGCTAAAATTCTAGTTAGAGGTCCCCAAGTTAATGCCAAAGCAGTAAAATCAAAACAGTACTAAAACCAGACTCATGTTTTTCTGTCTATACAAGGATCTTTTTATCAGTTTAAAATTCTTTAATTCCATAAATTGTTTAAGACAGTGTTTTCCAACCATTCTGCATGAACAGGTTCTGTGAGAACACCACACTTTTCAGTATACGTACTATACCAAAAGCAAACCATAAAATCACATTGCAGTAAATTGGCACAACGCGTTTTGCAAGAACAGAACTAAACTTATTTTTAAAAAACCAAACAATGAAGTATACTCATCCATTAACATTGTAACAGCTATAAAAATGCTGCTTTCAACTCCTACGAAACACAGTGAAAAGACATCCCCAACAAGAGTTGAAAACTGCACAAACAGAGGTCAGTATCATAGGAAGACAGGAGGTTTTATACAAATGAAGCAACTGGAGAGTTAAAAGTATTTACACTTTTTCCTGCTATTAACTAGACAAACATACAGTAGTAAGTTAAAAATATACTACAACTCTAAATCCTGTAACATGTAAGCATTTTCTAGCTGGGATTTTCATCTTTTGAAATGTGTTACCTGTTAATACTGGATATAACTATTGGCAAAAGTGTTTAAATACTTTTAAACCAAGATTAAAGGGGCTTTTATTCCACAAAATTTAACTTCAAAATACTATGCTTATAAAATTATTTAGAATTTCAGCAGTCTATAGATTTCAAATGCAAAACTTAACAATCCTCTTTAATTTGTAATTAAAAAAAACACCACAAACAACAAAATTCCAGTGATGTCATTTGTTTTCAAAGGCAGAATCATCTGCTGGCTTTTCAAGCTCTCTCTCTTCACCACATGTCCTAGAAACAAAATAAAGCAATGTTATTGACCATATACAAATGCAGCAAGCAAGACTTATTCCAGGTGACTGTACAGTCTAGAGCAAGCGATGCTGATGCACACTCAGGAGTACATTCATTTAAGAAGTTTACCAGCTCTTTGCTTAGAGTCAACCACACAGGTTGTTTTGGACATTATTTGTTTACTTGTTTCTCACTTCTAAGAAACCAAATGTTGCAAATAAAGATGTACGAAAAATACTGAATGAAAGGAAGTTTGTATGCTGGAGAGTCTGGAGCGTGAATTCAGATATGTGGATGCATTTCTCAACATGCACTATATTTGCAAGGGGTTAATTTCAAAATCTGGTTTGTAGCTGGTATTAGCCAACAATAACTTCACAGACCCTGTGTCCAGGTAGCCACAAAGTATTTTTTTTGAAAAGTGGGTTTGTTTCTTTATCAAAGATTTCTGGAGTGTCACAGGAAACACCACACATACGCTTGATATAAATCCTTATTTAACTTATTTAAGCAGAGGGCTAGAATGTATAACCTGTATGAGAACCTACACTTGTGACTCCACTATGTTCCTGTAGCATGCTGCTTGTTCAGACCAAATGAGTATTTGGTGTAACTAGTTGAAAACTCCCAAACCCACTTCAGTACTTCTGAGGCTGTCTCACAGCACGTATCAGATAAATTTCCATCTTAAAGGTTGGGGGTTTTTTTGTTGTGTTTGAGTTATCTTACTGTAAACAACATTCCACTCTTTTTTATAGTTTTAACTTGGCAGATGGCCAAAAGAATGACAGGCAGCGGCAGCTTCTCCTGATGTGCATGAAGATCATGATGAAAGGAGCTTGCTCCAACACATAACTGCTGAACAAAAAGAATCCCCGAGTGCAAGGTGCAAAGTGCTTGGAGAAAACAAAATGTACTTCAACAAAGCAATTAAAACTCTAGGATAATTCTGGGCCTTTTCCTCATGTGTTACTAAATTCTATTCTGTGTTTCTCTTCCAGAGAGATTCACTGCTTGTTTCTGTTTATAAAACATATTTTGCAGTGAAACCAAGGTTTAAATACTTAATGCCAGACAAATTCAAGCATGCTTATGGCTTCCTGTTTAAAATGGTAGTGCATCTACCTCTATAGAGCATTAAGACTTCTGGACTTGCACAGGTCTAAGTCCTAACCTGCAGTTTACTTGCATTTGAGTGAGTCTGTAGCCAAACTGTAAAACATTATTTAAAGTGGCTTGTCTATTGATGGCAATACATGAATCACAAAAAATTAATAAATCCCATTAGTTTCTCCAAGACTTGGTTCAGGCTTCCTTTGCTTCCAACTTAATAGCCTAAAACACAAGAAAAAGCTTTTGCTTTGCCCTGTTCCACCACACACTGATTCTCACCAATAGCAGGACATCCTTTAATGTTTTTTTCAAGTCTCCACACAGCAGCAAGCAAAACAACTTTTAAAAATTCATTTAAATCTTAAACGGAAGATTTGCACACTGTTGTTCTCTCACGTTGAGAGAAAATTCTGTGAAGAGTACCTCACCATGGTTAAGTAACTTCAATCTACTGCTGTTCTATTTTACATGATTAAGCTATAGTAGAACAGATCCTCAGCTCAGTAAGGTTATTAACTCACTTTTTCTTACTGCCAGCTTCATGCCTATCTTTCTTTTCTTCAGCATTTTCTCCATTGTGTTGTGACTGGTTGGTGTCCTGGGCTTCAGAACCTCCATTCAGCATCTTTGAACCTTTAAAATGAAAAAGCAGAAAAGTGGTACTTGCAGGCAATAAAACTGTATTATAATAGCCCCATATAATTTCTTTACCTTAATCAAATAAAATATTTTAAGTGTCTTCCCCTCATCTTGATACCCAGACAGCTGAAACAATACAAAAGACACTAATGGATATGGCTTCAGCTTCTGAAAATTCCATGCAATGTGCCTCATCCCAGTTTTAGCAATGGGAATTGAACAGTATGTATTTTTTATGCAATTTCAAGTTCTTCCTGTGTTTGCTAGGCTACAGATCATAGGCCTAATGCTTGCTTGTACTCTCAGCACTGAGAGACTATACTTCAGCAGTAAATTCTGTTTACCACTCTAACACATCAGATAACTTTGGGGAATTCTTGTTACTTTAACTGTAGAAATTAATAGTTCACATCACATCTCATTTACTCTCAACTCCAAAAAATTATGTATAATGAAAATACAAGTGATATAAATAGAGTAGAAGTGTTTAGTGATAGCATGGATTCTTCAAGCTGGGAAACAACACTAGCTAAAAGGCGTATTTAGTGAACTCAATGCAGAAATATTTAACATCTTTTAAAATTTCTATGATGACTACATGTCTTCCTGTGGTATTATGAGCCAGTGAATTTTGCATTAATTGTTGAGGAATGTCACTGTTGCAAATTTATAAGAGAACTCCTCTATTAAACTATTGAGCTACAGTAAGAAAAATATACAAGATGTTACTCATCTAAATTTTTACAGGCTAAGGCATAGTAAAAAAGCAGACTTGATCATTTAAAGATGACATTCTAGTACTTTATCTGTTTATACTTGCTCAGAATCAGTTCTGAACTCAAAGGCCACAGGAGGAATTAGATAAAATAATAAATGCTATATTCCCTTGTTACAAAGTAGATCATCTGATGCTGTACATCAAGTACCATCAACTACAGCATTATTCTGGTTTGTAAAAATAGTCAGAGTTCAGGAGTTGTTTTTAAAAAGGCAAAAGAATGCATGTAAAGATCAAAATTTCTTTTTACAGCAAACAAAGAAAAAATGACTTCATAAAATATCCCCCTACTCTGATAGAACTTCTTCCCATTTTCCATGTGACTGGGCAACAATATGGTATTTCACTGTGTTCTGCTGTAGTTGTGTTAGCCTTATCTGGAGTGGCTTCACTAAGCCAAACTACGCCCAGGAAGTCTCAGCGTAGCTTCTTTGTTAAAGTATTAGTTGTGCTGATCACTGGTTTGGGGAAAGATCTGATAGAACCTCTACTTCACCATATATGCTCTCACCAGAAAATGGTTACGATTTTAACATCATCCTGGCTTTCTTAGCAATTACAAGTATAGAGACATTTTTACTATAGTTGTTTTGAATCCTTGGCACCTCAGTTACAGTAATTTGTTTAGTCTAGATCTGGGTGGTGTAACTTTTAAATCATTTTCTGAAAAAAAACCCAGTTCTGCTCCCAGAATTCAATTTCAAAGTAAATGGAGTTTCTGTGAGGTGCTTGTGGAGATCAAGGATCTAAATAATTTAAATAGATGGTAGAACTCCTACATTTGCAAGGATTTAAATTCATTTGCAACATAGCTTTCCAGTGTGTCTAATTTTGTTCCTCTATTTAAAAATGTGAGTATCTATTTAAGTACTATTATTGAGCCTGCTTACTCTGGAAAGCTTTTGATAGTCAGCTGTACAAGTGCTCATGATTGATGTAAAATGGTATGGTTAAGAGTATAAATACATTCTTTTGCTATAAATGATTATTTCTTTACTGTTAGGCTGCATTACTAAAGTTGCATCAGGGAAGCAACACAGAAGCGGTTAAAAGTTGCTGCTACGCATGGTAGAGCATGCATGATACAGGAAGAGGTTAATGAAGGAAACAAAGCAGTTTCAACTTCTCCCCCAGTGATAGAAGCCTAGGTACAAAAAAGTTACTGGAGGAATAGAAGATTATGTTGGTTTTGGCTGGGGTGGAGTTCATTTTCTTCGTGGTGGTTTGAGTGTGGGGCTGTGTTTTGGATTTGTGCTGAAGACAGGGCTGATAATACAGAGCTCTTTTTGTTATTGCGGAGCAGGGCTTACAGACAGCCAAGGCCTTTTCTGCTTTTTGTATTCTGGTCTGGGGAGGAAGTTGGGTGTGCATGGGAGGTTGGGAGGGGCCACAGCCAGGACAGGTGACCCAAGCTGACCATAGGGATATTCCATACCATATGGCATCATGCTCAGTATGTAAAGTAGGGGGAAGAAGGATGGGGGAATATATTTGAGTGATGGCATTTGTCTTCCTGTTTCATGTGAGGGGGCCCTACTGTCCTGGGGATGGCTGAACAAATACCTGCGTGCCCATCGGAAGCACTGATTTATTCCTTGGTTTGCTTGTAAGTGCACGGCTTTTGCTTTCCCCATTAAACTGTCTTTATCTCAACCCCTGCAGTTTTCTTCCTTTTACACTTCTGATTCTCTCCCTGATCCTGCTAGTGGAGGACTGAGCGAGCAGCTGTGAGGGGCTTGGCTGCTGACTCAGGTCAAAGTGCAACAATTGTAGTATGTCGTTTTTCCTCACATTTAATGTTTATGGTTTTTTTGAAATTCCATAATATTATCAAGTTAGATAACATACAGAAGTAAAATTTGCAAAACTTAATTTTTGCAAAAGTCCTTTCCTTTAGCCAATTTAGATAAACAGCCAGTAAATGGTACATCGAATTAGAAACTTAGTCATAGCAGTACTGTCCTTGTCAACTTCAGATATGAAAACGTTTTTATAGATTGGCAAAACTCCTACATCAAGGATGTTTTGAAGCTGGCTCAGAAATTAACAGAGACAATGTCTTTTATGTGACAAGAAAGTAAAGCCACAGTTGACTTACCTGTTTGGTCTTTTTCCTTTTCCATTTTTTTGTTTGCTCCTTTCTTCCCCTGCTCTTTGGTTTTATTAGCTTCTTCATGCTGCTTTTGCTCAGCAAGTGATTTATTTAGTACTTGGGAAAGAACAGAATCTCCTTCCCCAACGAGAAACATGGTCTTGAACTTGTTATATAACATTGTAGATTTCTCCATGATAACTTGGCTAATTTTAAATTTCCGTATCTGAAATCAAAGTAATAAAACAAGCTCCACTTTGGTCCTTAAGTATCTGTGTAATTTTATTATGTGCTAGATTCAATTCTTCATTTAACCTACAGTGAGATCACAGACTTTTGCACTTGAAATGTCACAGAAACAAAGAGTTGCCAGGTTGGGAGGGCCCTCAAAAGATCTCCCAGTCCTAGCCTTCATGGGAAAGGGAGCCTGGGTCACATTATCAAGCACTCATGATCCAATCACATCTCAAAAACCTCTAGCAATGTGAACTCCACCACATCCCTGAGGAGGCTGTTACAGTAAAACAATTGTTCTTACTGTAAAAAAAGAATAGATTTTAGTATCAAAATAAAACCTTTCCGAGTGCAACTTGTACCCATTGCCCCTCATCTTCCCCGTGCGTCTCCTGATGAAGACAAAGCCTCCACTCCCTCTTTGCAGCAGCCCTTTAAACTGCTGGAATACTGTGATGACTCTCCCAGGGAGAAAGGAACTAAACCCTTTAGTCTTTGCTTATAGGGCAGATTCTCCAGCCCTTTGATCTTCTTGATGGCCCTCCTCTGGGTCTTTTCCAGTCCATCTGCATAATTCTTGATCTGTAGGGATCCAGACTGGACAGAGTACTCCAGTAGTAAATAAAGCTGAACAAATTTAACATAATTTAACTAACATTGAAAATCTCACCTTCTTGAGAGTTAAAATCATCTCTGTATGTTTCTGAGCTTGTTGCATTGTGACTTGAAGGGATGCTAGCTCATCAAGAGCCTCAATACACCTGTTCACATCCTGTATATAAACAAGAAATTAGTCTTAAGACTTAACTTACATGTTAGTAATGTTTAATTAGCCATACTAATCTAACTTCTGTGTTCAGTGACACCTTCCTATAATATCCTTCATTTGGCTATGTACTTAATTTTAGAACAATTTATGTAGTCAAACTTGCCTACAAAAATTTAAACACCAGTTGTCTCTAAGCTACTTCCATAAAAGGCAGATGATATTTGACTAACTTGTAACTTTTAACAAGAATTTTATGCTTTCAACATACCAACTCAAGTTTTATTCTGCTTTTATGATTCTAGTACTTCTATGCTTGAAGCTGTTCACCATAGTCAGGCTTACCATGCACAATTTCTCACAAGTGATCAACCACTGAGAAGGCAGCAAAGCATCTTAAGTGGACTATAGTTAATATAGAGAACTGTCCTTGTAGATTCCCCACGCCCCCACTGTGCTTTGCCCTCTTTTTAAGTAAATTTTCTCTGATGCACCACCATCCTGGCTGAGGGGCTCAGCCATGCCCTGCAGTGGTTCATCTGCTGCAGCAGGCTGGAACTAATAATTATGTCTAGCACAAGGCAGTCCCCCACCCTCGCTACCAGAACCTTGCTTCCAATACCCAGAAAAACTGCTTCCCTAGCTGGAACAGCTTGCTGCTCCTCACACTGCCATACTTCTTCACTCACACTTATTTTCTTATCTTCATATTTTCTCCAGACTGAACACTCCCTGCTCTCTTGGCCTCCCCTTTTTCAACACGTGCTCCAAGCCCTTAATCCATCTTTGTGGCTCTTTATTTGGCACCCTACAGTAGGTCCATATCTGTTATTCTAGGGAGCCCAAAATACAGTCCAGTGTCCCATCAGCACCAAGTAGAGGGCAACCACCACATTCCTTCCATGTTCTGGCAACTCTCTCTCTAATGCAGCCCAGAAAGCTGTTGGCCACTTCAGCCAACAGCTAAAGCATATTGGTGGCTCATGCTAAGCTTGGTGTCCACCAATTTCCCCAGGTCATTTTCTGACAGGCTGCTTTTCAGCCACTCAGTCCCCAGCCCATGCTGGAGGCTTGACGTTATTGCTCCATAGGTGCAGAACTGGAACTGAAGTTGATGAAGTTCCTGTTAGCCCATTTCTCCAGCCTGTTCAAGTCTCTCTCGATGTCAACACTACCATCAAACCTTTGATTTTGTTTTGTATCATGTGCAAACTTGCTATAGGTGTGGTTTGTATCATCATTAATGAAATGTTTTAATAGTATTGACTACCAGTGACTGGCCTGTAGCTGGACTCTGTCGCCATTAGTTTTTTGTGCCCTGTTGTTCAGCCAGTTTTCAGTCCACCCTTCTATCCACTTTTTGAGTCCAGATGTCATCAGTTTGTCTTTGAAGCTGTCCTGACAGTGTCAAAAACCTTTTTAATCTTAATATAAACAACATCCACTCCTTTATCCACCAAGCTGTTCATCTCATGGAAAAACATAATTTTAGTCAAGCATGATTTCATCTTCATTAACCCATGCTGACAACTCTCAGAGCTCCTACTGTACTTCATACCATTGGAAACAATTTCCTGGAGGATTTGTTCTGTCACATTTCAAGGGATTGGTGTGAGACTGACTGGCCTGCAGTAACCTAGATCCTCCTTCTACATGATGAGGGTGACATTTGCTTTCTTCCAGTCCTCAGGAACCCACCCCTCATCACCGTGACTTTTCAAAACCAAAATGGAATGGATGGACAATGACATCATCCAGCTCCCCTAGCACTGTTCTGTTTATTCTGTATCAGGTCTCTGTCTAAATGTTCTCTATATTTGATCTTTGTCCTCTGAGCATCAAGGTTTTCTTGTTTCAATCTTCCCATGCTTTCAGGGACTAGGATTCCTGAAGAGAATTGTACAAGCAAACTGAGGTCAAGATGACACTGGTTACCTTAGCCATCTCCTTTTTTACCAGAGCGCCTATCCCATTCAGCAGCACGCCCACATTTTCCTAGACTTCTAAGATGAATCAATCTTGAGAAGGAGGTAATCCCTATAAGTGAGCCAGATCTCCTTGTCCTGTCTTCCCTCCAGCACAGTCTCCCAAGAGATTCTCCCAAGCACATCCCTGCAGATGTTGAAGTCTGCTCTCCTGAGTCCAGGGCTGTGATCCTTTTCACCCTGCTTCCTTCTCCCTGAACTCTACTATCACCATCACTGCAGCCAAGGTTGCCCCTGACCAGATCTTTGCTTTCTAGAGGAATCAGGTCTAACAGGGTGTCCTGCCTTATCAGCTCCTTCATCACCTGTGTTAGGCAATTATCACACTCCAGAAGCTTCCCGCATTGCTGTGTAATCCTCATGTCCCTTCAGCAGAGACCAGGACATTTTAAGCTTCCAGTTAGAACCAGAGGTGTCTCCCAATTGTCTTAAAATGACTTCATTCTTTAATTCTCCCTGATCAGGTGATCTGCAGTAGACATTCTCAGGATGTCATTCATTTTGGTTAGCCCACTAATCCTAACCCATAAGCTCCCAGCTAGCTTATCAGCTGTCCCAGTGCAAAGCTCCACACATTTCAACTGGTCTCTCACATAAAGTTATCCTTCATCTTGTCTTCCCAGTACCCATCTTTCCTACAGAGCCAGTAAACAGGCAAGGCAAGGCTCACCTCACTTCTCACCAAATTTCTGATACCAGTGAAACCACAGCCCTGCAACTGCAGACAGATGTCCAGTTCCCCAAAGTTGCTCCTCACACTATATGTATTAGTGTAAAGCCATCCCTAAGAGAAACACAGGTGTGCTGACGTTCCAGAAAGGTTATGAGAGTTTTCCTCATTATACTGGGCTGCCAGCAGTTTCTCATTCAATGTGCTGATGCTTTTGGTCATGCCACTTCAGTGCTGTTCTGCAAAGGAGTTCTGTTGATTACAAAGTCAGTTTACATCACCCTGCTGATGTCTGTTTACATCTCATTGCTCTCCTGCTCCACCATTTCCTCCTCTGCTACCATTCCCAGTTTGATGCTCTTTAACTAGGCTGGCCAGCCCCTTGGCAGCACTACTTTTGGGTTGATCCTGCCACATCCTAGCACACCTATCCCTACCTTTTCAAGTGTTTTCCTCAATAAAGAGACCACCACCTGGGTCCCCATACCTTTACCATTACCCTCAGAGTCACACAGTCATGCTTGATACTTTCCAAGTGTCCCCTGACTGTATCACTGGTGCCCAACAGAGAAGATCTGCTGCAGCAAGCAAACAGTCGTAAGGCCAAAAAGCCTCAAACATCTGTCAATAACATTCCAAATCCAAACCCCTGACAAGCAGATTTCCCTTGACAGTTGAGTGGAGTCAGTAGACTTCACTAGCATCAGGAAGTCAGCCACTACTGCACCCAATGTCCTGGTGTTTCCACATGGCTCAGCAAGCTGATCTGGCACCAGATGTTCTATTTGACGTAATTCTATCTGAATGTTTCTGGTAAATAATTTATTAGGTGGTGTTTTCAAACAAAACAGATTTCATTTGCTGACGCTCATCTTTCACTGCCCACAGTAACCACATTTAAGAGCAGTTGTCTTTCATATGGAAAAGATTCCTTTGATTTTCAGAGTATTAATTAAAAACAAGAACACATGCCAAGTATTTCCTACTGGAATCTGACACATGAATTAGTTTTAAAAAAATATATACTTACCAGATTATCAATTTTCAGGGAGTTCTTTATTTCTGCATGTATCCTTTGAAGCCTAGAATCCACTGAAGTTTCTGAAGATCAAAAATAGTACTCATGAATATTTGTCAATCACATTAGGTTTGCTTTTGCAGAAATGATTCTACAAGTATGAACCTCATACAAAATGCAGAAGAAAACAGGCAGGCATCCGACAGGCAGGTGCACACATAAATATGCCACAGGGCTTACAATCAGAAAAAAAGTACAGTTTTTAAAGCTGAACATTATTGGCAACCCACACAGTTTTCTCCTCAGGAGTAACAACTGAAAAGAATTTTCTATTTGAAAACACAGCTGTCACCTTCTAATTGTAGGCCAGCTTAACAAGAAGTTTTAATAAATATTAAGAGTTACAAAGATGGAAGACCTTCAATGACAGGACACCTGGATAATGATGGTTTGTTTTCAGTAAACTGGTCATGGTACAATTTACAGTCTAAATCCATCCAAATAAAATGTTCCCAGTACACATGCCTCAGAAGCGTGAAAGATGAGTAAACCTGGTATTCCCCAATTCACATACTGAATGCCTGTTTAGATTTGCTATGTATTCTGAACAATAATGCAAGCAGTTTCCTTTAAGTCAAACCCATCTTGGATGGGTTTGGATAGTTTTTATTCCCCCTTTGCTGCAAACACTGGGTTGGTTGGAGTCCATGCCACTGGATCTATACTATACTACAAATTACAGCCAGTGGTTTGGATTGCCCTCAAAGATGGGAGTACTGAAAAAGGAATTACTTATCCCTATGAAGGTCAGTCTGCAGGTATGGGTTAGAAGACAAGACTATAGTAATCTGAACCTAAGCTTCCTACTTAGTGAGAGGTGGTATCTAAATAGTTTCAAGAGGTCCCTCAGAGTACTGTGTTATGAGAAGATAGAAAGGAAAAAATGACAGGAATAACTGAAGGGATTTATATCAAAGAATAAAAGCTTTTTTTCTCATGTTCATGAACTGAAGAGATTGAAGTTTAAAAGCCCAAAGGACAGTAAAGTCAGAATAGGAAAGACCTGTTCTACTGCACTGCACAACAAACATAGGAGGACAAAAATGCACTGTTCCACAGATCTGAAAAAAGCATCACAAATCAAACACCTCAGACTGAGACCACACAGCCAGCCTCACCAGCACATTATCTTATCCAGGAAGAAATTCCGTTCAAAATAAAAAATTACCAGAAAGTACTGTTTAGATTCTATAAACTAACCTCTCTTCTTCTCAATCTTCTTAACTTCTGCTTTCTTGCCTTCTTCTTTACTCTGCCTATCAAAAATGTTAAAATGTTTTTACAATGTTGTAAAGCCTGCTTTTTTCCCCCCCTTTTTTCTCTTGGATGAGATTCAATATTTTGATATATTACCTCAGTAAAACATCAGCATGCAAAAACCACAAAGAGCCAAACCCTGGTTTTCAAGGATGAACAACCTAACAAAAATTAATTAGCTAAGATACAGCTGATAAATCCTCCATACTCACACCCGTATTTTTCTAGAAGCTGCAAAAGGAAGGATTTTAAAAACAAGTAATTTCCAAACTGTATTTTGGTTTTTGTTGCACAGATTAACTGGTAAAATGGCTTTATATAGAATTAACTTATGGAGAAAGAAAATACTTTTATGGTTTTTAATATTTAGTTTTATCTTAAAAATGTTTTATAATTATAATGACAAAAGGAGTAAAATTATTTACCATTACCACAGGGAATTTATGGAGAGATCAATTAATCATAATCAGCTCCTATATGACTATTATCTCAAATAATTAATTGTAGCAGTATACATATCTTACAACTGACCATAAATGTATCAGTAAAAATTTAAAAGTTCTTGAAGGAAGTAGTAATAAAGAAAAAAAGATTTATTACAAGGGCAGTGAAACCTCCTGAATCTTTTTCCAATTGTATCACTGAAAATAAAGCTGGGAATCAAGAAAAACAAAAAAAATTGTCTCCATTTCAGTTATAGGATGAAGACAGGCAGAAATCTTTGAGACGAGTTTTTGAGCTCTTTATTCAGCGAAGATAATGAACTTCTGTTTAACAATTCCTCAGTTTTGTCTTACTGAGGGATTTAAAAGCCTCCTTTCAAAATTTCAGTGTATCACGACTAAATGTTCTGTGACTAGTTTTCTTCCTGTCATACTAATATGCATACATAAAACATGCAGGCCTTCATGTCTTACCATCTTCCATGTTTCTTTCATAAAGTACACAAAACTCATCTGCTTCAACTGGCAGCACAATCTCAACAGTACAGATAAACTTTGTAAATGTACAGAATGGTGTACAAAGCACCTTAACTAAATAAATACTAACGAAGTAGCTACCAGAAAATGGAAACGATGATGATGAGCAAAATAATCAAAACCCATATCAGCCTATACTAGTTTACTTTTTATCAATATTGAGTTTTGTGGTATTAGTCATCAACTATAGTTAAATTCATTATACTTTCACTAACTAATTCTCCTTTATCTTACTGAAACAAAACGTTATCTAGCCTCCAATGCATAAAATATGACAGCTATTTAAAAGCAGAAATTTGGTTGTTATAACTAAATCAATACATGAGAGTTTGATTCCCCAAATGAAATCAGGGTATGTTAAATAGTGATATTGTAGAAGTTGCTAAGATGCTAAGGTAATTTATTATCTCTGAAACTGGAAATGCTTAGGTTTGCTACAAGTAAGTAGAGTATTTATGTTAGGTCTCCAGAGGAGTGACAGGAAGAAGACAAAAAAGTGCTGGAACATGAGAAAAAAAATCCAAACAAACTCGATTTTTGTTAGTGAATGTGAAATAGATAAGATTTTTCTGTTACAGGTAAAGGGGACCTTCATTCTCTCCCTTTCCTCCAAATTTTTACCTTATTCTCCCTTCTGCCCTCCACCAATGGGGGGGATGAGAACATCAAGCTCATGTGGTGCAGCTTCTTCATTCATTTGCAGAATAGCTCTAGCGAGTGAGTCAGATTTCTTCCTATTGTCCCACCCTTCAAGTTCCTGGCAGGATCTTCTCTCTATTCTTGTGCTTGATTTGTAATAAGAAATCTTCTAAATGTAGTCTGTTCTTTTTTTTAGTCAACTGGCTTTGCAAATGCTAGAGTAGTAATTTTTTCCTTGTTGTGTGTGACAGCATGTGGCTCCAGCTGTCAGACAGAGAAGGAAATGTTTTCCTGGTAACCTATACATTCTGCACCTCATCAAAAATCCATATCCATGGATTAACAGGACCTCCGAAGTCCTATCAATTTAATCTAAAAATTTTAAGAAAAATATATGGCTATCCTGAACAGTTTTTCACACTGATATCTTTTCACATGGATATTTCTAAGTTAGTTCTAAAAGGAACCCACCAGTTGTCCTCTGCTGGAGATTCTACATCACTGAAAGACTGACATAACTTAATTTCTATGTTCCATTCTTCCCATTCTCCCACAACAGAACATTTTAATTTGAGGAACTTTTTACTCTCTCCTCAAAAAGAAGTTAAGATAGAAAACCAAAAAGGGCAGGGGGGAGGACAGTAGAACACAATGGAAACCAGTTCAGAAGTTTTTCAGAAGTTTCACCTGTTAGGTTCAACATATGCCTACAACTTGCAGGCATCACATGTTAAAAAATACTCACGATTCAGACTCTGCCTGTTCCTCTTGCTTACGCTTTCTTTCTGTTACTTCTCTGTCATGTTGGCTTCTTACAATGTTTCTTCTGTGAGCTGCTGGAAAACTTCTTCCCCCTTTTTTCTTCTGTTTTCATTTGGCATTTTATGATTGGAAAGAGAAAAGTAAGATTATTAAATTATTGTTTCTGTAAACAGATGAAACTACCCACACTAAGCATCTCTGAAAAACTACTCCATGGAGCAGCCTGACAAAAACGGCCTTTCCCTGAAACTAAACACAATTTCTTTAGTCCTTTCTCTGTTTCTTCTTTTCATTGGAGGGCAATACTAAGCACCAGAAAAATGAAGACATTACAAATTGTTGGCTAGAGATAGTTCTGTACCTTTCAAAAATGTGATTTCAAGGCACATGTTCTCCAGATGCACCCAAGGAAAACAACATCTGTCTTCCAAGGAACATAGATAAAAAAAAAAAAGGCTTGACACTTAAATCCTTTGTTAAAATGAGAAGTGTCTTAGAAAAGATGCTTTTCTTAGAAAATATTAAGAGGTTCCTGAAACAAATTTGAGACAAATATAGTTCTGAAACTTTTATTCTATATATCCGTACGCCAGCCACAGGACTCCTACCTTCATTAAGATCTAGCATTAACTTAAGAAAGATCTCCAGTGATACTACTTTCCTCTGTAATAACTTTATCAGGAAAGCAAAATTATACCTTGTCCCCTTCTTGTTCCTCTCCTTCATCTTCAGAATCAGAAGCTGATCCAGAACCCACTTTTGCAACATTTTTCCTTTTTGGTTCAGCCTCTTTCTTTCCTTCCTTTTTATCAAATTCCTTCTTTGATTTCTCCTCTTCCTTCTGACTTTCCTCATCTTTTTTCCCTTGCTTTTTGGGCTTTTCTTCTGGTCCTTTTTTCTTTGCCTTCTCCTCCTCACTAACACTAAAACAAAGAGAGTATTTAGGCATCACATCCACTATTTAGAGTAACTTAAAAAAAACATTCTAATGCAAGAAGGGTCTGGGTTTTTTAAGCACAGAACAATAAAAATGATGAAGTTAATTCACTTTTAGTTCACTTAACAAGTTCAAAAATACCCTTTCTCTAAAATTAAAATCCACTACCTGTGGGGGTGAAAAAAACCCCAGCAAATAAATACCGGTATGGAGGGTGTAATAAAGCTAACATTAATGTAAGTGCATAGATCCTAATTTACAAAGTTCACACTCAATGGATTCTCCACATGCAGATGGGACTGCAGGACCCAGACTGCATGCACTGTAAACTAGGTTTATAAAGTATACTTATTCAAGTTGTTCATATTCCAAAACTATGCATCTGCCAATCTATAGAAACCTAAACCTATGTTCAACTTTTCCTTGAGTTACTAGAAGCGCTAGACTTGACATAAGAACAAGATGACAAAACCAAAATTCAGGTAACTAACGGTGTTGCAATTCCATCAGAAACGACTTCTGAAACGAAAATGTAAGAATAGAAAATCACTGTTTTATTTTTGGGTGATGTTGTATTTTCTCTTAATAAATTTCTTTCCTCTTCACTCAGTATACAATCATATAAGGAATTTTGTACAGATTTGACAAATTACGAAGATTAAGATCTCTTTCCTGTTTCAGAAGTGTCCTTCCTTGAATTACTCTGTCTTATAAGAATATCTACACAAACAGTAACTTATACTGAACACTAAAGGGGCAAAAACCTGTCAGGAGTAGTAATTTTGAAGTCTTAACATAAGGAGTAACACAGCTGACAATGAATAAACTTCATATTAAGAAGAAACTCACAAGTCACCCTCCGAAAGACATGACGGTTTCACCAGCTTGGGTCTCCCTCTTGGTTTTGGAACTTTTACTTCAGAAGCTAGTAGTTATACAGAAGTAACAGGTTAGTCCACAGCTACAATTTTGTTCCTTGTCTATGTGGAAAGATACTTACTCAACAGACATAAGCCACACTTAAATGAAAATATAAACCCTTACTTTGTTACTGTATAGAATTCAAGTGTTAACTGAGTACCAAACTTATTCAAGATCTCTTTGAAAAGTTAAAGTGTTGGCAGTTTTTTTAGCTGACTGGTGAATTAAAAACTTTGATGTTTTCTAGCCGCAGGCTTTGACTACTAATTCTTGTGGTTTTTGCAATCTATGCAGTTGCGATTTGCTTCACATGTTGCATAACTAACATGAGTCTTAAATTAGATAATGAGAAACCAGGAATCACACAATGAAAAGCAGTCATTTATGCTTACATTTATACAGTTTGTTGTCCACTAGTTTTACTCATATCTTGGGTCTTCCATCACTTTTCAGGCTAACAAACCACTGTCAAGAAGTTCTACCACCATGCTACAGTGCAGACCAAATGTCTTCGTTTCCTCAGATTCGCCATATTGTTAGGAGTAAGACAAACAACCTGCCTTCTTGGCACTTATGTACCTCAAATGCTTGTCCAGTACCACAGTGACTATGCTGGCAGGAAACGTAATACTCTGTCTAAACGCTTAGTGGTCTTAGCACAGAGCACTTCTAAGCATCCTGTCAACAACAGAAAAGTTGTTGACAAACAACTTTGACACAGCAAAGTACATTTTCCAAAAAGGTTTTTTATATAGGAGGCAAAAGCATCTCTTATAGATCCTTTCCTGCTCTTACTGACAGTAGGTAGTGGAAAACAGCAAAAAATGGTGATGATAAATCCACAAATATTAAAAATGCGTATTTAGTGCATGTAATGATATGGCAGTGGGGGATGAATTAATACTTAATTTTCTTACAGCTTCCATGGCAAAAGTAATTAAGTCTATTTAATTGTGGTTCCACTATTTTTATATTGTCAGCAGATACAGAGGACTATAAATTATTTGTTTCCCTGAATAGGTGCTCAAACAACATATGTAAGTGCTGCAAGAACTGTCTTCCAAAGTAGTAATTAGTAATGAAGAATATCTGCAAGCCTACCATTAAAGTGACAATAGATCATTGCTATTTTGAAAGAAACAGGCACTACAGAACTATCACAAAATGGTTCTAACAAAACATTCCAAAAAATCAGTTATATTTTCTTTTAATTTGCCTATGAATTGACATAGACCATCTTAAACATATTTTTAAACAAGTCTCTTCAGCTTTTTGTTTTTCTTGTCCTCTGAACTCCACCTACAGGCTCCTTGTTCCCCCAATTCTCATCTTTGTTTTACGGATCTTCTAACTCAATCAAAGTATTTCATAGATGTTTAATGAATATAAACCTTTGTGGAGCAAAACTGCCAAAGAGCTCCTATCATATATCTACACTTTAGCAATATTCTGTGAAGAAGACTGACCTATTCTAAAGGTAATACTTGTACCCCAAACCAGCCAGTCTTAAGAAGACTAAACATTAATACTAATAATTTAAATCCATTCATGTCCTGAACTCATGAATTTGAGATATTTTCTCACTACAGTCTATTAGCAAAATCTGCCTTTAGCATGCAAAAATACTCTGTAGTACTTCAGGGGAAGGAGATAACTCCGTGACTAATTCTAATGAAATATTTCTGTGGTGAAAAAAGTAAAATCATGCTTCTGAAGTTACCTGCTGGTCTTCCTCTTTTGGGGCTTACTTTTGGAGATACTGGCCCAGTAGCTGTTGCTGCCCCTGCTGCTGCTTCTTCAGCTTCAGCTTGTTTTTCAGACTAATTTAAAGAATGAATTTCACAAGTGAAAAGACACATGGCACCAATATCTCAATTACTTTCTCAGAAAAACACCTTCGAACTTCTAGAAATGTTATTATGCTATTGCTTGTACACACAAAAAAAGTCTCTGAACTTAGTAACAGATTATACTTAAGTATTACTAATTTCTCCAATCCCAACGGGAGAAAACAGACAAGAATTTAGTGTCCTGGACAAAGGATAACTAGACTACAAGTATGGCATGCTACTTTTCTGTGACAAACTTACTAAGGTCACAGATACTTCATACTTACCCCACATCCCTGCTGTCAGCTGTAACTTCAGAAGCTAAGTGTTTTCAAACAAAATTAAAATCTGCCCCACTTAAGTGTAGTTTTCATTTGGGTCAGTGCCCTGATGTGGCTTGCTGTGTGACCACAAGAATATTAAGGCTAGCATATGGTGAGCAAGCAGCTGGAACTGCCTCTGTCAATGTAACTCTATATTCTCCCAGGTTGTAGAGACCACAAAATCACAAATTTGTGAAAAAGGGAGTTCAGTGTGATGAAGATGTTAAAAGAAATATTTCAGAGCTTCAAAGCAGGCTATTTTATTAGCAGTTTATCAACAGTTATTATCTTATTTTTTCTTTTTTGTAATGAGTTGTTTGGGAAGGATAGGGACTCCATATTCCACATTAAGTTAAAAAGAATTTCATTCCTGCAAATCTTTCAGGCACTTGAAAAAGGGGAGAAGGGTGTCAAACACTTCAATTTATGCACAATCTGTCATTAAAGGAAATAACATCCAGTATTATCACATCCAAAAAATTCCACTAAGGTGAAGTAATTAAACATATTGTTACCTTTCTTTTTCTTCCTCTTCTAGCAACTTTAGGAATAGAAGCATCATTTGTTTTTACTACATCCTGTGAAGATTAAAAATGATCTTAAGAGTCTTAATAAAACAAAGATATATTTAATTTATTCGATTTTTTTTTTTTACACAACTGAAGCCTCTGGCACATACTTTAGACAAGAAACTTGTAACGTACATGAAGACATTTCCTGCTTTTAAATTATTAAAATCAAAAATTATTAAACATTAGGAAGAAATTCTTTAGTGTGAGGGTGGTGAGACACTGGAAAAAGCTACCCATAGAAATTGTGTTAGCCCCATCCCTGGCAGTGTTCAAGGCATGGCTGGATGAGACTTTGAGCAACCTGGTCTAGGAAAAGGTGTCCCCGTCAATGATAAGCAGGTTAGATCTTGTTATTTTCTAAGGTCTGTTCCAAACCAGACCATTCCATGATTCTGTGATTATCTGGTACTTAGGACTTTTTCCTGAGAGATAAAAAATAAACTAAGTACTAAATAATATTCTGTTCTAAATAAAGATGGTAGGTAGTGATGTTTTAGTCTGTCTGGACCATTTATCTTGTCTTTAAAAGAGGTACATTTACAATACAGTAAGTGGTAAGTGATAAAAAACACAGTCTTCCACCGGTTTTAACTGATAGGACAAATCAGATTAGAAATTTCCTCTCTGATGAAAACTTCAATTTCTGGAAACTCTAGTGAGTGAACACACAAAGTGTTACATAATTAAACAGCTCCTGAAACTGTCAAAGTAGTAATAACTGTACTGTCTTAATACTCAGTAATAGATTTACACCAATAAACGTAATATTAAGATGTTCTCTGTTACACAGAAAAAAGCTCTCACATACTTCTTTACTGGTTTTGTCAGAAGGCAGATCATCTTCCTTTGAAGTATCCATCTCCTTTTCTTCTGTTTCAGCTTCTGTAGTTAAGTTATTATCCCCTTTAGGGGATAACTGCAAAGCAAGTCAAAACAGGATAAAAAAATGCATTAGAAAGTATTTTACAGTGAAAAGAGAACAGGCTAATTACCATCAGGCTGCTCTTCACTTTAATTAGTTTAAATCTGTAAGTACACTCATTTCTTAGGTACCCGTTAAAAGCCTAATCGTACTGGACTACTTCCTCCTGCAGCATCTCTCTTATGAGGAAGGGCCAAGGAAGCTGGGCTCATTCAGCCTCATGAAGAGACAACTGGGAGGGGACCTCACCAATATGTAGAAGTGTCTGGAGAGAGGGTGCCAAGAATACAGAGCCAGGCTCTGCTCAGGGGTGCCAGGCACAAACTGACACACAGGGAAGCTCCACCTGAACATAAGGAAGTACTTCTTTACTGTGCAGTGAGCGACCACTGGAACAGGTTGCCCAGAGAGGCTGTAGAGTCTCCCTCCCTGGAGATATTCAAGAACTGTCTGAACACAAAATCCTGCGCCATGTGCTCTGGGATGACTGAACAGAAAGTTGAGCTAGATGACCCACTGTGGTCCTTCCAGCCTGACCCATTCTGTGATTCTGCATGAGAAGAGCGAGAGGAAAGGGAAGCACCTAGCTTGCTTTTCTTTCCAGCCAGCTTTCTGCAGTTTTTTGCCTCAGCTCTTTTTCCTTTGGAAAGCTGAACTTTTGTTTTCCTGGGACTTCATTTTTTTTTCCTTTTCTCTCTGCTGGACGGTTTCAACATCAGGATACATTGGGAGGACTTTCCACTGAGGCCTTGGCCCTGGAGGTGGGCACAGCACCCTGTCCCAGCTCCAAGGAGGGGGAGAGAGAGATCTACGGAAGGACTCTGAAATTTTCCCTGGTTTCTCTCAGCAGAGCAAGGGGTTTTATTATTTAGCATTATTATCCTTTTCCTGTGTGTTTGTTAAATAAATAGCTTTTATCTCTTTCACTTTCCTTTGAGGAAAATTTATTTTTCCCAAACCTGGTGGGGGAGGGATGGTTATAGCCTGCCTTTTCTCAGAGGATATAATTCTAAATTTGACCAAACCAGCACAAATTTAGTGCCAGTTAAGGATACCTGCCGTGGCTGTGCTTCCTCACAGGTTCTTGTGCACCTGCTCACTGAAAAACCACGGGAAACTGACAAGTCCTTGATGTAGGGTAAAAATTACTTGGCAAAAGCTAAAACATCAGTGTGTTATCAACATTATTCTTATACCAAACCCAAAACACAGCACTGCACCAGCTACTAAGAAGAAAACCAACCCTATCCTAGCCAAAACCAGGACATATAGTAAACAAACCACAAGTAAGTTGTTCTATCATTTGTGAGATTGTAATTCATGTACTTTTCCCTGTTTTGTTGGGGTTTTTTAAACCTTTAAAACACCAGTTTTGGTTTTGCGAATGCAGTTAAAACTAACCCCAGATAAGAAACAGGTGCTATGCATTTGACACATTTGCAAATTATTCAGTTACAATTGTGAAACAATACTGAAGAACAGCTTGCAACACTTACATAGAAACTACATTAAATCTTGGCAAATAATCAAAATGGAAACAGAGGTTAAGCATAAAGGCAAGTCTATTCAAAATAGTCTGACATTTAATTTAAGGGCACTGCCCATCCTGTTGAGTAGTAATTTCCAGAAATTAGTTACAACAATGAGATATCATAAATGTATCAATCCCACCTGCATGACAATTTTTGTCATTTTAGAATTCTATTCTTAAAACCACTGAGAAGATTTGACACTATACAGTATCTCTTTTGTGCTATATGAAAAATATTCCCATATCAACATAACATTCAAGAGAGAAGTTCAAAGCAGTGTACTATTAAATCATTAAATGTACAGTAAGCTATGAAGCTTCACCTCTTACAGTATAAACTATGTACTGCTCCAGCAAATTGAAACAGAGGTGCTTCAGACTGAAATGACTTTTTTTTTTAGGATAAATGCAGTATGTTTAAAGAAAACACAATCTTGTTTTGGAAGGCTTCTAAGGTATGCACACATTTACAAAGCAAAGAAGCTAAACTCTGTCTGTAAAAACTATTGCATACTGATTTCTGGCTCAAGAGTTGAATTGATACAGCTATTAAATTCTCTATACCCTAAGTTGTTCATTAAGGATATGATCTAATTCAAGCCAATTCTTATAAATCTGTTCTGACACACACACTTAAGTACCCTTTCACCCATGACAGACCCTAATGCTCTGTTTCGCTTTTCAGTATGAATGGTCATAATTGAAAATTACAGTCATACCTGTCTATCATATGAAAAAGTCTTCAAAACCAGAAAGGGATGAGTTAAACTAATTCTTGGTGATCATTTCCAACTTCTCCTGCCTAGGAAGTACTGTATGAATTTAGTTTAAGTGTATTATGATACAGAAACGCAGTCTGGTAAAGAAATTAATTTTCAAAAAACATATAGGGCACCATATAAGGAAAACAGAAGGACAGAAGTATTACTGTAAGTATATCTGAAAGGAAGCAAGCACAGGCAGTTACAACAGTAAACCACTGTTAAAGTATTTAAGTAAAGACTTGGCAATATAGTTTTGACTTGAAAATGTTTCTGGCAGAACAAAGCAGAAATTCAATCACTTACTTTTGGGACAGAATACTTTTTTCTTTTGGCTCCTGCTTTTTCTTCACTCCCCTCAGCAGGCTCCTGACTGCTTTCTTCAACAGTCTCATTGATAGGAGTGTTAACGGCTGGATGGGGCTTCAATTAAAAAAAACATCAAAAATGAGATCTAAATCCCCTCCTCACCTGAGGTGTATTCTCCCGCATACATTACTGAAGAAAGCATCATGTCAAGGAACCCCTTATTAGAAGGGCTAGAATATTAAATACATCTTATTTCATTACTTTCCAGTTTTCAATTTAATTTGCAATTTCTTTATTATTAATCTTTCAAACTCTAGTGCTGTAACAACTAATTTCTGCATTATCAATACTGCAATATAAGTATTTTCTTTTGAATAATATAACATATCTTAACATATCTGAAAGATAAGAAAAAAAACCTGTTTTGGTCAAATATAACTTCTGATGCTACTATAAAGAAGTGTATTTTAAAATAAACTATCAATCCTAAGTGATTCAACTACTTGTTCCTGCAAATGTAAGCAGAAAAAGGATTACAGTAAGGTAATTAGAGAACTAGAAGTTAGAAACACAGAGATAAAGCCTAAATTACTCATTTGTCTTCCATTACATTGTGTATGGCTTTCTCCCTCTTATATACCAGCTCCTTCAAATAAAGCTGGCAGAACTCCCCTGACTCTTTTTTTCCCCGCCACTGGGGAAGTGGGTTTGGGTTTCAGCCCAACCTACAAGCTCCTTTCTGCCCTCCCAACTCCCTTACTAGCAGTTACAAGCAACATCTGCAAAGTATAAATACTGCTCTCAGAACATTCCAGTTTTGGCAATGTAACAGAAAATCTGGCTCTCAGAAGGCCTTACTAAGATAAAAAATGCAGCGGAGAACTGCTAGCAAACAACCCATTTTGCCACTGCTTGGGTCCACTGGAGGCAACAGTGGCATTTACAAAGCAAAAGCAGATTGCAGCTTCTTGAGCCTAAACTGCAGACAGTGTGAACTGAGACACCCAGGTGCCAGAACTCTCCGCAACTGAACACGTGGTGCTACACAGGGCCATGGCCATCCACGGCAGCAGCACCACCAGGAACTGGGGTATATCCCAGGAATGTCATGAACCTCGATGCACGTGCCATTCTCATGGCCCCCACACTGCAGTGAAACTGCTGAGTCAGTGCCACAAAACGCCACTCAGCCAAGACAGAAATGAGAGGGCAGCAAGTCCCAGCAGAGCTGTACCCACCAACAGAGAAGGATCTTCACAGGATGCTGCAGATTCTTGGTGGTGACTACCTTTCTCACTTTTTGTAATTCTTCACTTTTCCCTACTTTTCTATTTTCTTCCTCGCTTTCTTCTTTGACAGTGAATAAAAGTGAATTACTATTTCAATCACCAACATTTGACCTTGTCTCTTAATCTTGCTCCTGGTGTATGCGAGTCTCCCCACCTCCATGACAAGCTCAGGGCACACTCCCAGAGTGGGACATATGCCCAGTAAAAGGACAAAAAAAGAGGAAAAAATTGCAAGTGAATGCCTCTATACAAAGAGCTGACAAGTCTGCCCCTTTAATATCATCAAGGAATATCTTAAGATGTATTCACCACCAAAACTGCAGCCAAAGAAATGTGTCCATTCACCTATGAACTGAATAGTGCAACATATTAGCAGGCTGCAATACATTATTGTACTTTAAAATATTATTGGGAAAATGGCATATTTACTCATCAGTTACATTACCTTTCCTCTCAGTTTCCATAAGCAACTACTTGCCTTCACTTTTAAGATCCCTCACTGCCTACGCTCATCCCTCATGCTCGTGGGCAGGTGCCAGTGACATGGGTGGAACCAAGTCCACCACTGCCCTGAGTCCACTGCCCATTTGGTCCTCGGGAGGTGACTGGCAAGGGGTGAACAGGCCCTCAACATCCCACCTCACCTGGGAATAGATGGTGCCTTCACCCAAATAGCAATGGGAGAACGGGGAGAGAGGATGGAGAGATGCATGGTCATGCACAGAACAAGATGCCTGCACAGGGCACAAGAGGTTCTGAGGCAAAAGAGGTGCCAGAGTCAAGGACAGACTAAAAGAGGAGACACACAAGCCATTGCCCAAGCCAAGCTCCAGCCTAGAGGAGTTGCCTCGTTGAGGAGTACATTTAGTGAAGGTAACTGGTATCATTGCAGATTGAGCTGTGAGCAGCAGAAGCCAGAGGCAAGAGATCTTGAACTTTGCATAAAAACGGCATGGTGGCCAGCCAGGTGAGTGGACACTCAAGAGACAGCAGGGACCAAGTACGCAATTGGAAGACCCAACAGTTTCCAACCTTGGACTGCGAGGGTATAAATGTCCAGGGCTTCCTCTGTCCAGGCTCCCAAGCTCTTATTCTGTGGTAGCATCATGATTAAATTATTTTATGGATCCAGCTATCTGAGACTGCTAACAAAAAGTCAGGGTCAAGTCAGTAAGGAAACCTTGTTTGACTGTGTGAGTGTGGTGTGTGCAGGGAGTCAGCAGTGCGCCCAACGGGATCACTGTAGCTGTCTGCTGCAAAGGGCCTCAGACCCAGCTCAGGTGGTGGCAACTGTGACTGTCACAGTGGTTCCTGGATGGTCAGACATGGAAGTTCCCTTAATACCAAGCACTGGCAGAGGGCAGACAGAAGGTACACGCCGGGGTTGGGCTGCAGGCCATGGAGGAGCCCACACGGTAGTTGCTGCGTAAGAAACAAGGAACAGTAAAAACAAAGTTAACTACTTCACACCTGACTTCCTCCTATACCACCACTGTCTTACCCAGGGGACACACTGTAATGTGCAGAGAGGACACTGGGGACTAACAAAGCAAGAGCAGAGGTCGCTAGAGGGAAGCATGTCTCTCCAACTCTTTTTTATTTTTGTCTTTGTTTCTTGTTACCAGAACTAGCCACAAAAAGCATATGGCAACTGACTAAACTGCACCAAATTCCCTGATGTGAATGTTTTGCTGCCTATACTATACCCCTTTTTGGCAAAGATGCTGGAGCCTCAGAAGCTGATTTCAAGCACTCTGCTACCCTTAAAACAAATACCAGCTTCCCCATAAACTCCCCAGCAACCCCAGGTTCAGCTGAGATAGACGTAAGTCTCTTGTTCATAGCTGGTACAGTGCTGCGTTTTGCATTTAGTATGAGAATCATATTCAAAACTCACAGATTTTTTAGTTGTTGCTAAAGAATGTTTACTCTAAACCAAGGAAAACACTACTTAGTAAAAACTAAAACAGTGTTATCAAAAGGATTATCATATGAAATACAAAACACAGCACTGCACCAGCTAATAAAACTAACTCTATCCCAAGGGAAACCAGGACATTACACACTTAAACATTCACTCCTTCCCTGACTAAAATATCCAGAAGTCCCACCCCTCAAAAAAAAACTTGGCTGTTAAATGACAGTCACAAAGACTCACCAAGTAGATAAGCATCTTTCCCTTATTAGTAGGGGCTGAAAGTATATGCACATGTTTCCCCAGCTTTGAGGAGAGGGTAATATGGCAACATCCTTGTGAACAGGAAAGCTGCAACAGCCAAACATCATGGGAACTAACAAGAACATGAAATGAGATGCCTTTGAAGTCTCAGCACTGTGAATTGTATGCTGTTGAGTGAAGTACTGAAAAGAGAAGGCTCATTTCAACACACAAGCCAAAGCAACTGAAAACAAACCAAAAATCAACTATCGTACTACAATTTTCTTCTTCCTGGAAAAGCAGAAGGTTGCTCCATCTCATCTAAAATCTTTGGCATAACAGTGACATCATACTTTAAGAACTAAACTCAAAAGCAAGTGCTTTGAAAAAACCCCATCAAAGATGCATGATTGATTGACCTGACATTTTCAGAGATGCCTCAATCTAAGTAGATCCTTAGTAGATCCTTACTGGCAGCTTTTTTTCAGATTAAGTAACACTTACTGTGTCCTATTTTATTTTACAAGATGTCCCATCTAGAAAGCCTTTTGCAGATGTACTCTATTAACACCAACAAGGACTAACCACAAGTAAGAACAAAAGCTGACTAAAGGTCTTGACTTGCTCCAAGTAAAACTCGCTTTTAATAACGCCTAGCACAGGGTGGAAGGAGAAGACTATCAAAAGGAAAGCCTTCCAAAGTTAAAGGGCAAATTCAGAAGAAAATTTGCATAATCTATTGCATTACTTCATTCTTTCTGGAATTCAAACTGATCCAATCTTCCTGCTCAAGCAGGGAAACACACACCTGGCTGACCAGGACCATGTCCAGAAGACTTCTAGGTATCTTCAAGAATGAAGACTCCATAGCCTCACAGAGCAACATGTAGCAGTGCTCGGTGACCCTCATAGGAAAAAAAAAATCTTCCTTATATTCAGAGAAAACCTCCTGTGTTTCAGTTTGTGCTCCTTGCCTCTGGTCCAGTCACCAGAAAACCTAAAAAGGGTCTGACCCAGGCTCTTTGCACCCTTGCTTCACATATTTGTATAAATTGCAGAGATTCCACATAAGTTCACCAGGGCTGAGCAGTCCCAGCTCTCTAAGCCACTCCTCACAGCATAAATGCTCCAGTCCCTCATGTTCATGGCCCTTCATGGGTCTCTCTTTCCAGTATGTTCATGTTCCTCCATTTGTATTGAGTAACCCAGAACTGGATGCAGGACTCCAGTTAAAACATTCCTACTAAGAAAAGTTTCTTCTTCCAGTAATTTTAAGGTTCACTTAGAGGAACGCGTTTAAAATATGACCCATGGAAAAAAAACCTTTTTCTTTCAGTAAAAAAACAGAGAAAAAACTGTGAAGAACAACCCAATGGCTCTAGACAGAACCTGACCAAGAAAGACAGTGTGAAAAGTGCTGCTGCTGCTGAAGCTGAAGAACCTGAATGAAACTCAAAAGGTGAAAGAACTATACTGCAGAAAAGCTGTTACACTAAGAAAACGGTCTACACCTATCTCTTGGCAACATGTTTTGTGTCTTCCAATTAGAGATGTATCTAGGAATGTCTGATGCTACTGGAAGCACTGCTTAAATGAAGTGACTGATTTCTGCAGTGAAACAAAATATTAGACAAACTTTTTACTGTTGATTATTTATACCCAAATTTCAACCTAGTTAGAATGACTGGTAACACACAAGTTATAGCTCACAATTACCTCAGCCACCCACAGAACACCTCTTTTCAATTGTCAGGCTATGGACAGTGAAAAGGTGTATCAATTTGTATCATACACTAGCAGAAAGAATCTGTTTCTTATTACTACAGTCCTTCACACTGTGATATGAGGATTAGCATCTCTCCATATCCCAAAGAAGAAAGTGTACACCTGGAATACATCACCTTCTGACAATACTTCAGAAACTCCTTACATCTTTATCCATGTTCTCCTTCAAACTAGAAACACAGTAACTTGGGATATCTTATGAAGCAGGAATTCATTGGTGCTAAAATGGCAACCTGGCATGTTGTATAAGAGCAGCAAATAAAAAGAGAAAACAGCAATTCTTTATTTTATTATTGCAGCATTGCCTAGAAGACCCAATGTAACCAAAGTCACTACACATTCAGTGTACATAACAAAACTAAAAGTTACAGAATGTCCAGAGCAAGCAAAGACAAAATGAGCAAGAGAATTTCTCTGTCTTCATATTAAATTTGGGTCCTTTTATGGATTGCATAGTTCTGGTTTAAGCTTGGAAGTCTTACAAAAAGGACAAGAAACAAGGAACTACTGATGGACAAAAAGTGAATCAAGTCATGTGACAGGGGCTAAAAGGCAAACATCGCATTGCTTCCAACTGCTAGAATGAAAATACTGTGTGGTGGCCGGTGAACATTCATTACAAGGCACAGAGAGTTTCAGTAAGACAAGTCCCTAGTACCACAAGAACCACTTCTTGTTAGGGTGACCAAAAAGGCTTCTCCCAGGATGCTTGTTCTGTTAATCTATCCCAGTTTGGATTCCCTGGCTGGCTGTCAGCCTCCACTCCTCGTCACTCCCCCAGAGCTTCCCCATTGGTCCCCATTCCCTAGTCCTGCCTTTCCCCCACCCCCAGATAAATCTGTGAATTCTGGGCTCATGTTTGTTTGCCTCTGTAACCTTTGACAGCGTAGCAGCAATAAATGCCCCTGCCAGAACGCACCCAAACGCCCTTCTCGACTCTTTGCTACCGACTGTAACACTGAACCCACCCGTGCACGTGTGGGGGTACACGGGACCCCACTGAGTGGGCAGGGACGGTATTAGTACGGCACACTAAGAAAGCATGCACTGAAATCTTACAAGGATACTTGTGGACATAGGTATTTGGTTTCAGAATACAGAGGGCAGAGTGACTGAGAAAAAAACACCACTTTTCAAGCACAGTCACAAAGTTAAGTATTTCAGTCATAAGTATGTATGTATCTCCAGTTAAACAACCTCCATCTCTTTTTACACTATTGATACTAGACACAAATAATAAACAGTATTTTAAATTTTTAGAATATATGAAATTTTGTCTAAGCTGCAGTTAAACAGGAGCAGTAAGTCATTCCTCTGTGTCAGGAAAACACCTGTTGCCTTTCCCCTCCTCCCCCCAAAGCAACAAAGATTTGTAGTCTGCATAGCTTACCTGCTGATGAGAGAATTTCACTTTGGGATTATTGTCAATTTCCCACAACCCTTCATTAAAACCCTTTCTTTTATTTGGTTTGCCATATTTATCTTTATTTTCTGAGTAAGGGAATATGTCCTTTGGTCCCAAAAATGCCCTTAAGGAAAGAAAGAACAAAATTCGGATTTTAATTGGTTAGTATTTTCAAAGAAGTAAGCACCATGTGTTACTAAAGGTTAAATTCATTACTACTCTTTTGCTAGAGTCCTTAGTTTTCTAAACTTTGGCCTGCAACACCCCAAGGTTTCCATTACTACCACCACACAGAGACTTCCCTCCTTCCCAAAGCATTCCATATCTGGGCAAGAAATGCTCACTGCTGCATCTTAAGAGTGCAGCTAACAAGTCAACCAGCTACTGTGAACTGCATCAATTAAAAACTAAGCTTACAATCAAACAGAAAGAGCAGTTGTTTCCTTACAAAAGAACATCATGCTTAAATGTTAAGAATAAAGCTTTAATATTTTTATTGTGTTGGATGTGAAAAAACACCACCTGAATACACTAACTGCCCCCACCTTTTTAAGAATGCTACATAAAGATGCAATTAATTCAGCATTCAGTAGTTTTTCAGGGTCTGACAACAGGACCTCACAACTTGATTTATGAAATTTAAACAATAAAGATTTTCTTATTTTAAGCTTCTCCCCCAGTCATTTTCTTGACGAAGTAAATATGATAATTGTTTTATTTTTAAGATACTCTTGGAACAGTCTTGATGCTGCCTGCGTATCTTTTCCAGACAAACAAAAACCACTCCTATCCCTACTGTAACCTGTCAAACTAAAGCTTTTACCTATTAGCTTTTCCCATATGAAAAAGTCACAATATTCACTATTAGCACCTCCAAGTTAAGACTTGGGAAAACGAGATACCATGTTACTGAGAACCAGTATTATGGTTTACACTGAAGAACATCAAAGACTATTTCATTTCTGCTCTACCTTCATGGCCTTTCACAGTTAGGTTTTCACTGTACCAATGTATACATTGGTACAGTGCTGCTTACAGAGAAAGCCCACACTTCAGTTTTACAGTCTCAGTTTCAATCCATGCCCTCTGTGTTATCACAAATATATTACATCCAACTATTTGAAAAGTTGCAGATACTTGCTTTCTAAAGTACCAGCTCATGGTAAAGTTAAACAGATACTTCTAAGCTCCACACCACCATTTCCTTCATTACCCTTAAAAAAAAAAGCAGCTACTTCAGACTTACACTCTACTAAAAGGAGGGGGAAAAAACCCCACAGCATCTCATAGAAAGCTTAAGCATCTTCTACTCCAGCAGTAAACACTCATTTGTGTGCACCAAGTATTAAGTAAGCCATTGTCAGATTAGACTGCAAATCACCCACCTCTTGGCAAGAGATAGTTAGAGAGGATTCAGCCAGTGTGGGAAACATGCACCTGGCAAAGCTTATTTACACAAGCCAAAAGGATGGGGAGGGAGAAAGAGCAATTGGAAGAGACAAAAACAGGAAAAACATTGCCTCTTTTCTTGCCTATTCTCTGAAAGAACGCATTTTTCCAGTCTCTGAGCCTTGGCCCCTATTGTCAGGCATTGAAAAACACCAGAAAACAGCTACTGTGAAGTAGTTATGAGGCTTACTAGGCTCCTGCAGTTTAAACCCCATGTACCAAAAAAGAAAAAAAGAACAAGAAAAACTGAATGAAAAGAGAATACACTAATACATAAAGTCCAGAAATTAGAGTTCAGTGTGACCTGTTTGTCTGTGACCAAACAAAATTTGTACTGATATGATCTACTGCTACAACATATCCAAACAAAGTGCTTATTAAAACAGTATCCATTTATTACTCTCCCCACATAGTAACATGTTCAGCTCGGGTTTTTTTTACAAAACTTAAGGGAAAACAAAAAACTGCAAAGTACAAGTTAATACTTATTTACAGTAATTTCATAAACAGAGTATTATTTCTAGAAGCCAAGTAAGAATTATTCCCAAGCCAGTCTTGCTTTCCTTTTCTGCATGGTTCCTTTTTCCTGCTGTAAACATCCACACAACCCCAAAACATCATCCTTCACACAGGACTTTTTAGCATGATAAACTGATTATGTGGGTTTTCAGAGTTGCCAAAACTTACAGTAAGATAGACTGCACACATACAGCCTACTAAAATGCTGAAAGTACAGTGTTTAAGATGTGTAAGTCTTAACTGTGAGAAGCATGGCACAGAACAAGTTCACCAAATTTATTTTAATCCCCATGGAAAAAAATGCAAGGAATTGTTAACGCTACATAATTCCTGATGGACCACTGAAGTCACTATATACAAATAAAGACCTAAACAAAATTACATGCCATGGAACATCAGTCTCCTTTGTCACCTGATCTGTTCCTTACTACTGTTATTTACAGGTATCTGCTGTAAGGAATACGTAAGGCCAAGAATTATAAAAGTTTTATCTGTTACCACTCTACAGAACTTAGATAAGCAACACATTTAAAAAACACCAGGAGACACATGGGTCATGGAACACCCTGTACATTGCAATGTGTGTGAAACAGAGGCAGGAAGTTTCTCTTGAATTCTGTGGATTTCTGAAATGTAGTAACCTAGAGCCTAACAAAAACCAGATGGCAGCAAAACTTTATTTTATAACTACATCAGAGTGAGGAACAGACATTTCAAGTTACTCATGCAAAGTATGAAAAAGCCCCCAGTCACCAAAACTTTCACACCCAAACATCTCTTAGGAGCCCCAAGCTAAATCTGAAGCAGTACATAAAACTTCTTAAAACTTGCACAGGTATTCTTAAAGCTTTAGGTAAGAAGTTATTTCTGTCTCCCTTACATTCAACCTGCACTCCTGAACTTACAACCGCACAAAACCCCGGTGCAATCCAGAATGACACACACTTCACCAATAGCAGAACCAAAGCAGTATTGCACTGCAGCTGCCAAAGAGAAATTCAGTTGTGTGAAAAAATTTAAGAAAAAAAAGGTAACCTAACATATTTAAAATCATAATTAAAACAATGAACAAGACAAACCTTGCAACCTTGAATCGAATTCCAGGAACTCTCCTTTATCCACAAAATTACACACACACAAAAACTCCAACCAAACTAAAAAAATTTAGTCACTGAAAAATGTATTGAAAGATGAGATCAGCTAAAAAAAAAAATACATGGGCCAAGTACACGGAAATCTTTTTCATCACAGAAATCACTTAAAAAAAAAAAGTAGTAACAAGTAATGTCAAGAGTAGGGGAAGCTTGCTCTTTAATTCAACAGGGCAATGTATCTTGTCTGAGCAAGGCTTACTAAAAGATAGGTGCAAAGTACCAGATTAAAGCAATTTCAATAGGCTTAATAAGATGAAAAAAAGCAATGTCTTTCCACAACATGTGAGAAGTGGAGAACTTGGGCACACAACTTCAATCTGCCATTTTATTAGGAAAAACAGAGTCATTAAAAGCCCACCAATATAGGTTTTAATTGCTTGGGCTTCTTTCAACAACTCCAACAACAAATGGAGCACTGAATCTGATGATGTCTTAACAGTCATTTTCAGAAAGACAGAACTGCATACACCCCAGAATATTTTCTATTAAATTCAGCAGTGGAAGATACAGTCTCTCAAAGCAAATATTGTATCACTGCAAAACATTGCTCGAAGTACCCAAAGATCAGTAGTTTGCAGATTGATAGGTATGAAGCTAACTTTACTTCCTCATCTCTCTCCAGATCTCATAAAAACACCACCACCCCCAACCCAAAACTTCGCCAGGGAAAAAAAAAAAAGAAAACCACAACAAAAACAACGGTGGTACATGATTATCTGCCTGTTTCTCAAATTTTGCCTATTTCACGTTCTTTGAGAATACAGTATTGAAAATTTTGAGGATATACAGCCTATAATTAAAACTCATTACAGAAAAAAAAAAAACAATCAGCCGTACCACTGTGGATACAATTTTTTTCTTCTGATGAGCAAAGTGTACGTGTTATGGTTATGGTCTACCATTCACCTGAACAGTTTAAGCAAATGTTAGAGAAGCACATCTTGATAAAAGAGATCAATTTAAAGATGTGCTAATAAATACAATAGTGTGAAATACACTACATTCAGAGAAGATAAGTTTTTGTCACAGCATTTTAGAATGAAAAGAATACAACACTGAAATACAAAGAACTTACGTCTCATGGGTGCCAAAAAAGAAAATAGGCATTTTATTCATAGGAGGTTTTACTGCCCCATCAGGAACTTCATCCACCTAAGAAAAACAGACTATTATAATTCAAATCAAGTAACAATCAAGAACAGTTTAGGGGGAAATATGTAAAAGTTAAGCATTAAAATGAGAATAAAAATAGCTACAGAGAAGTAAAGCAGGTATTGAGATCTCTTTTGAACAGTATGTAAAAAAAATACAGCAGAATCAAAACCAGTATTACCAACAATAGAAAATTACAACACTTTCAGTTTACAGCGATACTTTTCACATGATGACTTTTTTTAAAAAGAGAGATTATCATGTGTTACAGGTGAAAGGTACAATTCAATTTCGTTCACATACTGCCCGTCCTTAAGCAAAAGCAACAGCAACACTTTGGACTATTATGCTGACCTGATAACTTGTGGAAGCCCAAATCTGAAGTACTACCAAAAGGATAACAAATTTTAAAAGAACCCCAATTCGTAAGTCAGCATCTTAGCTAAATACCTTTCTACCTCCATTCCCACATGCAACAGATGACCTACAGCAGTCCCAGAACTTGGCATGCCTCTTCTACGGGAGCACAGAGAACACAAAAAAGGACTGGACACGTTACCCTGTTTATCAGAAAGCACAGTAGACATAGCCCACTTAGGAGTAATCCTGCCATAAATTCGTGTCTTTCTTTTGCCAAAAAAGAGCAGTTACTAGGGGACACTATTTTTGTACAGCTCCAGAGGCCTGCACAGCTCCAGTGTCACGCTACCATACAGCAGTCTTCATTCCGTAAAGCCGCGTTACACAAATTAGGACAAGTAATGACTGCTTGAGAGGGCTACTTGTTACGGATTTGCAATGTGACTGCAAAGCCGCTTCTACCCTCGCGAGCTCAGCCGTGCCCTCCCTCACAGGAGGCGACGCTGAAGGCGCTGCTCAGCACAGGTGTGCGAGCACACCCCGCAGAGAACGAGGCAGGGGGAGGAGGGGGAGCCTTACCCTGGCTGGCCAATGGGGGTAACCTTTCATCTTGGCGAAGATCAAGTCTCCGGGTTTGAAATCTCGGCTCATGTTTTCTTACCGACGTGACGCCCTGTTGCCGCCAGGCGGGCCGTGCTGAAAGAAGGAAGGGCTCTGCGCTTCCAGCAACCACCGAGGCACTGCCAGGCACACGAGGAGCCGCTCACTGCCGGGATAATCACACCAGGCCGGGGGAGCATAGAGAAGGGCACACAAGAGGGCACGTCAGCAAGGGCGGGCGGCCCCTGGCTGGAGCGCGCTGCGCCGTGCCCGCCCTTCACCCCTGCAGAGAGACCCCTGGGCACTCCGCAGCCCCAGCCCCCGCCTGCGGGCAGGGCCAGGCCGCCCCCGGCTAGGAGAGCCGCCCACCGCCTTGTCCCCATCTCCCCCGTCCCCGACCGGCCACTCGCCCCCTCACGCTCACGCACAGGAGCACGACGCCGCGAGAGCGCTGCGGGGGGTGGGTGGGGGGGGGAAGGAGGGGGCGCGCGGAAAAGAAACTCCGCCTGCCCTCCTCTCCTTCCTCCATCCCTTTTTTTGCTCTCTCTCTCTCTTTCGCCCCCGTCGCCCCCCTTTCTCTCTCTCTCCCCGCAGCTCGTTCGCCCGCCCACCCGCCACTTCACCAGCGGCGCTACAGCTCCCCGCTACCAACCGAGCTAGCGACCGGCCCGCCGCCCGCCGCGGGAAATACGGCCGCGCCGCCTCCTCCCGCCAGCAGGCCGGTACCACCAGGCACGCCGCACAGGGGCGGCAGGGGAGCTCCGGCGTGCCGGCGGGGACTCGGCGCGCCCCGCCGTAAGACAGACGGCTCGGCTTCCGCCTCCACGCCTGAGGGAACGCGAGCAGCCACGAGAGACAAGAGCCCGCCGGACCCGAGGCAGGCTTGGAGAAAGGAATGGGGAAAGCCTCGTTCACTCCTTCTCCCCACAGTCGTAAAAGTGGTTCGTTCCTCCTCCGGTGGGGGCGGGGCGGCCGCGGCGCCCCTGGGGGGAGCGGAGGAGGACGAGAAAGAAGAAAAGAGCAGGAGGAGCAGCCGGTGCAGCGGCGCCGCTGTGGGACCGCCCCCGGCCGTGGCGGGAGCAGAGCTGAGGCCAGCCACGTATACGGGCGAATGGGCCCTGCCCAGCCACTGACAGGCTGGCGTGGTTAATGATCGCCATCCTCCTTCGCAAACCGGGCGGGTGCGACTGTCCCACGGGTTTCTTTGTGTGTGTCATGCCCCGCGAGCTCTGTTAGAGAGCCGCCCCCTTCCCGGGCGTCTCATCCCGTGTTGCTGCCGGCTCCAAAGCTGCCCGTGTTGCTCGGGTACTCCCCAGCCACTTGCTTGATGTCTTGACTTCCCCCAGCATCCAACAATCCACGGTTTTCTTAAGTCTGTCATAGAGTCCTTACCTGTTACTTAGTCGCCATTAACTCCTGTGTTTGGTGGAGGTTTTCTTTGGTTTGGTGGTTGGTTTTGTTTTTTAACTAGGACTGCTACTAATTTAGACTTTATGTTACTCCCCTTGTCCTCTCCACATATGTTCTCTCCGGGCTTGTTTACCAACCCGTATTAAACTTCCTCCTCACCTAGCATTTCAAGCCACTGTGCCCTCCTCTCCTGTTTGTATCAGCTGATCTCCTTGCTGAGTGCATCAGCCGCTGCCAGCCTCCCCACAAATACCTTTCTTCAAAGAGAAGACTTCAAAACCAGATATAAACCCACGAACTTCTTTCTTACAGCTTGCCTGTCGTATCTAATTCAAGTTCTGCATCAAAAAGTAGCCCATCAGCTCTCTGTGGTTTAGTCCTATGTGATGGCCCCACACAGTACCACCTGCAAGTCATTTGTATACTTTGTCTGTGCCATACAATGGAGGCCCAAACCAGTAGAAAGCTGTAAGAGCATGGGCACAAAAAATTACTCCTTACACTTTCACAGGGGCAGACCCCTAGCCACTTGTGCTCAAGTTCTTGGTGTGTGGGCTGATGCACAAGTTTTCCAGATCAGTTTTCTGCCAGCTGCCCTCTGTGCTACTGGAACATAAAGGCAAGTCCTTGTGAGAAGAATCATCTTACCACTTTCAGTTTTGATACTGAAACTCAAGTCAGGCCCAAAACACCCACTGCAGTTGCCACAGAGCAAGTTGTGATTTGTTCTAGGCTCTCTCCTCCTTAAATGCAAAATGTTGCTTTATAAATGTTAACTGTAAAAACTTCACACCATCTGTGTTAAGCAAGAACAAACTGCAATTTTCTGATGGCTTAAATATGTCAAATTTGTTTGATTTTCTTGGAGGTGGCAAAGCTCATATCCCTGGCACCAACTTTCTCATAAGAAATAGAAAATCATTGATATATTAAGAGAGATAAAAAACTTTCTTCCTATGTAAAAATGAATGGCCATTTGGGGCAAAAGTCCCAATTTCTGGTGGTATTTAATTTAAAAGATATAGATGCAGCACTTAGGGACATGGTTTAGTGGTGGTTTTGGCAGGGCTGGGTTAATGGTAAGACTCAATGACCTTAGAGGTCTTTTCCAACCTTAATAATTCTATGGTTCTGTATAAGAGATGTATTTTTCAGTATGGGAGGAAGGAAAGGTATTTGTTTGACTACATGCATGCAGCAACAGTATTGTGTCTAAAGTAATTTTTGTGAATCAATGTAAAAAACTGTGTGTGGGACATTTTGGGCAGATAAGCTAGTATTACTGGTTCAGAATCTTCCAAGTTTTTATACTGCCAAAACCTATCAGATCATTCAAACATGACGTTAAGTCTGTTTCCTTTCATATTATCACATAATTTAAATTTTTGCATTAGTTGAGGCCATTTTTCTTCATAGTAATTTTTGGCTACTTATCAGACTACAGCAGAGAGGATGTCCCCTTCACTCTGTATTTTTATAAAAAAAACCCCAACCATGCTGTTATTAAAAGAACTGCAACATGATGAAATCTATTTTTGTGAACCTGGGCAAAGAACTTATTTAGTTTGGCACAAGACATTTAGAATAACTGCATGATGGAGAAGCAGAAAAACCATAGGTAAAAGCCAATTATACAAATCAAGAGAGAAGTTAGAAATTAAGTTTTGACTCTTTACCTTAGAGGGTGAAAATATTGTGGAGCTTTTTTTTTTTTTTTCTTTTAATTAAAACTTCAATTTTTACCTTGAAGGATATATCACTGACATGTTACTGCTATTATCCACTTTCCTAGGATATTGTAGGGTGGATTTTATTCACTCAGTCTTTTATGCTGTTGTTGTTTGACATAATATATGTTTACATGTGGGTCTTGAAATCTCTCAGTTGAGACGTTTCGAAGAACATTTCCCTTTGCGCAGTGAGACGAACAGAAGGGGAATGGTAACTTTGTTACCAGTCTCCCTCATCCACCCTGCTGTGATTTTTGTCCCACGGTCTCTCAAGATCATTTACCTGTTTGTTTCTCTTGATAATCTGAGTGAAGGATGTGCTGCCCCGAATTTGAGGACATCCCCATCTCAATCTGGCCCTCACGCCAGTCGGTAATTCTAATTTCCTACACGCATGTTACATATTTCTGGAATTCAGCTAACCCGCGTCTGCGCTGCCAGCGCTGCAGCCAGCCGGCCCGCAGGCCGTGCGGGAGGTGTGGGCGGCGCGGCGCTGCCGGACCGCCCGCCGATGACGTGCGGCCGCTGCCGGAAGTTGCCGTCGGGACGGGGTTCCGCGCGCGGCCGCCTCCATCCCGGCGGGAGCTGGAAACCGCCCGGCGCTTCCCGGCGGCCGCGCTCGCTCGGCTGCCCGGAGCGGCCTCGGGGTGCTGCTGCTGCTGCTGCTGGAGCTCTGTTCTGACGTTGTTCTCCCAGCCCTTCCTCCCAGGTAAAGCGCCAAAGCCGCCGGCACGGCGTGCGCTCAACCACGGGGCCAGCGGAGCAAAGGGATGCTGCTGCTTTGGTCTTTGGCTTGCTTAAAATTTTTCAGCCTGCGTTAGTGAAAACCCACTCGCTAGCCGAAACAACTGCTGGTGAGCTTTTTATAGGTTGCAACACAGATGTGGTAGTTCCGCCTGGCTTTGTGTGTTTTAAATTAGTACATCTTGGTTAGAATTAATTTGCTGGAAGGGACCTTAGAGATCCTCCAGTTCTGTTTTCTTGCCGTGGGCGGGGACATTTCCCACTAAACCAGGTAACACAGAGCTCCATCCAGCCTGGTCTCCAACACTTCCAGGGATGGGGCAACCTGTTCCAGTGCCTCACCATCCTCACAATAAAGAATTTCTTCCCCATATCCAGTCTAAATCAATGGCCTTCATATAGTTAGTTAAGCACATTCAGAAGTTCGTGAGGAGAATATGACACAAGTTTTGTAGGTAACATCCATCGAATGTTTTGCCTCCTCAAGCAAAAACTTCTTAACTGTTTTGTTTAATCGAGGGGCTCTTATGAGCCACCCCATGCCTGAATTTTTTTTCCTAATTAAAATAGCATGCTTTTGGAGTGTATCCATTTGTGTGCTAGTAAACTATGGATGTGTATCTTAGAGAGAAATGTGGTACATTCCAAATCATTAACATTCCCAGAAAACAGTCATAAGGTATTCCCCCTTCCCCTCCCCCCCAAGTAATTAAAAGACTTAAAAGTAATTTCAGAAGGTTCTAAAACTTAAAAGTGGTGTGGATATATCAGAGGAGATTTTGCTTATGTTTTGAGACAGATTTTTTTTCCTGCTGAAGCTATTTGTTGGATAGTGATTGTGAATTCTTCTGGAGGAAAAAAAAAAAGAGACTTCTGAGAAAATTTTAGTTGCACCATTTTTTTTTTCCTACTATTCAGATTTTGGTATAAATCGAAATACATGTTTTGGTAATAAATATTAAGAAAAGGGTGGTATGAAAAACTAGTTTCTTAGTGTTCAGAGCTATGTCTTAATGTGAAAATTTTGCACAATTGATAGAGGTATAGTTTCCCATACCAGGCTACCTCTTTTTTTTTTTTTTTTTTTTTTTTTTATCCGAGCAATTAATCTTTGTTGAGTACAGTACTACAAGTAGTCTGTCAAGATTTTCTTCTCTCATGTAAAGTTTTCAGTGTGCAAGGCACCAATAATTTAATGGAACTAAACATGTCCTTAGAAATTATACTACTGTCCATACTTTAAAAATGAAGTTTTCAACTGTTTTCTCATTTGAGATGGAAAGAAAGCTGTGTTGTTTTTTCTAGGTGTGTGAGTGATTGTTGCATGGTAATTATTGTATTCTGAGTCTTATGAACACATACACCAAGGTGAATTCTCATGGATAGATGTTAAAAATCACAAAGGATACATCTAGCTCTTCTTTATGAATATACTCCTTTTATGTAAAAGCAAAACAAACAAACAAAAAAACCCCAAATCACAAACTCAAGAGTTTTTAAAAGTAAGTTCATTTTTTCTACATTTTCTGTTAAAATTATAGATTGAAGCATAAATGCATTTTTTTCTTCTCCATATTTTTAGTGCAGGTTATTAGCAACTGGAATGAATAAAATCATCATTTTATTAATATATTACACCAAGTGCTGCCATTGGGCACCACAATATTAAAAAAGGCATTAAAGTATTAGCAAAAGGAGGGCCACAAGGTTGGTGAAATGTCTGGAGGTGAAAGCCTTATGAGGAATGTCTGTGGTCACTTGGTCTGTTCAGCCTGGAGGAGACTGAGAGGAGACCTCATTGTGATCTACAGGGGGAAGTGGAGGGGCAGATACTGATCCTTTATCTCTAGTGCAGGGACAGGACTTGAGGGAATGGCATAAAACTGAGTCAGGAAACTCTAGGTTGGATATCAGGAAAAGATTCTTACCCCAGAGGGTGGTTGGGCACTGGAACAGGCTCCCCAGGGCAGTGGTCACAGTACCAGCCTGACAGAGTTCAAGAAGCATTTGGACAGTGCTCTTGGGCACATTGTGTGACTCTTGGGGTGTCCTGTGCAGGGCCAGGGGTTGGACTCGGTGATTCTAATGGGTGCCTTCCAACTCAGCATATTCTATGATTCTGTGAACATGTGGCTACGAGCCAGGGATGGTAAAGATGGAGTTCAGGCTAGTGTCCTGTTTTGGACTTTAATATGGATGTCCATCTGCTATCATGTTCAAAAATAAACCTTTATGGGTCATTAATATTGACTGTTGAATACAGCTGATGTTTCATGTTACCTTGCTTTAATTAATGGAAAGAGGTCATTAATGAGTTTGTAGTCCAACTTGAAGTAAATAATATATTTGTTTAAGGTCTGCATTATAAATATATTGTCTGTATTGATTTCATTTTTATTGTAACACTAAATTAATGATTTTTTTCTAAAAGCGGTGGAGTTACAGTTCAATTTAATATTCCTCCTGTATAGTCCTATATATTACTGATTTATCTAATATTATAAAAATATGTTCAAATAGATTACTCCAGGTTTATGAAACACTTGGAAAACTTGCTGTGTTAAAGGCTGTTATCAGACAGTACATGCAATCATAGTATACACATTTATCTTCAATAGAATTATTTTGAAGAGAAATAGAATTTGTAATATTCTTATGAGATAGAGGATCAATGTATGCAAACAATATAGTTGTATTGATATTCAGAAAACCTTGGCAGGGGCTATTCTGCTATGTTACTATATATTTATATATTAATCTACAGTATTTAAGCTTAGGAGACTAGAAATACAATTCTCAGAATTGACTAAAACTGTAAAACTGTAGTTGATAATTGTTCACATGACATAGTAGTAACACTGTTTTCTAACTGCTTGTGAATATTAACAAATGATTCTTTCAGTATGCTGCCAATTAAACTAAAGCATGTCTCTGTTACAGATTTTAATCATCTTGGAAGCTTGTCAAGTAAATGTATATACAGTCAACAATTCATTTTCCAGAGTTTATAGACTTAAAATCTACCTATTGGACATCATGAGTTCATCCTCTCCAGTCAACTACTCTGTAACGGAAGCTAGAAGGTGAGCTTCATTTCTGTATTTTTAAGTCTAGTAATACAGTTCCTGATTTTGTGGTTTATTTTCTAGATCCCTGAAATTACGTAATTCAGACTGAAGAAGAACCAGATATGATGTGATATATGCAAGCTAGGCCATGTCAATACAGTTATTAGATCCTAGAATTACAGAATAGCCAGGGTTGGAACAGGCTTCAAAGATCATTGAATTCCAACTGCCTGCTCTGGACAGGGACATCTTTCACTAGACCAGATTGCTCAGAGCCCCATTCACCTTGGTTTTGAGCCAACTGTCAGGAATGGGGCATCCATAGCTTTTCTGGGCAACCTGTTCCAGTTCCTTACCACTCCCACAGTAAAGGATTTTTCTAATATCTAATCTAAACCTGCTCTCCTTCTGTTTAAAGCCATTCTCTCTTGTCCTGTCACTACATGCTCTTGTAAAAAGTCTCTCTCCATCTTTCTTGTAGACTCCCTTCTGGTACTGGAAGGCCACAGTTAAGTCACCCTGAAGCCTTCCCTTCTCCAGGCTGTACAATCCTAATTCTTTCAGCCTTTCTTTGTAGGAAAGGTGCTCTATCCTTTTAATCGACTTCTGGGCCCTCCTGTGGACTCACTCCAACAGGTCCATGTCCTTCCTATGCTGGGGATCCCAGAGCTGGATGCAGCACTGCAGGTGGGGTCTCAACCAGAGCAGAGCAGAGAGGCAGAATCCCCTCCCTGGCCCTGCTGCCCACGCTGCTTTGGATGCAGCCCAGGACATGTTTGGCTTTCTGGACTGCCAGGGCACATTGCTGGGTCATGTCCAGCATCTCCTCCACCAGCACCCCCAAGTCCTTCTTGGCAGGGCTGCTCTCCATCTGTTCATCCCCAGCCTGTTTTGACACCAGGGGTTGCCCTGACCCAGGTGCAGCACCTTGCACTTGGTCTTGTTAAGCCTCCTGAGATTCCCATGGGTCCACTTCTCAAGCTTGTTCAGTTGTAGGGGACTGTGTCAAAGGCTTTTCAGAAGCCCAGATAAGTGCCATCTGTAGCCCTTCCTTTGTCCACTAATGTTGACATGTTATCAGATGATAAATTGTCTACACCTGGTGAGCTAACACAATGCTTATTCTCCTAAAACCACTGACCTGTGGAACTGCACAATGCCCATTGTGTAAGAAGGAGAACTGTAAGTTCACCAGCCCCAGTGCCCTGCCAGCTTGACTCTGTAACATTGCTGTCCCTGACCACTATGGACTACCAGAGAGACCCCCAGGACAGAAGAACACATGTGTAGAGAGGGAAAATATGTTAATGGTAGCAGGGAAATTATTATCATATGCATGTTTATTCTGGGATGATCAATGAATATGTATGTAAAATACAGTATATAAACAGAAACTTTCCTATACTGAGCATGCATGATTTTAGAAGGAGCTACCCCCTTGTGCATCTGGCTGAATAAAGAATGCCTGCTTCTTAATGCGACATTGGTGTTAAGGGGTTTTTTATTTTACCAAATTTTTGGTAGCAGTCACTCCATCATTACAGGTGTGCATACTGGCCATGTGATGTGCAAAAATTCTCACACAGGCATAGAAAATATGGCAGAGGTAGTTTCTGTCTCCATTTAGGAGCAATGACGTGGAGTTCCAGAAGGGTTTTCTGCTATAGCTATGGAGGTTGGCTATTAGTCTTGCACATGGCTCTTATTTTTGTTAACCTGATACGTGTTTGATCTTTGGCACAATTAAAGTAAACTTTAATTCATCCTGTTTATCTTAACTGTGAGAACTATTTGTCACTATTTAACATCTGATTGTAAAAGACTGCCGGTTGTATAGGAGTAGCAAAATGCCATGAGTAGGTACTTTGGTCGGGAAGTCAGGCTACAGACTACTTCAACTACAGAAGTTTAGCATAATTGCACTGCTACATAGTAAATGAAAGAAAGTTTCTCTGATACAAAATTACAGTTTCAGCCAAACACTGAAGGAAAACTAGTGAAAACTGTTTCTCTGCAATGTTCTTTGTTGACTGTAATTAGCTGACTTGTGAAGGGAATGTGAATTTTTGAGAGTTGGGTGATGTAGAACTCAAAATCTATTTCACCTGCTCATACGCTTTCTTAAATAGTCTTAAGGTACTACGAAAAATGATGTCTTAGATGAAAGGTCTAGTTGCTAAAATATGTATTTTCATTCAAAACCAATGATCAATGAACTATTAATATGTGAAAATGGAAGTGCAAAGCAGTCTCTGAATTCCTTCGACTGCAAATCATACATGATTTGAAACTTTCCAGGGATTTTGTGTGATTTTGTGACTTAAGCTTCCAAGAACTTCATGCTTGTGGCACTTCTACTTGTAAATGAATATGGAAAGAAGACTCTTCTTCAGTAGGTATGAAGCTTTCACAAAGCACTGCATGTGCTAATGTCACTGTGATGATTAAAGAAAATATCACAGAAATAAAGTGGTTAATTAAGGATAATCCCTATTTTATTTGAAGATGTTTAAGTAGACAAAATAATGAAGTGGTAACATAATAATATTCCATCAGTTTTGTTGTCAGTGTTTTTTAAGTTGCTGATGTGGTTCTATAATAAGAACAAAAATAGGCTTTTCTGCTTTATAAGTTTTTACTATTAATATTGTAAGTTTAGAAGCTGTGCATAAGAAGTTACTTTCAATGCTTTTTTTTCTCCCAGTACTTACTGTTATGCTGTTGGTCTTAATGCTCTTATGCACATTTTTCATTTCTATAACATCTCTAATTTGCTATGACTTGTGGTGTCACGTAACTTGTTTGTGGTGTTGTTTTTTTCCCCCTACTGGTCCAGTTAAGCACATAGTTTTAATTTTTCTCTGAGTGAGTTTTATTGTGCATGTATCTTCAGTGTACTCTTTTTTTTTTTTTTTTTTGCTGGGTAATTAATAGAAGAGTTGAAAGGAAAACCTTTTTTTAAAGCTGATTGCCATAAAACCCAAGGTAGTTTACTTAAAGATTTGAAGGTGGTTTTTTTAATTACTATTCAAAAAGTAGTTGTTCCCTTGCTTTCATTCCATGTGCTCTCCTTACAAGAAGTATTAAATATCAGGCTTAAGTAAGCAGAATGACCTCCCCACTGCCCACAAACTATCAAAATGGTTACCCTTTTCTTAATCCCTGCTCTTTGCATTAGTCCTCCCTCGCTTTCAGTTTGAGTCCTGTTTTTCCCCCTAACCTCTGCTTTGTTAACTTTGGTGCCACCAGGTTTTTGGCTGTCTTTAATTGAGATAGTTGCTTTTTATATCATCTTTGAATAAGACTACTTGCCTTTCTTTCATCTCGGTTCTCCCTAGCCATGGGAAAACAAAGGTCTACCAAACTATTATATGATGTCCACAAGCAACCTTTTATACAGTTTACAGGTGCTCTTGATGCTGAATTCATTCTTGCCTTTTTTCTTTTATATATTTTCTGTATTCTTTACACATATATTTGTAGCTCTGTAGCCCATCATAGTATTCGTAGATAGCATTTTACCTACTCTATTAGACAGAAAGACAAAATAAATTCCCCAGCGGCTCCAAGCTGGAGGTCCAAGGTTAGAATCTTGGGGAAGCCAAGGTTGAAACTAACTGTCCAAGACACATTTTCATAAACAAAGCTTAACTCCTGTCTAAAAGAGGGGGAATTCAAAGAGGGTTGAACTGGGGGGATTTACCTCACCACTTATGTCTTCAATTGGGGATTTTTGTCAGATATGCTAATTTGCTATCATATAAAGATTGTATATGTGAATTGTGCACCTAAGGATCCTTACAAAGATAACCCCTTTTTATCACCTAACTGTGCCTGGCTCATAATTTTAGGACCAGTGAAAAGGCATCACTCTCACTGTTCAGATTTCTCTTACTTCCTCCATGACTTACCACTATATCTTCTTACTGCATTAGCTAAGAGTTGCTTAAAGTAATGGTATTTTACTTACCTGGTTGCTGATTGTTTGCCCTTTGAGATGTGTTGGTTCCTCTGGGTGTGGGTCTCGTAGTAAATACTGAAAGCTAATAATGTGCCAGTGGTTTTCTTGCGGTACATACGGGTTTTAATGATCCTTATCTCCTACATTTATTAAAAATATAAAATATGTTAAGTACATGGCACTCTGTGGAACAGTTACTGATGACATACAATTATTCTGATCACACAGATGAAGTCCATCTTGTTTTTAAATGAAGATTTGACAGAATTTATTAAATTATAAAATATTTGTAGGCTGCATATAAAAACCTGAAATTTCATCATTTGTTGTTATTAATGTCTTTAAAGGCTACATTTAATCTAGAATATTGTCCCCCTTGTTGATGACATTTGTGCTAGTCACTTATTTGAGAAAACACATATCATAAGATAAATGTTTTAGCTGTAAAAAATATTAATGGTGCTTGTACATAAATCTAGGAGTAAGGTGGTATTTTTTTTTTTTATTTAGAAAAACCCAGTATACTGGATTTTAATTATACTATTCTTTCTGTAATTAATACTTAAGACTTCATGTAGAGTAAGGTAAGCTATTTTAGTGTTTTCAGCTCTGCATGAAATCATGCCATTTTTTTGTTCAATTTAATCATGTTTCTTTTTACAGTTTGATTCATATTTAGTGGCCCTGACAACTTTCACTTTTGTGTGGAGCAACTGATTATTACAACCATACTTACACAGTTTTAACAATTTGAAAAATGGCTTTATCAAATAATGTGAACACTGATTTTCAGGTCCTGAAATAAGAGTTTTCCAGTTTGAAGTTATAATAATTGATTGTAAGATAATTAAGCTAGTTAATTAAATATGTGTTTCTATACTAATTTTTCACTCTCTACATTAAAACTTGTTTTGATTATTTTGATATTGCTTGTGATACTCAGAGGCGAATCCTGTTACTTGCCCAAGTGGATTTTCTTTTGGCTGAAAAAGTAATGGAAGTAAGATAACAGTATTTTAAAGGAGTAGACCTTTAGTTTGTATTTTGTTTGTGATCAATTGTTTGTCTTAGTTTAGATGTATATATCTTTTAAAACAAAATGTGAAAAGAGTGAGGTTTATTCCACATGTGTGAGTTCATTTTATGACAGTGATGTTTTTGAGACAGTAATGTATGTTAAAGAATGAGCCTTACTGCAGAGACAAACAGAAACTTGCTAGTCATTTTAATGTATGTTACCAGAATGATGTTTTTTGGCATCCTGGAAGTTTACTGGATCCGTAATAAAAATAATGAAACATAATTAAAAACTTAACGTGCTTAAATTGACTTAGGGAAATTCGAAGTGCATATCTGATTTAAGTTCCTGCTGCTACATCTCTCATAGTTTACATAAGCAACAGTAGGATGACAACTGCATGGCATAATTTTACTTAAGTGAATGTATAGAGCTTTGCATCCGCAATCTGATAATTGAAATAAGGGATGATTAAAACTTAAAAGGAATGCTTATGATTTTTAAAACATCAATATTTTGCAGCTTACATAATGTGGAATGTGAGTTGCTACAGAAGAGCAATGAATTGGAGTTGGATGCCATTTTAGATCTGAGATGGAAACTTCTTCAAGCTAAAAAAGAAAATTTGGACTTAACTATTCAGCACAATCAAGAAGTAAGGACTTCTTTTTTGTTTGCCTTATTTTATACTTGGAATAAATTAATCTTATTTCATTGAAACAATACTCTCACATAGTGGATCAAAAGCTGGAAAATATCAAGGAAGGTGTCACTGTACAGACCTCTCATACCTGTTCATAGGTACTGTTAGCACCTCTTGTCATTGTCAATAGTTAAAGGTGTGGTAGGTATCTTCAGCACTTCAGAACAGCAAAATGCAGAAGAATCTTGTGCATCCCCAGCTCAGTGTAAGAGATGGTTTGTTTGTTTTTTTTGTTTTATTCCAGATAATTCCAGGGATCAATTTTTTTCAATCACACCACAGTTAATAAGCCAGTGGGAAAATAACAATTTAACTGAATCACTGGAGCAAGTCATTGTGGGAGAAGCAGGCATCTCTTAATTTGAGAGACAATAAATGGATATGGAACAACAAACTAGATTTATTGGCTGTATTTAGCCAAAAAAAGATGAATGAGCACCCACATCAACTGCTCCAGGCAGACTGCTAATACCGTCCCTGCCCACTCAGTGGGGTCCCGTGTACCCCCACACGTGCACGGGTGGGTTCAGTGTTACAGTCGGTAGCAAAGAGTCGAGAAGGGCGTTTGGGTGCGTTCTGGCAGGGGCATTTATTGCTGCTACACTGTCAAAGGTTACAAACATGAGCCCAGAATTCACAGATTTATCTGGGGGTGGGGGAAAGGCAGGACTAGGGAATGGGGACCAATGGGGAAGCTCTGGGGGAGTGACGAGGGGTGAAGGCTGACAGCCAGCCGGGGAATCCAAACTGGGATAGATTAATGGAACAGAACAAGCATCCTGGGAGAAGCCTTTTTGGTCACCCTAACAAGAAGTGGTTCTTGTGGTACTAGGGACTTGTCTTACTGAAACACTCTGTGCCTTGTAATGTATGTTCACCGGCCACCACAGACTGCTTAGAGCAGAATTGCTACCTATAGTAGTAATGCTACTTCTTCAGCGGCATAGTTTAAACCAGATTATCAACTGCCAGATTGGCTTTAGCAAATGTGGGAAGTGTGCCTAGCAGCAATATGCTGAAACTGATTACAACTCAGCACCTACCTTTTCCTGTGTTTGTTGGTGGGAAAACTGATATTCAAACTAAAGTAAAGATTAATTGAATATATTTTTGATGCTACTTCATTTCAATACTAGTTTGCTACAACAGTATCAAGGAAATCCTTTGTAAAGTGGGTAAGTGATTTCCCATGCATGAAGTTCTCATTAACAAGAGTTTTGCTACTTTGTAGATGTTCTGAAGGAGTATGTATTTTACTTTCCACCTTCCTCTGTTGAAATATCTTGACTTTGATTTTCTGAATCCAGTTTTTGGCAGGAAATATTGTTTCTCGGCCTGTATAAGATCCCTTTTGGAAGTGTTTTCTATTCTTAGTTTGTTGTGTGTTAGCATTAATAGCATCTGTTTGACTACTGAGCATTATTGGGCTGAATTTTATGCTCGTATGTATATTTGTGAATTATTAGATGTCTGATAGTCTAGTATCCCAACATGATCGTTTTTCTGAGTGCTACCAGAAAACTGTCTGTGGAATATAATGTTTCTCTTGTGGCATTTTTTCCTCTGAGGTGCAGGAAGATGACAGTAATATATGGTTAGTTTTTTTAAGGTGGTGTATTTTTGGAAAAATAGAGGGGTTTAAAGTAGATGAAATTCATCTAGGAAAAAGATCAGTTTGCACAAACCAGTAAAGTATCAAAGTGTGCATAAACATGCATTTGCAAGATTGTATTTCAAATTCAAATGGAATAAGATAGCAGTTGTGAATGTGATTCCAAGTACCTTTTAAAAATGTTCTGTAGGTGTCTTTCTGTAACAGGTTGCACTTTTTCAAGGGAACACTGTTGGCAGTTCTGTGAAATTTTTTTTCTAGGTGTCCAACTATGAAAACCAGATAATCAAATTACGGTCACAATTTGAGAGAGGAGAGGCTGTTCGACAAGGTCTGGAGTACAAACTGGCAGTTGCCAGAAAAGGCGCCCATCTGAAAATGCGTACTGCAGAAGAAGAGTTAAGTGATGCAAAAAGCAAACTTGTGGAACTGCAAGGTAGGTTTCAAAGAAGTAAGGATGGAATAAAGGCTAAGTCTGTTTCATATCAGTAAGGTAAGTGAGAAATGGGGACTTAATTAAATTTTCTAGTTACTGCTGTTTTTCTTGATTCTTTCTTAGGTTTCTGACCTCTTATCCATTTTTAGCTTTTGAAAACTCCTAAGAGTTCACAAAACTCTTACTCTCTCACGTGTGAATTAAAACTAACTGGCTGTCTGACAGTCCTTTCCTATCACTGTGTCCACTGATTCTCTGTGTCATCTTAATGTGTTCTCTTCATTTCATTCTTTTCTGACTAGGAAGAAATGTCAGACATCTGGAATGGATTTGAAATAAAAATCTGTTGGAAAGTGCTGATGACTTAAATGCCAATGCAGCTAGTTGTATTCAGTAAAATGAAAAGCCATTGTAAAGTATTTTCTCCTGTAAAGCTGCTTACAGGTTATGAAGACTTCCGTGGCATTTAAGCTTTCACAGAAGAGTGTATACAATGTTCCCCATCTCAGGTCATTTGTGGGCTGAAGATTTAAATCTGTTAAGGACCAGTTAATTTTCCTTGGAAAAGCTAGCTCTTTGCTTGGTAGCCCAACCTGTCTTAGGTTTATTGATACTCTCTTTCATGGAACAGGTGCCTATCTTTATGGTCATTTAAGCTGAGCTCAAATTTAATTGGTACAGACTAATATCTATATCAAAAATGACATTTGGAAATAAACTGGCAAAATGTAGAAATCTGAAAATAAGTCTTCCATTCTATAAAGATGTCATTTCACAGAATCATAGAAAATGCTGATTTGGAAGGGACCCACAAAGAGTTATCTCAAGTTTTTTATTCTTTTCCAAGAGAAAAGTGTTTTAATTTTTAAAAATCTCTCAACCATTCCTATGTTCTTTTGGGAAACATGCAATAGGAACATAAAATTTTCTAGTTTCTTCTTAGTGAAGATGGTGCTCTCCAGTGCTGGAATGTGAATATTGCAGTGTTCCACAGGGTACCACAATATACAGAAGAACTGATGATTATTGTGTGTTCGGGTTTTTTTTTCTGGATATGTTTTGCCGTACTACTTGGTTTTTATTTTTTTCTTTCTCTTTTTCTGTAAACAATAGTATGCAATGAAAACCTTCAGCAGAAAGTGACAGAGACTGAGAAAACATTTCATAATGCTCAACAGAAGTGGGAAGAAGAACAGCAAAGACTTGCAAGGGCGAAGGATGATATCAGCAGAATTTATAACAATGAATATGTATTCCTTCTTAAGGAAAGAAACCAAGTAGAAATGATTTTACTGGTATGGTATATTAATAGTTGGAAAGTTGCATGAGATAATGGCTGGAACTTTTTTAGTGTGAAGTGTATAGTGGGTTGAGGTCTTTCTGATTTAGGAAAAATTCCCCAAGAAGCTAAATGCTGCAGAGTATTTCTGAAGAAGGCAGCCTTATAAAGTTACACTTGGTGTGTCAAAGTCTTTCTTGCTTGGATGAAATGTGTTCTGGCTGATTTTGATAGTAAATGCCTAAATCAAGTTACCAGTGCACAGTCCATTTGCACTGTCATGCAATACTGAGTAAAATCAGGGGCACCTCACGCCCACTGATTCCATTTCCCTGTTGCTTTCCCGAGTCTGACATCCAATAGCCTGTGACTATGAAAATAGTTTGTGTAATATGAAGACCACATACTTTCAGCGAACCTGAGCAGGGATGATGGGATTTCCAGCTGTGCATTGTACATGTGTATTGTCTGAATAATTCACTCCATACCACATATGAAAAATAAGCATTGTTGTAAATTCTGCCATTTGGTTAGATAAAAATCACCTAATACTCAGAGATGGTCTTAAAATCTGTTTTAGACTGTGGGGTTTTGTTCTTTAGTAATTAATTTCATTGTATTTCCTGATTTATACTGATGCTTATATATCCTTCAGGTATCGAATGTGTAAAAAGTAATAAAAGTATAAGCTTGTTTTTACACTTTTTTTAGACAGTCAAGCTATTCAAAACTGAAATATGTTTTGAAGAAATAATGTAACATTATGGTGTGGAAGTGCTGAGTGAACATACCTAACTTTTACTTGCTCCACAGGGACACAAACAATTACTCCACTGTACTTCAATTAGACTTTAATCTTTTTAAATGTCAAGTTACATATGTTGTATCTTAGCTATGTGAGAATACCATTTTGAGGAAAAACCAAAATGTATTCAGCTGTATACACACCATTTTATGTATTCTTCATAAAATGGACTGTATGCAGAGACTCTGTTAAGGCTGATAGACATTTGCACTGCATGATGTACGCAGAGAACAGATTGCTGCTAAAAGATTAACTTTTTAATATATTTTCTTCCTTTCTAGTCCCTTTTAGGATGTGACAAACTTGTCTCAGTTGAGATGGGCATTGGTCAAGCGGTAGAAAATTTTCTAATTGCTTTCTTCCCATCCTGTCAGCTCCAAGCCTGAGATAGTACCAAACAGTCTTCCAAAATGACACTAAACAATCCTTGCCTGGCAGCTTGATAGCTGAATTCTGACAGCAAACTTACCTGTTTGTTAACAACCACTAATTGATGTACTATGTTATGGTGCTATTGGTCAGATTCTATATGGCACTTGTAGGAGCAGCTCTCAGAAGAAACAGGGCAGAGACAATCCCTTAATTATGTATATTGCAAAGCTACTATGTACTGACTCTTCAGCTGTTTGAAGGCAAGATCTGGAAGGAGTGGTGCAATAATGATACCTCTAGTAGAAATCAGGTAGTGTGTGGATAAATAGTGTTTCTGTGCATGGACTGCAAAAGGAGTTGCACTGTGTTGCTTGTCTTAATTACCAGGAGATGGTGGAAAAGGATCCCACTGATTTGAATTTTCTCCGAATGAAGGGTAAAAAGGAAATTCCCCCTCAGTAATTTTGTGGCTATGTTGAACAGTACTTCGAGAGACTAATTGAGAGAACTGTAAAGGAATACTTTAGAAAAAAAAAAGAAAGAGAAGGTTTCAGAGAAAAATATATGAGCTCTTTGACAGGTGATACCCTAAGGTCCTTCTCAAACCAACAGAAACATGAGTCAGTTTTCCTTCAAAGTCAATGCTTAAAAAACTAGGGTTAGGTTTAGGCTATGAGGAAACTTATTCTTAGACACAGTTTTTAAGTTGCTGGGTAAAGCAGGCTAAGAGTGGAGCTTTGGCTCTGTGTTCTGGCTAACAGTAGACTGAGTTAAGTTGGGAAGGGTTTGGAATGGACTTGTCATCTTTTCTATAATGTATTCAGAAGTACATTCAGTGCATTTAATACTGTATGAAAAGCATGATGTTTTAAGAGGTTTTCTTTACTCTTGGAAGTGACGTTTATTCTCAGATCAAAAGGAACAGTGGATTGCTTGGGTCGTTGTGTTCTCTGTCAATGTATGTTTATTCCGAAGTGGAAGGTGGTTTGTAGAAGCAGGAGTTTGGTTGGAAGAGTGTACTAAAGCTATATAATTGTTCACTCCGGAACTAAATGTGATTCACTACTAGATGCCAACTCCTAGTGTGCTTTGAATAGTAAAATTTTCAAATTTAGTTAACTTGAAAATAGTTCAATTTTCCTGCTTTGCTATTGTAGTATTCCTTTGCCCATCACCCTAGTTATAGTCATATATAGTTACAAAATTCTGGGAAATAAAAAATACATACATAAATGTTAAAGCTAGACTTGACTGTGTTGTTGTTTGAAAGTTTAACTGATTTAACTTGGCATATAAATGTCAGATGGGTTTTGGTTTGTTAACTAAAACTTCAAATGCATTCCAGTCTTTCGTGTTGTGTATTTACAGTCCTGTTTTAAATAATTTATAGTTACTTTGAGTTATGAGATGAAAGCTAAATAAAATAGTCTTAATACGTACACAGAAGCAAGATTCTAAGCATGTATGGCCAATGCCGGTTCCAAAACTGCACTTCATGAACTACAAGTCTGAACTTGGCTATGAAAATGCTGAGGTAGGCATAGAAATGAAGTCAGTTTAATCTACTAAAATGTGTCTCTGATATGGAGGAAAAGTAATCCTCTCTGCTTTCTAGCAGAGAAAGGTTTGTACTTCGCTGTATTGAGTGTGCTTAGCATAGCATTTGGTGCATGGTGAAAGATGTTGAAGTTCAATAGTAAGTGCAATAGCATCATCTTGTGGTCAGTCAGAAATACAATATTTGTTCACAGAAGCACTGTTTTTCCTTAGACTATTGGTGAATTGTGTTGTTTATACGTGCTTTAAACCATCCAACCAGCCATGTTTTTTATAACCAAATAGGTACAGTCAGTGTGTATATGACATGTAGATACACATGTATATATAGAGGTTTTTTTTAGCATGGTGAAGTATGTTTCTTTCTGAACCTTCTAAGTGCAGGTAACTGCTGGAAGAGTCTGACACAGTCATACCATGTCTGAAAAGTTCAGAGACTTCAAGGTTCTGAAAGTCATGTTGACTTGTTTAACATGCTTGATGTATTACTCATGTCAGTTTTTGTCTGCTAGTGTTAACTACATTTCCAGCATAAAATATTTTGAAGTAGTATTTTTCCAGAAAATGATGTATTACTGGTTTCGTATGCAGTTTTCACAGCTCACTTTTGTTGATATGTGGAAGATAAATCTGAAGAGTAATATTTTTGTATCTTTGCAATATGGAGAAGATGAGAGTAGTTGTAAATTTGAGTAAAAATATTTTTTTACCATGCTGATGGGAAGAAACCTCTTCATTGTCCTAGTATTACAGGAAAAGTTAGAGGATTACCTTAAATTTAATCCATATCCAGGTAGACTGTTTTTGCAGTATTTTGGTTTACTGAGGTTCCTATTTTTCAGTTCACTTGTTTCACAGGCATGCTCTTTGTTACCTTTTCAGAGAAGGCCAAAAAATTGTGTCATAGTGCCTCTGCATGAAAAACGAGAAAATAAATTAAATTTTTCAGTTACTAGTTGATAATAATGGAGTGGCACTAGGTGTTAGTAAGGGAGTCATGAGTCCCTTATTGTCATGCTTAAGTGGCCAAAACTTTCTACCTTCAGTCAGTCATTAATAACTTCCAAAATTTATTTTCCAAACTTCGGAAAAAACTCATATGTCTTTAACCTTCATGTATAAACATGGTTCTGTCAAATTTCAATTGTCTGAAGAATCATTCTTTATGAATAATTCATTTTCTTTTCCTTCTTCTCCCTGCTCTGCAGATGCCTTATGATTAGTAATCTTCAGGAAAAAGATTATGTGATGTAAGAGTAATAGCAGAATTTATAGACCAACTGGTTTATTTTCACAAAATGTCTCTTGCCACAATAACCGATAGGAATAAATGAGCAGGAGGATTTACGGTAATCTTTCTGTGTTTTGCACAGGAAGTAATTGGCTCTCCAAAGGTCCTCCAGCTAAGTCACTGGATTTGTAGCTTGTTTCTGATACTAGTTATGGAAAAGCTTACTCCTGTCCACTAGACCAAAGCTATGCTTTTTTGAGTCTTCTGGAATCTCCAGCTTAAATATGCACTAGGCTACTGGGGGCTCATTATTTGGCTACTTTACACCATGTCTGGTGTGGCATGAATGAGGATTTTGTGTTAGTAACTCCATAGAGCTGCTGAGTCCAATAGTGTTAGTAATTACACCAGCTGTAGCTTGGTTCAACTTCCAAAAGCAGAAATTGTGGTGGGGAACAGTTTAGTTATTTTATCTTTATGAGAACTTCATAGTACATGTAGCTAATTTTTTAATTCAGTTTCTAGACAGAAAAGTCCTCAGAACAGTAGAAATTAAGAATATTTAGTCTATGGGAGTAACTTTCAACAAATGTCTGATTATTTGATTTGAAGTTCTAACAGTTAAAATAATAACAAAGTAAAACTTCTGTCTGTGTATCATTTCATCAAATGCACTTAACTGTTTCCCTCTCCACCATTGCTATTGAGCTGTGAGAGAGAACAGATTGGAGGAGCAGCCTTTTAGTCCTTTAGAGAAAGGTTTCCTGCGGAGAATTGGCTCTGATTTTAGTATTACTGCAGAAGGTCATGTTCGTAGTGAGTTTTGAGCCAACACATGTTACCTGGTGGTGAATGAAGAGCATATCTGTTGTTGGGTAAATGGTTCACATGTGCTGACATATTAGATTTTAATAACTTGTTCTGATGCAGTCTTTCCTCTTTTGATCCTTCTACTATAATATTTTATCTTAGAAAACATAACTCTTAATGCCTTATTTTTTTTGTAGGAGCTGAATAATGAACTGCAAAATATGCGCAAGAAATTGAGAGATGTGGAGGTGGAACACAGTGGCTGTAATGAGGTGCTGAGAAGCCAAGCCAATGAACTTAAATGCAGCACTGAACGAGAGAAGAGACTTAGAAAGGAACTTGAAGTAAGGCTTTTTGACTATTGCTATTAGTTTCAGCAGCACTGACACTGACCAATTTAATTTTTGAGGGATGGAACCTTCCAGTTAGGCTGTAATTCTAAGTACTTGAACAAAATATTGAACATCTGTTTTGCAGGAAAGGCTGAGCAGATGAATGCCACTTACATTATGAGCTTGGCTTGAGACTTGTGTTTGAACAGCAGATAGGAAAAGGTTTATGTAAGTGTGAAAACAAGGCTAACTTTGCTTTAGGAAATCGAAATGTCTTAATTTGTCTATCTTCTTATATTTTTGGTCTATTGGATTTCTGGTGGAGAATCTGCTGGAGCTGCAAAAATTGCCAGATGTTGTGCTAGGTGAGGGAGTAGAATATCGGAAGATGACAATGGTCTCACAGCAGCCTCTTCCTATCTAGAATTAGTTACTGCAGGCTTAGTTCTCCTCTCTGTTGAGTGACACCCATGGTTGAGAAGTCTCTAGTCTTCGAGAGTTGAGACTTTGTAAATATGCTCTTTACACTAAACAGCTAGTTTCCTCCTAAGTTTCAATATTTTATTTATCCACTTACAGGCTTTGTAGTAGTTACGTTATCTGTATGTACAGTCTGGACCAAGACTTTCTTGGTAGAACATTTGTCATTGCAGAAAAGCATCGTGAGTGGACAATTCTTTATCCTGATATATGTTTTCTACCAAATGCATCTTTAAATATTTTCTCCAATGAAAATAAAAGAACTGTCACTTCTAAAAGACCTTAAAGAAACAAGTGGCATAGTTTTCAGCTGTGTTTTTTTTCTGTTGTTTTTCTCTTAAAGGCAAAAGAAATGTTTTAAGCATTGATTTCTAGGTAGGTAGAGTCCTGCATTAAAGATGAAGCACAAAAGAAAATTCCTACAGGGAAGATCAAAGCTCATCAACTAAAAACACTGACTTATTGACCAACAAGGTAGACCTTTGTGCCCTCAAAGAATGCTACAGGAAATCTATTGTCATGTATTTTGAGCTGCACTTACTGGCCTAGGTGGAATTGCCTTCAGTTGGAAAGTGTTGCATACTGTGGAGTTCCAATACCCCTTTTAAAAAACAGAGTTTTGCTTCCAAGTACTTGAATAAGGACTCTTCTTGTGACTTCATGGCTTTTCATATACTAACAGAGAAGTTACAAGCTGAAAAGAGGAGGAGCAAGGCAGTAAATAATTTATCTTTCTAAATATTTTGATTGAATAATACCCACCATGTGTAAATTTGAAAAGAAAGAAAAGAAAGCACGTAGTTCCTTGAAAATGTACAATTGCTATACCCTAATGATGATCTTATCAGGGAATGCTGCCTATTAACCACAATCAGATAAAATATTTTTTTTGCTTCTTAATTTTTGTTAAACTATTTTAACTTTCTGAATATCTTAATAATGTAAGAAAATATATTCAGTCTACAGAAAAATTAGTCTTGTGGTACTATTCAAGCAGTGATTAAGGAAAAGTATGTGATGAAACCTTTTGCATTTGAAAGTTAAAGAAAATTAGCACAAGTCTTTGAATCAAAAAACCCAAACTAGATTAGACTTCAATACATATTGTCAGCTTGCATCTCACTATACCATCTTAAAAGTAAATTGCATGTGTGTAATTATCGGAAAGGGCCTACAATAACCTTGTAGATGGTGATTCTACCACTTCCCTGGGAAGCCTCTTCCAATGCTTTGCAACCCTTGCCATGAGGAACTTTTTCCTCATATCCAGTCTAAACTTCCGCTGTTACAGGTTGAGGCCATTTCCTCTCATTCTGTCACTTATTATTTGGGGAAGGAAACTGACCCCCACCTGGCTGCAGCCTCCCATCAGGCAGTTGTAGAGTATGATAAGGTCTCCCCTGAGCCTCCTCTTCTCCAGGCTAAATAACCCCAGCTCCATCAGCCACTCCTCACAGAACTTCTGCTCCAGACCCTTTCCTAGCTCCATTGCCCTTCTCTGGACATACTCCAGCACCTTGATGTTCTTCCTGAATTGAGGGGCCCAGAATTGAACACAGAATTTGAGGTGTGTCCTCACCAGTGCTGGGTGCAGGGGGACAATCCCTTATCTGGAATAACTTCCCTGGTCCTGCTGGCTGCACAACTGCTGACACAGGCCAGGATACCATTGGCCTTCTTGGCCACCTGGGCACACCCTGGCTCATGTTCAGCCACTGTCACCAGCACCCTCAGGTCCTTTTCTGCTGAGCAGCTTTCCAGCCACTCTGCCCCCAGCTTTGTGGCACTGCCTGGGGTTGTTGTGGCCAAAGTGCTGGACTCAGCACTTGGCCTTGTTAAATGTCATCCCCACTGGTCTTGGCCCATCTCTTCAGCTATTCTAGCTCCCTCTGCAGAGCCCTCCTACCCTCCAGCAGATCAACACTGCAGCCCAGCTTGGTGTCATCTGCAAACGCAGGTGCACTCAATCCCCTCATCCAGATCATCAGTAAAGGTATTAAACAGGACTGGCCCCGATTCTGAGCCTTGGGGAGCCTCACTGGTGACCAAGTGCCAGCCGGATGTACCTCCGGTCCCACCACTCTCTGGGCCTGGCCATCTAGCTAGTTCTTTGCCTAGCAAACAGTGTACCTGTCCACACCATAAGCAGCAAGTTTGTCCAGGAGTATGCTGTGGGAAATGGTATCAAAACCTTTATTAAAGACTAGAGATGTAACATCCATAACTTCCTTCATCCACTAAGCGCATCATAATATCAGTATCCAAGCTGAATTTCCATTCCGATATAGAAGCCTTAAAGTAGTACACCCCAGACAGAGCTGTCTACATTTTTTCATGAAGTAGCTCTGTATTTTTCTTATCTCTTAATAGAATTTTTAGCTTATAGATTGAAATTGATGGATATAGGATATGTATCTTCAATTTCCATGCTGACTACCTCATGTTAATGGTCATTTGGTTACCAAATGTATACTTAAGTTATTGGTGATGAGAACAATTCTTAAGGTGATTTTGTGAGGAGTAGTGTAATTCTACTTAAAACCCCAATCTTAAAATCTTTTATTATGCACTACTTGAAGTGCAATGGCGATGAACATTCTCTGGAGTTCACAAATCTGTTCTTTTGCTACCCTCTGCTGGACATAAGGGAGAAATCCATGGGAAAATACTTGGGTTTTGGTAATGGAAAGAAATGTTAAAGTTAGAATTTTTTCTTGTAGTACAATGACACTCGTATGAAGAATTATATCCAACAGACTATCATAAAGAAAGGAGTGTGCAAAAAGCCTGCCTGCCCCCCATTTTGTTTTTTTTTAATTTTTTTTTCTTCAAATATTCATCTGGTTTTATCCCTCAATGATTACTCTGATCATGGTTGAAAAGAGGAAATTTCTAGTTTCCAGAGTTAGAAATTAAGAGAAAGAATAATGGTAAGTTTCTGTGGACTTTTCAGTTGAAACATAGCTGTTGCTGCACTGTCTAATCTGCTAGCTTTCCAGTTTCCAGTGATACCCATGTGTTGCATAGACTTGGAGTGCTTCTGAAGTAGAAAATACACTGTGCCAGAAAAATTGAAATTGAGAACCTCAGATATCATTCTGCCTCTTTAGCCTGAAGATCAGTAGCCAAATAAATTGCTGATCTATTGCTATTTAACTCATCAAGATAATACTACTTATGATAATCAGTTTTCCAGAACCAGTGTCTTTTATTTTAGCCTTTAGCTCAATTTTTAATGAGGATTCTTGGGAAATACAGAAAACTTTTAATATAAAAATAGTGTTTCTTGTGATATATGCAGCCAAAAAGAAGGGTGGGAATGCGGTTTTGCAATGAGAATGTGGATTTTACCACAAGAAACAAAATTATTAGTTTATAAATTTCAAACTCTGCCTTATTCCTAGAAATGCAATAATTTTCTATTATTTTTTTTTAATGTGTTTGAGGCTGCCAACTCTTAGTAAGCTGAAGCTTCAGGTCTCTCAAATTTTTTAAGTCTTTCTTATGAGGCCTGAAAAATGTTCCATAATTTGGTCTGTTTAATTTCTGAGACTGAGTGTATTGTTGTATTTCTCAGACTTTTAGTTTCCATTTAGAGACTATTCCATTAGCTTTCACATTGCCATTTCTACTTCCCTTGTGTCCAGTGTGTATATTGACATGTGGCGCTAAACATGTGTGCTTGTATTAGCTTGGTAATGCTGCTATGATGAGGAGATGACTGCAAAGAGGACTTGGAGAATGGTTAGTATCTGTATTTGTATGAGGTATATGTATGTGCAATACTTGAAGGCTGTGAGCTTATTTCTCACTCCATCTAAGTTAGTGAAAGATGAAACTTAGATCTCAACTGAAAACAAAACTAAACTCCCAAATCTGCAAACGTGCGTTTTGGGTTTTTTCTTTTTATGAACTGCACTGTTAAGTAAGTTATGGTTATCATCAGAAAGACTTGCAAAAGCTCCAAGCAACGCAGGAAAGGACACATTCCTCAGTCAGCTGACTGTTAAACTGTTTGTCATCTATGACTACACACTTCTTGACAACTCACTCCTACTTCATCATCTGCTTTCTAGTGTCTCCACAAAGCATAACTGTCATCTAGGAATTCTAGCTGCTGTGGCTGTCACATATTATTTACTACATGCTTAGAATGTAGTATACTTATATGTGTATGTAGATCTCTATATCTCTATATCTATCTAAAGAGGTATACTTCCTCTAGATAAAAATATTTAGTACTATGTACTTAGAGGATTCTAAGCACTGCTTAGAATTACTGTTTTTGTACTGTGAGCTCTGTGGTGGCTTCAAAGTTGTATTTCTCTAGTGGCAAGCTCACTGACATAAGACTTCTGCAAAGTATTTGACACTGTCCTGTACAACATCCTTGTCTCTAAAATGGACAGACATGGATTTGATGGCTGAACACTTGGAGCATAAACAGTTGGCTGGATGGTTGCCCTCAAGGGATTGTGGTTGATGGCTTGATGTCCAAGTAGAAAGCATTCATCAACCAGGGATTGGTATTGGGACTAGTGTAACATCTTTGTCAGTGATACAGATGGTGGGATCAAGTGCACCCTCAGCAAATTTGCTGACAACATTGAACTATGTGGTGCAGTTGACATGCTGGAGGGCAGGGATCCCATCCAGGGGAACCTTGACAGGCCTGAGAGGTGAGTCTGTGCAAACCTCATGAAGTTCAGCACGGCCAAGTACAGGGTCCTGCACCTGGCTCAGGGAAATCCGAAGCACAAATACAGGCTGGGCAGAGAATGGAGTGGGAGCCCTGTAGGGAAAGACTTGAGGGGTGCTGATGTGGATGAGAGGCTGGACAGGACCCAGTGGTGTGCACTTGCAGCTCAGAGACCCACCTGCATATCCTGGGCCGCATCCAAAGCAGCATGGCTGGCAGGGTGAGGGTGGGGATTCTGCCCCTCTGCTCTGCCCTGGTGAGACCCCACTTGCAGTGCTGCATCCAGTAATAGGGTCCCCAACATAAGAAGTACATGGACCTGTTGGAGCGAGTCCAACAGAGGTCCAACAGGAGGGAGAGTCACAAAGATGATTGGGGGACTGGAGCATCTGTCCAATAAAGACCAGTTGAGAGAGTTGGGACTGTTCAGTCTGGAGGAGAGAAGGCTCTGGGGACACCTTGTAGCAGCCTTTCAGTACCAAAAGGAGCCTACAAAAAAGCTGGAGAAAGACTTCTTATAAGGTCATATAGTGATAGAACAAGAGAGAATGGCTTTAAGTTGAGAGTAGGTTTAGGTTAGATATTATGAAGAATTTCTCTACTGTGAGGGTGATGAGGCGCTGGAACTAGCTGCCCGTAGAAGCTGTAGGTTCCCCATCCCTCGCAGGGTTCAAGGCCAGGTTGGATGGGGCTTTGAGTGAGGTGGCTTAGTGGAGGGTGATCTTTAGTAGTTTTTTGCACACAAGCTATTCTATGATTCTATGCTAATGGACTTCCTCTCAGAGAGGAGCTTCCTCTTCATAGTCTCCTGTGTCATGGTATTATTGAAGTCCAGTTTGGAGACTGGGTAGTCTTATCTTACTTTCAGACCAAAGTTATTTCAAAACTGTTTCATGTAGCCCTCACGAGGAGTTAGCAACAAGTCACATGAATCTTGTCTATGTGCATGTATAGAGTAACAGTGTCAGTTCATGTACTATTAAGGTCTTTACTATCTACTGAGCATGAGAACCAAAAGAGTAATCTTTCTCCCATAAAGGACTTTAGAAAGGGGGTGCAGCTCAGATGGCTTCTCCAGCTGCAGCTCAGTAGGAGATTGGAATGGTCTTGGACTTTATCCAAAGGCAACCAAACTATATCAGTTCAGCAGTCCTAGTTGTTTTTACCCTTTCTTTAACCTGAAGTCAAGCATTTGGCTTATCATGTAGCTCCCATGCCAGTGTAATTGTTTATCCGGTGTCATGCAGGTCAGGCATGGCTATTCTGTCACTGAGACATGCTTCTCTAGACTTTAAGTACAGGAAATGTGTATAGTGAGGCTTAGCCACATTGTCAGGCTGAAAGAACATTTACTTCAGTGGTTAAGAATTATTTGTATTTAAGTAACTTTATAGCTACTAAAAGGTTGTTTATTTTCCGGACAGGAGATGGCTCCACCTTACCATGATCAAGAGGTATCAGTGTTTCTAACACTAGGTGGAAGTGGTCAGCACATCTCCCACAGTTGTGTTTAGACCCCCTGGTTTGAGCTATGAGCCATAGGGAAATGCTTTTAAGTAGGAAAAAGATCTGAGTCTGAATATGGAAACACAAACAGAATGGTTGTATGCTGATCCAGATATGAGGTACATGTGTGTCCTCTTCACTTAAAACTATCTTGGCTGAGCATTTCACATAGTGGTTGGACATAAGCCTTGGGTAAGTGTAAGTATCCTGATAACTGAACCATCTTGCAGAAGGGGTTTAAATAGAAGCAGAAAAGAGAAAACTTATTTCCATTGCTATATCTAAGCTTAATAAGTGTTGCAAATGTGTCTTTTACTTCTTTTCCCTTACTGTTTTCCTAGTTGCTTGTCTGATAAAGGGAATTTTTATGTAAATGTAAATGTCAAACAGCAGACGTGGTATTGCACAATGTATCATGTAGGTACTAAATTAAGGCTTTCAGTATGGAGTGCACCACTACTCACAATATTGCAGTACTTCAGGCAAGTGTGAGGGACAAAAAAGTGGAAGCCACAAAGTACAGTTTGGAAAATGGCACTGCAAACTGTAAGTATGCAGAAAGTGTCTCCTAGAAACCACATTAGCATTGATATGCAACGGGACACTGAAAAAAGTGACAGAACCTTAAGAGATTAATCCTAATACATGTTTGCCCACAAGTTTAAACACTGGCATTGAATTTTTCTTAGTCAGTTTTATTTAGTGTATCTCAAAAGTCGAAATTGTCTGTGCTATCATGGAAACTGATCCCAGATTTGTTCTTTAAATTACAGCTGAAATCAATCAGCTTGAATATCTAAGGAAACTTCAGAAATTCCATGAGTTTGTGTCTGCTATTTTAAGTAAGATGTCTGCCTTCATGTGTCTTGTTAGGTGCACATGAAAGTTAAAAGGGACTGAATCTTTTTGAATAACCAATGTTTTCCATGTTGGATGAGCAAACACTTTGTAATCAGTGGAGAACTCACTTTTTGATCCATCTTTGAGATGGATTTGGACCTGACAATAGGCTTTCCATGTTAAACCAGAATGTATTCCCATTTGACTCCCAGATAAAAGCCTATGATCTGGATATCTGTGGCCTGCAAGCTTGCTCTAGATTGTTTTCACACAGCCTCTTTTGTGTAGACAAGCATCATGTAAAATTTTCAGATGTGATTCAGTAAGGATACTGATTCTCATCTTTCATTTGATTCAAAGACTTTTGCCTGTCTAACGTGATTCTGATACTAGTGTCTTTCTGTTTGTCAGAGAGGAAAACAAAACTCCTTCCCATTTCTCCTTTTGGAATTCTTACCATGGTTTTACAGGTTAGACTCATCCCTGACATTTTTCTTCTACTCATGGAATGTGTAGTAGATTGTTCTCACTGGTGGAGTATGCAGCTTCTCACTCTGAAATGAAGTGCATATAAGTAGAGCCTGTTTGAACCTTCATCAGCAAAATAGAATAGATTTTCTATATGGCATTTTGTTGCAGCTGTGTTCTTCCCAGCTGAGTCTTCAGACTCAGCTTCGAATCCAGGTGCAAGTTCTATGGCTGATGTGCAGATAGACTGAAATACCAAGATTCTTTTCCTTAGAGCAGTCTAAGCAAATCTGAATTTCTTTCTATTAATAACTCTGTATTGATTAGCCATGCTTAAGTGGTAGTGGGTGGTTTGATATCTCTCATAAAGTTTGGGGTTTTTTTCTGACTGATTTCTCAATGATTTGCTGGCATCTGACTTTGTTTAAATTTGCTAGAGTTATGGTGAACTGTGAGCTTCAGCAAGGTAATCATAGAGCAGAGGAAAAAGAATATTTATTGCTCCACAGTGAGCATTTACATGACTTCCTCAATACACATATGTAGCTTTTCTGCAAACTCTTTTAAGCATCCGATCTTTTGGGTATAGTATATAGACTGGTAAAATAAGATTAAGGTTTGCCTGAGTAATCTTCTGAGACTTTTGGAAAGAACACAGTTTACTCTTCATCTTTGGTTTCTAATAATGCAAAAAATCAGTGGTAGTTCTGTCAGATCTCTGACAGTGACTTATCTTGAATGAAAAGATTTGTTTCTTTCCTTGGGTCTTTGTTTTTTGGAGGTACATTGAACTAATTTAAACAAGATTTAAAAAATCAAAATTGTAACAAACTACTGAGGCAAAGCTTTAAATAATCAAAGTCTAGAAGAAGAGGAGCTTCAAAAGCAACAATAGGGCATTGAGGTGTTTAACTGTAGGAAGAAACACCAGTTTTGAAGAAGTCACTTTTCTCATGCCTTTATGTGGGGATACAATCTGTAAGATGATACTTTTGTGTCAAAGTTTGATTTCTAGTTTCTAATATGATTTTTCTCTGTATACTATCTTGAATCTGTTTGAATGCTTTACATTGGATACCTGTCAGGTACATCTGGCTCTTCTTTGGTTAGGAAGAGCATTCATAACTCTTTTCCAGTAGGCTAGATACACTGTCTTGTTTGTAAAAAGGAGCTGTTTCTCCTATTCCAGAGTTCATCACAGATGTCTGTGGCTGAAATGCTAATTTTTGCCAGTGCTTTTTTTTTATAGGCATACTAATTCTACAAGTTAATTCTTCAGTGACTTGTGGCAACGCAAGCAAAGGCAACATCTACAAATGTTACTGTTTAAATGGAATTGCTCCTACTTCAGATGTCAAAAGAATGATATATTGGCACTTACAGATGTCTGCCTGCTGCTTTCTTCACTTACAGCCCAGGATTTTCTTAGGACTGAGGTTTCTGTATTTCTGGGAATTTTTGTTTCCTTCGGACTACATGGCTTGTCCTTACATTTAGTGTCCATCATGTTAGCTCAAGAAGACAGACTCTTCTTTTAAAGAGCTGTACCAAGAAGTGATACTGGTATGTTCTGTTCGGGAGAATCGTGTTGCTCCAGTTTTTAGTTCTTGCAGATGCCCTCATTTAAGCTATTATTTGTTATTTCAGTTTTTATTTTTCATCTTGAGACTGAAAAAATCTAACATTTTTAGGGGCTTCCATTTAAGAGGATAAGTTAACCATTTTGATGGTGTTTTGCATCTCTGGTTTCAGCTGGAGTGAGGCTGAGATGAAGGCATAGTTCTACTTTGGATAAGTGCTCAGGAAATAAAATAAGACGTAGAAGTGAAATTCAGTACAGAGCTTGTGAATTAGTATGTTGTGCCTGAAAACTTTACTCACAAAACCACTTTTTTAATTTCAGTGTTTGCTGTAAGAACAGACACTTGAACAAGCCAGCTAAAGACAGAAAAGTGTTTTTGCTCTTTAGGGTATGCAGTGAAATATTCTCAGTGAAGTTTCCATTTCTTCATTTAATTTTTTTTTTAAATTACATTTCCCACTCTAAATGTTGTAATAGATACCTTCCTCACTGCCTCCTTTGTCTTCTGTGAAACTTAAAATAGAATTATTTTCAGACAGAGTTTTTAAGTGTTATAAAAAAGAAGTGAAATCCACATCACTTTAATTTATTGTTGACTTTTAATAGGCTGGCACTATTTTTTGAGTAAAACTGTCCTGTTAACAGATGTTCAGCTGTGGAAGGATGCTAAGGAGTCCTTCCAAACTGAAGCAGGACATAGTTTTCTAATTCTCTATTAAGGGCAAAGTGAATTAGGAGCTGATGTTTGGAACGAATAATACCTAGAGGATATAAAGTGTCCTAATCAAGATATTTTTCACAGAGTCACAGAATAGGTCAGGTTGGAAGGGACCACACTGGGTCATCTGGTTCAACCTCTCTGCTGAAGCAGAGTCATCTCAGAGCACATTGCACAGGATTGTGTCCAGATGATTCTTGAATGTCCTCAGTGAGGGAGACTCCACAACCTGTCGTGGCAACCTGTTCTAGTTCTCAGTCACCTGCACAGTAAAGAAGTTCTTCCTCATGTTCAGGTGGAAATTCCCTGTGTGTCCATTTGTGCCTGTTGCCTTTCGTGCTATTGCTCGGCATGACCAAGCAGAACCTGGATCCATCCACTGACACCCTCCCTTCAGATACTCACAGACATTGATGAGGTCCTCTCTCAGCCATCTCTGCTCAACGCTGAACAGGCCCAACTGTCTCAGACTCTCCTCGTAAGAGAGATGGTCCATAATCCCCTAATCATCCTTCTAGCCTTCTGCTGGACCAACTCCAGCAACTCCATGTCTCTCTTGTGCTGAGGAGCCCAGAACTGGACACGGCACTGCAGATGTGCCTCACCAGGGCTGAGTACAGGGGCTCAGCTGTCAATGCTCTTCCTAATGCACCCCAGGACACCACTGGCCTTCTTGGCCGCCAGGACACACTGCTGGCTCATGGACAGCTTGTTGTTCACCAAGAGCCTCAGGTCCTTCTCCACAGAGTTGGTTCCCAGCAGATCAGCCCCCAGCCTGTGCTGGCGCCTGGGGTTGTTCCTCCCCCAGTGCAGGACCCTGCATTTGCCTTTGTTGGAGTTCAGACAGTTCCTCTCTGCCCATCTCTCTACCCTGTCGAGGCCCTTCTGAAGGGCTGCACGGCCCTCTGGGGTATTGGCCCCTGCTCCCAGCTCTGTGTCATCACTGAACTTGCTGAGGAGGCATCTGCCCCTTCGCCCCACTCACTGATGGAGAAGTTAAACAATACCAGGCCCAGTACTGAATCTTGTGACACAGTAGTGACAGGCCTCCAATCTTGGGTCACAGCTCTGGGATCTGCCATTCAGACAGTTCTCAGTCCACCCCACTGTCCACTCATCCAGGCCACACTTCCTAGTTTGTCTATAGGATGTTGTGGAAGACAGTGTTGAAAGCCTTGCTGAAGTCCAGGTAGACAGTATGCACTGCTCTTCCCTCATCCATCCAGGTAGTTGTCCCATCATAGAAGTCAATCAGATTGTCTAAGAATGATTTCCCTTTGCTGAACCCATGCTGACTTCTCTGATTGCATTCTTGTTCTCCATGTTGATAGAGATGGTATCCAGAAGGAGGCACTCCATCACCTTTCCAGGGATTGGGGTGAGGCCTGACTGGCTAGTAGTTCCCTGGGTCCTTCTTACCCTTTTTGAAGACATTCTTATTTATGAGAATAATCTTAGAAAGTACAGTGACAGTATTTGTGATTTTTTAAAATTAAGTACGTTAAGCAGATAAATTTTTGAAGAATCTTTTCTGTGCATCATGTCTCATTTATGAAATTGTAGATGCTCTACTGTAATGTATTTCAGAACATACAGACTCTGGTTATGTTGCTTCAGGTGAGCAAATAGTGGGGCAATAGGTAGAATGTTTAACTTGTTTTTTTTATTTCTGATCCTAGCTGATTATAAAAGATGCAGCAATAACATAATGTTACATCAATTCACTTAATTAAATAGAAAATATTAATTTAATAATCTATATATGTAAAAATTATTTTTTTATGTGTTTCTTGGTATGTGTTGTCAGAGTTCCAAAGTAGTTCAGATATATTAGGTTGGTATATGGAGTCCTAATATACTTAATGAGTTGAATAAACTTGGTGTCATATCATCGCTCTGAACTTAAATATCCTCAAAATGTACTTTTAGGCAGCTGCAGTGAGAACAAAGAAACTGGAAGAAAGCATTGAAGCAGAGAGAGCAGCTCATTTAGCATCCAATTTTGCTTCAGAGATTATCCAGGTAAACTTTTTGTTAAATATTTCATAGGAGTTTACAGTAAAACAGTTGAGGAAGTTGTGAAGGTACAATGCTCCAAAAACTGTGAAGAGCACTTGCTCCAGTGAAAACCCTGAACAGATTTATTGCAATAAGTGTAAAAATCATAAAAAATAATATATAAAAGGACAGAACAGAAGAATATCTGCTTTTCAGGGAACTTTAAAGTTATTAGAATAAATAATAGAATAAGATGTCGCATTTGTAAGTTTGAGAATTGCCACTAGCATTTGAAGTGTGAGGGTAAAGGAAATGTTTCACAGTAGTTAAACACTATACTACTGTTTAAATATCCTGCCCTGTATCTTCTGAATGGCCACTTAGAGCAATTTGGAGATACAGTGCATACATCCGACTTCTCTAGGAGTGAGAGTGTAATGCATCCTGAAACTGCAGTTTCAAACATAATTTCTCAGAGTACATTTCATCTTCAAAGTTATGATACTTGCAGTTACCAGTAAAGATTGATAATATGAATAATAGTGTTGGACTCAGTAAAATAATTATGGTTTATTAAAAAAAAAAAGGTTGAAAAAATTAAATGGTGATTGCTTAGTAATATCACATTAGTTAACAAACTTACTGGACTTTTGAAAAACTAAGCAAAAGAGAATGAATTTGGTATCTTTTTTTTCCTATTTTCCGAGTAACAAAAATAAGCATTGACATTCTTCAATTCTTATTTTCTTGATCTTCTGTATGTGCAGGCACTTAAATTTTAAAAGTGATAATTAAACTAGTAGAAAAGATTTAGTTTGCTTAATTTCCTCTCTGTTGCAGCAACATACAAAGAACTGAAAGGATAACATTCCTTAAACTTAGACACTTATGTTTTTTTGGTGAATAACTGATAAAGTCTTTTTCCTTGTTTACATACATGTACAAGCTAGAAGTGTGCTTTGTTCTGAGAGGAAGTGTAGTCTTTATTGTTAGTCCCACACTTCATGAGTCTATTTAAAAACTAGAATTTCACTGGAAAGCTTCAGTATTAATAAGAACTGAAAATGTTCAGACACCTCTAGACACCTCCAAAGGAGAAGGTAATTTTCATCATCATATCTATTTGTCTCTGTTTTGAACCTCATGTATTCTTATATTTTTATATGTGTTCAATGTTATTTACATGTGTAGATGCTTCTATATCGAATTAATAGAATATACTCTACTGTAAAGCAGAACAGACCATAGAACAGCACTGAAGATCATGTTAGTGTTTCCTAACTTGCTTTAACTGCTTTTTATCACTTGGTGTAGTTAAGAATTCAAGAACTTGAAGAAGCTGTGCATGTGGAAAAGGACAGACGAGAAGAAGCTCTTTCAGATTTAGAAAAGATCAAGAAAGAGTTCCAAGGGTTAGAAAGTGCATATGAGAGAGAAAAACACAATGCCCAAAGGAACTTGGAAAAACTCAATGTGTAAGTTTCCCTTTAAATTCATTGTAAAATGGCAGTAGACAGCTTGATTGCCACTTAAAGTTTACATTTATATAGTTTTCAGTCAGTATGAAACAACTAAATCTGATACAATTTCCCAAACCAACCTGAAGTTCAGAACCTGGTGTTCCATTAATAATAGGTCTATATCAGTAACCATATGGGTGGGTAAAGAAAATAGCTGATCTGTAACTGATTATTTGCCAAAGCAAAAATGTTGGAAAAGATAGTTATGACAGGGTCCTGTTTCCTGTGTGCTTGGGAGGAGTGTAGGAAAGCACACATGGCAGGGTTTCAGCAGATTTTTTTCTTCTGTATAGACTTACATTTTTATGAAGATATTATTTTTCACCTTAGCGAGCTAGATCAATCTTTAAGACTCCTGTTGAGAAGTTGTGTATCATTTGTAGTGGTGAATCTTCATTTTCAGCTTTTGAATGATTGTGGAAAGTGTTAACTAGCTAACGAAAATAGAAGAAGGGATGATGTGTATGAGAGCAGATGAAATTACCTGGGATTCCTTTCCTGCTCAGCACAATCTGCTGTGTCCGTGGTAACAGATGTTTTTTGGAAGAAAGGTTTTGCTATATTCCCTGGGCAGAGATAGGATACACTGTACCGAGTCTTCTTCCTTGGCTGAATGAAGTTTATATTGGGGTGAGAAAATGTCAGGAAGAAGAATGGTATTGCAAGGCAGAGAACTGAGGAGTAGGTGAAATGAATGATAGTAGTTCATGAAATTTAGGGAAAGAGGGAGTTTAAGAAGACATGAAGTAGGTGGGACACAGTGGGGGTGTGGGGAGAGACTCAAGGTAGTAGAATGGGTTGGAAAAGACAGTTTGCATCTATCAGTCTAGGATTATGGGGGTCTGTACATAAAGGTATTTGTGGTGACTTGCTTGTACAAGCAGTAGAGGGGAAAAAAGAAACTGGTTTCCCTACAAAAAAGGAATTTTGTAGCCTGAGTGTTCCTATATTCATACTTACAGAGATGTTTTTAGTAATATAGTTGAAACATGTGCTGTATTATAAACATCTTAGAACTCTGTTAAAAAAAGCATCAAGAGAGGTCTGAATGGGCATTTAGATAAACCAGTCACATTAAAAAGTGAAAACCTTTTTCTCAAAGAAAAAGATATAACTTTTATGATAAAAATTTGTGAAATACAGTATGATAGTAATCTAAAGTAATTCTTCAGGGACACTGCAGTCTTCAAGCTGTGAAACTGTTTAAGTGTATAAGTAAGATTCTCTACTGTTCTAAAACAGCATCAGTTAATTAAACTGTAATCTCATCCTGCCTGGTTGTTTTTACTTTGAGCATGGGTTCTCTGGCAGCAAATACATGACATTAAACTGATAGAAGTTCTTTGCCTTTCCTTGAACTGGAGAAGGTCTCCACCACTGATTTGACATTTTATTCCATTTTTATTGTTTTGTTTTTAAAAAGTTCCTTTGTGTTCAAGCCAGCCTTTTCTTGAGGAATGGCTGTCTGATCAGTAGTTTTGTGTAACAGTCTACTTTGTACTGTCTGAGATTTTCTTGTATGTAACTTTTTATTCTTACAGAGCATATGAACTATGGTTCTTTCTTTTTTTTCATTTTGGTTTGGTTTTCTTAGTTTTTAATTTGGTGTAGTGGGTTTTTTCTTTTCCCTTGGGTAGGTTTCCATATTTGAGTGGTCCAGAAAATGTGGAAAAATTCATGTTACGAAAGTTTTCTTGAACTAGTATTCTTCCAGTGTTTGTTCTTGAATAATTTCTTCACTTGTCCCAAGACCTAATATTCCAAAGTTTGTCTTTGTATTTGTCTTGGTTTGAAAGACAGATGTCTGCTAAGGAAGGCAGGAGCTTCCTTTGGAATGGCAGATGCGACCCCTTCCCTCCGAGTTATTATAACTTTGAAATCAAGGGGCTTTTAGGCAAAGATGTGGGAAATAGGAATAACAGTTCTTTACTATTATATATCTATATGTGTATAACCAGTCAAACAAACAGCAATAACTCTGGCAGTAACAGCAAACAATCCCAAACCCAGTCCCAGCCTTCTCGGCTGTCGGGCCCTTTCCCCTCGGGTGCAGTTCCGCTCGCAGCCGGCAGGGGCGCTGGCGGCTCCCGGTGAGCAGGGCAGGTGCGATGGTTCCCCCGCGGCTGCAGGGGGCGCTCCGGAGCGAGCTCGGGGAGCACGCGGCACTGGTGCCCTGGGATCCCGGGAAGGGATGGAACAAAGGCTTCACAAACCGCTGGGCAGCCAATCCCAGTGTCCGGCCGGACCCTTGGGAACAGCAGGCTGGAACGGCAGGGACGAGCACAAATCCCGGGTGGCAGACGCGATGTATCCAAACGGGGAACCCCCCAGAGGTCTGGGCAGGCAGGACGAGCAGGACTACAATGCAGCGAAGGCTTGAAGCAATGGTGGGGCAGGGCGGCCACGGCCCGGCTCCCAGCGGGGCAGGGAAAGGCGCGCTTGGGATCCCGGGGTTTCTCTGGCAGAAGGAAAAGCAGCTGAAGAAAGCAGCCTCCCTCTCTGTCCGAATGGGCTGCCCACACACACCCAGGTGAAACGAAAGAGCAGCCTGCTCTTTTGTTTTTCTTAAGTACCCAGCCATTTGTCCCCCTAGCAACGCATATGGGGAAAATTCCTTTAACAGAAAGAAAAATCCAGGAGAGCTCCTAAAACCCCAACAGTACTGAGGTTAGACCGGAAAAATTCATCATCCTCAGTGAAATATGGGACTTTTTTAGTGTGGTTTTTGTTTGGTTTTTGTTTTGTTTTTTTTTTTTTTTTGACTAATGCTTGTTAAGCTGTAGTAGTTTTCAGTCTAGAAAAAACTGTCCTGTCTTGTCAACGTGGCTGCCATAACATGGCTTTCTGTAATCAGGGAGCTGTTAGTATGAATATGTTCTCGGAATCAATAAACGATAATAGAGATAAATGATTAGCTAATTAGCAGTGTTTTTAATGGTAAATTAAACACCTGTTTAGATATTTTCCAAACCATTATAATTTTACAAGTTTTACCACAAGATCTGTTTATAAAATTTTAGATTAGTAAATTTAGTTAAAAATGTGAACATCTTTAAGTAGTAGCTTTCCAGTTAAGTCTCTGAGAAACTCTTAAAGATATTTTTCTGTATTAAATTATTTGAACCAACATAAGGACAATAGTTAGATATTGAATTGTATTGTGCGTTCAGTAGTTTTGCTCCTTGTGAGAATCTTTTATCTAGATGTATGAAGATATTTCTTTGAGAATTGAAGGGGTGTGTGTCTAGAATATTTTTGATCCACGAAAGTTACATCCACAAAATAAGAGGTTTTTTAGAGAATATTTTTCTTTGTTTGGAATTACTGCAATAGAATTGCAGTAATTATATAGTTTTATATATAAATATAAATACCTGAATAAGAATATTTTTTGTATTTAAGACTATGGAATACAGTTTTTACAGATATGGTACCATTTGCCTTAGGAATTTCAATATTAGTGCTTACAGAGAAGTAAATACTTGTGTTACTAAAATGCAGGATGAACCTTAAAAAGCCTTCACTTTTTGCTCTAAACAGGACAATTATGTTCAGTATTTCTATTTCAGGAAAGCAATTTGCCCTATCCTAGAGGTTTTTTTGGTATAAAACAGAATTTATGCCTACTTGAGGCATCTGTTCTCTGTGTTAATTGAATATGAGAATAAATATTGTCTAATATCCAAACACTACTTTTCACTGCTTGCAATCATGTGTTGATTCAGGCAATTACTCCTAGCAGCTTCTGCCAGCTGAGTTTTTTGAAACCAAATTGTCTTCTGTGATTTCAGGGAATGCAAACCTGCCCATGAAAGTTAAGACAGTTAAAACACAGTTAAAACAGTTGGTGGTTTTGTTAAGAGATCTTGAAGAAACATGAGCAGCCTATCCTCACAATTTTGTTAGTCGAGACACCTAAACTTCCAGACCTCTATAAAGATAGGTAGTGAAGGTCAAGCTTTTTCTGAGGTGGACATCAATCTACTCAGTTCCCTTGAGGTAATTACGTGGTGTGGGCAGGTACTGCCTCATCTGTTTCCTGTGCCCTTTTTATTCTTTGAAGCATACAAGTGTCAGTAACATTGGTGAATATCAGTGATTGCTTTCACTGGACCCCTTCTGAGAGAATACAAGAGCCTTTGATCTACTTACCTTTGAAGGGTCTGGTCCTTGGACTTCAGACAATGTCAGGATCTTGGCTTTTTCTTTTAAGACACAGTTTGGCATCCAAACAAATTTTCTCTTTTTCTGGAGGAGTTGCATGAGTTTGTCTTTAAGCCTTAAGTTGTGCTAGAACACTTGTATGTCTCTTTAGCTGGACTTAATGTAGGTAAATAATGCCAAAGTTGGAAACTATATGATGCTGTAAGAATTTATTTTCTCAGAAAAAAAGGTAGTTGTAATAACTGAAACCAAGCAAACAGGCTTTTCTGGGCTGCATAATTTTTTATTTTCTTAGAAAAAATATAGTTTTAATAACCAAAACCAAGCTAACAGGCTTTTCTGGGTTGCATAATTTATTAATTAGCTCTGAACCCAATAGCACTATGTAAATTGGAAGCAACGTGGGATTTGGGTCTCTGTGAATTTACTTTTCTTGAAGAGTGAGAACATGACATAGAATAATTTGGAACTGCTTTTGCTGTGTTTCTGAAAGCTGTGAGAGTAGAAGCTACTTTGGGGGACTGAAACAGGCAGGTTTTGAAGAATAAGAAGTAAAACATCTACAGCTACAGCAAAGAATCAGCCAGGCTGATGCAGAAGCACATAGGTATTTGGAGGACTGATGTGGTCCTTCAGCTGTTGATATTGATTCAAAAGCTTCAAAGGTGGAAGAACTTTGAGCTGTTTGCAATACTTTCAGTTCTAGGGAGACAGGAGTGATAGGAGAAGATACAAAGAGATGAGCGACACCTGGATGTTTCTACTGCTGAGAGCTACATCATATAATAGTTCAGGTTGAAAGGAATTGCAGATCTATATAGTCCAACCTGCTGCTCAAACCAAGATCAGCCATGACATCAGGCTTTTCAGGGTTTTATCCAGCTGGGCCTTGAAAATGTGGATAATGGCGATGGCTCCTCTCTGGGAACCTGTTCCATAAAGTTGGAAAACATTTCTCCTTGTTTGAACCTCTTTGGAGTTCCTGTTCTGTAGCCAAACACTGCTGTGAAGTAATCGACTGCATTTCCTTGATAACCTCCTTTTAGATACTGGGAGGCTTGTTATACACGGTGGAGTTATCTCCTCTTCAGCTTGAACATACCACGTTGTCTCAGTTCTTACATGTATTTCAGCTGTGAACCGTAGTGGTGACCATTCCCTTAGCCCACTCCAACTTTTTTCCTATGTTATGAGGGATGTGTGTAGTTAAAAGTGGTCATTATCCTAGATGTGTTGTGATGACTGCCAACTAAAAGGTGATTAATCACTTCCCTTGATCTGGCTATGCTGCTATTAATACAGCCCAGGATGGTGTTAGCTATCTCCACTCATATGCCATGCTGCTGGTTTGTGACTGTGTACCATGGTTACTGGGTCCTTTTTGAGCATAGCTTCTATCCAGCCAGTTACAAGCCACATCACTTTAGGGTCGTCTTTCTTCCTAAGTGCAGGTCTTTGCACATGTCATTGTGGAATCTCAGAAGGTTCATTCTGGCCTGTTCTTTCTCTGTGACTAGAGAATGGCAGCTCTTCTGTTGAGCGTTTCAATTGTATTATGTCATGATCTACCCACACCTGGTTCACTGTTAGCTGCAGGTCTTGTGAGATTGCACTCTTGGCTTATTCCAGGTGATGGATAAAGCTGTTAAACAGATCTAATACAGACCTCTACAGTATTACACCCATTCCAGCTACTACCATCTGGGCTTTACCATCAAACCACTTTTATCAATATTGTAGTTCACATATCTAGACTTAAGTTGTAACTTAGCTGTAAAAATACTGTGTGGGAAAGTGCTAAAATCTGTGCTAAAACTGAGTTATATTTGATCTACTCGCCCTCCTTTTGTCCACAGCCCTGATCATTTTATCATGGAATTTAACTGGGTTGGTCAGACATGATTAAGCTTTGGTGAATCCTCCCTGAGTATTCCTAATCACCTTTGCCTCTTTCATGAGCCCAAAAAGTTGTTCTAGAAGGATTTGCTTTGTAACCTTCCAGGGCTGAAATGAAGCTCACTGGCTTATAGTTCTTTGGCTTCTCCTTTTGACCTTTTCCAAATATAAGTGCGACATTTGCCTGTCTTCATTTGCCAGGGACTTCCCCCAATTTTTGTGACCTTTTGTGATGATAACAAGCAGTGTCACTTTGACATTGGCTAGCTTTGTCAGAACCTTTGAGTGTAGGTGAGCTGGCCTCTTCAATTTCTATGGGTTGAGTTCTCACAGGTTATCTCAAACTCAATCCTCACCTATTGCTTGCAATTGTTCTCCTTTTTGTGTCCTTTTACTGATCATAGAGGCTTGGGAATAGACCTTGTCAGGGAAGATTGAGGAAAAAAAGGCGATGAGTATGGTGACTTTCTCTCTCTGCTGTTGATAAAATAGCTGTTTTGTGTCGAAGTCTGTTCATGTTTTCTTTCCTACCATAACAGTGGTAAAATCCCTTCTACTTGTCTTTGTCATCTTTTGCAAACGCTAATTCTAGGTGCCTTTCCTGAGGCACCTCCTTTCCATCCCTATATACTTAGGCAATCCTTCAAAATTTTTCCATGGATTCCTGTCCCTGTCTGTGTCTCCTATATGCTGTTGACTGGCCTTGCGGTTTTCTCATGACCCGCCTTTTTATCAGTGCCAGGCTTTCTATATATTTGTTTTCTTGAATACCAGGAGGACTGATGTAGTACAAGAACTGCTTGAAATTTTGAATTATGTGCTGTTGAAATCATGCCATTCTGAGTAGAATTGTCATGGTTTAGGAATGGTATTCCCCAATTTAGTGTTCCTACAGAAACACTCCAAACTGTGTGCTGCTCGATCATTCCCCCCCTCCTCTTCTTCCTCCTTCTGTGATGGGCTGGAGAGGAGAATTGGAGTAGCAAAAAGTAAAGATCATGGGTTGAGATAAGGACGGTTTACTGGACACAACAATGAAATAAGACAACAAACTGTAACAGCAACAATACTAATGACAAGGTGTACAAGAAAAAAAAAGCCATTGATTCACCTGTGATTGCTCCCTATGGAAACCCCCAACCATACCCTGTCCCTCTGCCATGCTACCCACAAGGGAGCCATTCCCTTGTCCCCAGAAAAAGACATGAGGTGGTATAGAATAACCTCCAGGTCCCAGCCATGCCCACTCCTGGCTACTGCAAAAATGAACCCTGTTCTGGCCAGAACTAGGGTAAGAATATAGTCAGGTACGTGGAAACTTCAGGAGCAAGTTTTGCACTTGAAATCAGTATTGATGATGCAAGAAGTGATGTCTTTCTGAAGAGAACTAATGTGTTAATTAAAATACGATGACTTTTGTTTATTGCATGTAAGCTGGAGCCCATATCCAAATGATCAAATTAATTTATGACCGGAAGTCTAAAACACAAGCCTTGGTAATGGAAAAGAACATAACCATAACTGAAAAGTTTTTCTTAGAAGGAATATAGAAGTTTCTTCAGTTAAAAAAAAAAAATAAGGGGAGCAGCTTCGAAGTCGTATGATGTGTTAACATGATGTGATACCCATAGATTATCTTTTAAAAATATGTAGAATACTTGATGTAAGTATTTTTGATAAAAATGTTCTAATGTTGAAACTTTCCAGATTGGAAAGAGAGTGTTTCTCCTCAAACAATCAAATGAAAGAAGTGATTGAGGAAAAGAAGAAGGTAATTATAGACCTCTCTGCAAGACTAGGAAATGCTGAAAAAAGCTGCAGAGAATTACAGACGGAACTTGCAATGGTAAGACAAACAGCCTATGGCACTCGTTGTTTAGCTTTTTTAAACATACTGTGAACATAATCTTCATTTGCTGTGCCAAGATGTGGAATAAATCTGACTTTGTGTTACTTCAATTTTTATTTATATTACTTTTTTTTGTGAAACAAGAGTAAATGTAGCTAAGATACTGGAGAAGCGAATTCAAAAATGCATTTTTAGTGATACAGCTAGTATTTAACTGAGGAGTTATTTGCAGAAAACAATTGTTTCAAAAGTATGGCTATGAGTCAAGAGTAACCAGCCTCTGCATCCCTAATGAAGCAGACAATTTGTAGATACGGGTTATGATTTTGTGTGAAGAATGTGGTACCTTCCTACACAAGCTGTTTTTTTCTCAGGTTTGATTAGTTACCATTGTAGGCTTGCTTATTTCTGTTTCAAATAATGTTTTGTTTTTAGTGCAAGCATTTGACTACAAAAATTTTTGAAAATGTCTTCTTTCAAGGTGACAAAGTTTTTAGTTGATTGGGTTTTTATGTTTTGCTTGGTCTGCATTTGTCATATTGGATATATTTTACAGAATTACTTCATGAAATCTTTTTCCTTTTATATTAGGAGTTGGTGCCTTCCACTGTCTCTACCCACCACAACTTTGAATAACAATTTTGCTATCCTCTTCAATAGCAGGACGGTCAAAGCAAAAAGCTTAGGATATCTTCATTAATGACATAAATGAAGGGATAGGAGTGCACCCTCAGCAAATTTGTAGATGACAGCAAGCTGAGTGGTGCGGTTGACACATCTGAAGGATAGAATGCCATCCAGAAAGACCTGGACAAGCTTGAGAAGTGGGCCCCTGAAAATCTCAGGATGTTTACCAAGCCCAAGTGCAAGGTGCTGCACCTGGGTCAGGGCAACCCCTGGTGTCAACACAGGCTGGGGGGATGGACAGATGGAGAGCAGCCCTGCCAAGAAGGACTTGGGGGTGCTGGGGAATGAGAGGCTGGATATGACCCTCCTGAAAGAAAGCAAGCCAAACGTGTCCTGGGCTGCATCCAAAGCAGTGCAGGCAGCAGGGCCAGGGAGGGGATTCTGCCCCTCTGCTCTGCTCTGGTGAGACCCCACCTGCAGTGCTGCATCCAGCTCTGGGGTCCCCAGCCCAGGGGGACATGGACCTGTTGGAGAGAGTCCAGAGGAGGCCACCAAGTTATCACAGGGATGGAGCAGCTCTGCTATGAGGAAAGTCTGAGAGACTTAAGTTTGCTCAGCCTGGAGAAGAGAAGGCTTTGGGGTGGCCTAATTGTGGTGTTCCAGTACCCGAAAGGAGCTTAAAGGAAAAAAGGATAGAGACTTTTCAGAAGGGCATGTAGTAACATGACAAGGGGAATTGCTCCAAACTGAAGAAGGTTTACATCAGATAGTAGGAAAAAATTCTTTATTGTGAGAGTGGTGAGGCACTTAAACAGGTTGTTCTCATAACAGAAGTTGTGGATGCCCTATTCTTGGAAGAGTTCAAGGCTCGGTTGGATGACACTCTGAGCAACCTGGTCCAGCACTAGGTGTCCCTGTTTCCAGCAGGATCATTAGAACTAGATGAACTTTAAGGTGTCTTCCAAACCAATCTATTCTATAATTCTATGATCTAGAAAACCCTATCTTTCTTCATTGTGTAGTAGCATTTATAGTATTTCTATACTTAGCCAATTTTTTTTTCTAAACTTGTGAATTTCTCTTCTTCCTTTCTCTTGGACCTATGAGTGTAGGAGATGACCTACATTCAGGGAAGTAGCTCTTCTCTGCTACTGACAGGCACTGTTCTACTCAGTATATAGGAGTAGAGATCTGCATCAGAGAGTCTTCAAATTTGTTGGTGTCTACTCTTCAGCTGATGGAGTTATTCCATACATTGTCTTAGTGTTATCCACTTCCCAGGTAGATGAGTAATTAATAAATTGAAGAAAAATAAAATTAAAAAAGCCTTCTTCTTTTTGGAAGGACACAGCTTCTTCAATGCAAGGATTAAAGTATTAAAAGACATTTGCTGCCTTAGTCAACCTGAAAAAATCATTTTATCAGGCACAAAAAGAATACAAAGAAAAATTCCTTAGTAAAATGTATGTTATAGATGAGAATTCAGGACAAAATTCTGTTCATGCTAAAGTTTTTTGGTAATGGCAACAGTATTAAATGGTGTACTCAATATAAACATTGTGTTACTGAAATGTAAAAGCAAATAGATTGCCCCACTTGAAAGAACTGTCTTATTCAGATAGCAGGTTGTTGTAATTGTTTTACTTTACTGGAATGATTTCAAGCCACAAGATCGTCTTGAACAGGTAATAAAAATACTCATTTTCTGAGGAGTTGTATTAGAGGTCCCCCATGGGATTAGATTTTTATCACCTTGGATGGCTTTGTATTTTTCCTGAAGACTTTCGTATTTGTTTGGGAAGCAGGAGTGCCTGTGTGTGGTCTTGTTTACTCAGTATAGACAGCTTTTTTGTTATTTTTCTTCCCAAAATCAAAAAGCAGAAGACTATAGCAGAAACTAAGTATAAATAGCATTCAGTATACTGTTACTAGGCTTCCCTTTACCTATACTAAAATTGTGTGAAATTGCCAGTGCATTCTCTTCCCTTTATTTCCCCCTCCTGCTTTCTTGATCTGTTAATTACTTTCTTATATTTTGTACTATTATTAGACATCCTGAATATGTCTTTTCCACTTCAGTATGGTAATCTTAAGTTGGTTTCTCATGGTACTCTTAATATACAAGTTAATGTTTCTGTTTGTAAAATATTTGTAAGATACACAAAGTTCATTATTTTGAAACTTTGTATGAGAAAGTGCTTTTTTTTCCCTTAATGGATCAGTTGAATGTCAAGTTAAGTAGTTATTCTGCTTGTAATTTTAAACATCACCATGTGGCAGAAGTTTGCCAGAAACTTGCATGGATCAAATGTGGTGGGATCTGTTACTATCAAACAAAATTGCTTATGAATGCTTAGCATGAGAAGGCTCTCAATATTTAAATTATGTTTATTTGAATAAATTGGTCTCAAGCTTGTCATTATTTCTAGCTAGGGTTTCTAGAAATTTTTAGTTTCAAGGATACAAATTTAGAAGAATGGCCATTGTGATTTAACTTGGTTTAAATTGAAACAGCCCCAGCTGTATTCCTGCCCTGTGGAAAGAATAAGAGGTGTCTTTAGGAGTTTTAAGTTACTTGGGATATTTATATTTCTAGTACCTAGTTGTGGATGATCTTAGTATGGGACAAACAGGAGATGTTAAACCTTTATTTTATGAGAAATGCATATTGAAATTTGGGGAACTTGGCAGTTCACCAGAATGCATGTTAGGAAAGTGAAATAATTTAAATACTGTATCTTAGTATAAATTCCTTTAATTTGGAAGACATTTCCACCCCTTTTTATAGATTCTATCAGAACTAGCATAATTTGTCTATAAGCTGTGTAGTAGATTACACACAGCCTGTCTTTCTCCCCGTGGCATGTAAACCTTTCTCTTACAGCCATGCCTGCAGTCATGCACTGTTTGCATCTCAGATGTCCGTAAAAGCCTTGTAGGTTATTGTACACTGAATGTCAGAACAGAAATGTTTGAGAATCTAGTTCCAAGATGTACACATTAACAATTGTTCTTTAATAGAAGTGGCCTAGGTATTGACTGAACAGACAATGAAGCACCCTGAGGATTATAATTCTGTTCTACAAATTCTGTTGAGTAGAAATTGGTACACAATAGCAAAGATGTAAATGTCATCTATGCAATTTAATGTGGACAATTTTTTTCAGTTAAAAAAAAAAAAAACGCAATCCTAATACACACTCTTCATTAATTTTGTGCTAATGATTGTTAAGTGTTGTTTTACCCTGACTCTTTTTTTTCTTGCCTTAACATAGGGAGGAGTGTTTCTTCTCAGGTGCTACTTCTATTTATGTCCTAATTTAAGAAAACTAGTCAGTCTGAAGCATATGCTTAAATGATCTTCTGCAAACAAACCAATTTTGTAATTTATTCGGGAAGTGCAGCGGTCACTCAAGCTGTGTTGTCCTGGTGTTCAAAGACAAGAATCAAGAATTTAAAGCTGCAGTTCTCAAAAAATTTTCTGACTTGGACAAAAAATAAAGCCCAAAACCCAAAGAGATATTTCATAACATTCTCTCCCACCAAACGTTGTTACAAATCTGTGTTTGTGGGACAAGAATAGTTCCAATAAAATTTGAGCATTTTGTAAGACTGAGATATTAAATTTCTTGAGTGATTGTATTTAATTTACATGTGGCCAAATCCTCCTGTAGATTTTTTGAATATTCCAGCCGATATAAGAAAATAAAAGAAGTATTCAATAGTTTGAGAACTTGAGCAAAAATAAGTAGTAGCCCAAGGAGAGAGTTTGGTGGTGAGGGTGTTGGTTTTGTTTTGGTTTGGCTTTTTTACTACAATTTATGCCTGGCTGCTGAAAAATTTGTGCCACTTTCCTGCTCTACAGAGCATCACTTGAGTAAAACCCGTGTTTTGTGAACTGTGGAGCAGTCTTTTGTATTACTGTAAATGCTTTGATTTGCTGCCCCCAAGGTCATGCCTGGTAAACATTCTGATACTTTTGTAAAGAATTTACATGACCACTTTGATACAGGAGTATCTGAACATGCTGCTCTTTGGTGGCCATGTGGATAGTTGTGGATTTGGCTCTTATTTTGCCATCGCCAGCTGGGATTTGTACTTCAGACTGTGTGGGTGAATTAATCCATGTGCAAGAGAGCCCCCCAGGAACGCCTTGTAACTGTAAACAAAGTAGAGAAAGTTCCTCAGGAGTAATGGCAGTTCATTGTACAACTGGATCCCAGCTCCCTGCATACTGCTGCAGTGGTTTGTTAAGGTAAGGCCTCAAAGTCCTGCCCACATGTTTATTTTTAAAAGGTTATTGAACTTGAGATACAGATGCACATTTGCAGCATCAGGTTCTGTGGGCTGTCCTGGAACTCTGCGTAGAGTTTACATTTATTTTAGCAAACCATGGCTTTTGGAAAATGCTGAAAAAAACAATGGGACATTATTTCTGTATGGAACAGGAACAAAAATCAAATACTGGTAGTTAAGGAAAATACGTCTACAACCATGGTAGTAGGAAATTGTCCAGTTAAATAAAAATACCCTTCTGGAAGATTAGCACAAGTCTAACAGTGAGTGGAATAATTTTATAAGCAGTTGGTTTTCTGAATAGTCCAGGTTATCCTTGCAGATACAGATACAAGGTATTTGGAAAAAAGATTTTCTCCTCATTGGGATCTACAGTATTTTTAATGAAAAATGCTTGGCTTCTCTTTAATTTCTTTGAAAGGACAATTGTGTTGTGAAATTGGTGATTAAATAAATATGTTGCTAAGCACATTTTCTACTAAAAGGATTTTGTCCTCAAGAGTTGTTGTATGATAATAGGACCCTTTTTTAAGGATATGAAGTTTGTTTCAAGGAAGCATTGTACATGCTAAAATTCAACATATATTCTGGGTTCAGAAAGTATGATTTTTCTCCCGTGTTATCAGGTTTTTAGCCTTCAGTTTGAAATATATTGTGAAGATGAGAATTGTCTTTGGGAAGTATAGGAAACACTTCTAGTATATTTTGAGAATTTTAAGTTCTCAAGTGTTCATGGAAATGCCACTAATCTCAGGGACCTGGAATTCTCAAAGGCAGGTTCTACCAGTGAAGAATGAGGTGAAAAAAGCAATGAGAAGGCTTTTTCTCTGTCCTAGTCACCAGATCACTGCCTCATTAGTAATGGGCCCACATTTTGCCTAGTCTTCTTTTTGCAGGTGATGTACTTCAGAAAGCTTTTTCTGTTTCTCTTCACATCCCATGCCAGATTCAACTTTAGGTGGATTTTGGCATTCCTAAACATATCCCTCTAGGCTTGAACAATGTCTCTGTATTTTTCCAAGTTTACTATGTTTGAACAACCTTCCTTATACTTCCTATTAATACTTGAATTTAGTCAGGAGTTCCCTGCATATCCATACAGGCCTCCTGCTTTTGACTTTCAAGGTTGTTTTCAAGGATCACTATCTAGGTCAAGAATGGTCCATGCTGGCATACGGGAAGTCAAGCAAAGTCAGCAGAAGACTTACTTTACAAATATTCTTCCACCTGTTTCTGCTAATGTGGTCTGTGAAGCAAACTCTCTTTATATAAAGGCTTTAGCAATTTTGTCACCTGATTTCCCTTTTGAAATAACCTAGGAAATGCTTACACCTGTACTTTTCCAGCAGTTCTACGGGAATGGCATCCCCTAACAAATGTGTTGATGGATGGAGTTGTTGAGAAGGATTGTAATCACATCTCCTGGCAATCATCTGGCAGCTGCAGTTGATTGTGTTTGACTCTATACTCGTGCACTCTATTTTCCTTTTCAAAGTAAAGTATTATGCATACTCTCTCTATTTTTTCAGACTGAAGAAAACTAAGGAGAAAATAGCTACTGCTATAAACTATCAAGTGGGTGCTTGTGGAGGAGATGGAGCTGTGCTCTCCTTATATCTGTGCATTAGAAATATAAGAGAAAACAGGAAAGTTATAATTACCTGTAAGGGGAAAACAAAAACCTTCACTATGAGGCTTGTGAGATATTGGAGCAGGCTGCCTGGAGGGTTTGCTGAAACACCATCTTTGAGGATACTCAAAACTTGAGTGAACAAGGTTCAGAGCAACCTAACCTGACTTTGAGCATACCATGCTCTGAGTGGGGAGTGGGACCAGATGACCTCCACAGGTCCTGTCAGCTTAAATTGATTCATGATTTTATGACTGTATACATTCTTATTAGATACCTGTCAGTGAGACATAAGAAATCAGATCAATAATAGATCCTTCTGGTCTCTTAACCTGTGCCTGGATTTTCAGCAGTGTAATTTACAGTGTTTTTTTCTTCAGTTTCTGATAAGGGGGACAGTGATTGAAAATGGAAGTTAGGAAGGAAAGATACTAAATATTTTGCAGTTCAAGTATAGAGAGACTGGCTAGTCTAAGTAATTTCCTTTTGATCTGTATTACTGTTGAAAAAGGATTAAAATTGACTTAGGAAGTGTAGATACAGTTAGCAAGTAAAGCATAGAGAAGTGGTGAAGGCTGAGTAGTCTGGAACACACTGACTAAATTATGGTAAATAAACTAAACAAAATGGAAAAATTGGATGAGAAGATTGAAAAAAATTCTCACATTTGACTTTTCCGTAGGAAATTGTTTGTCTGGGAAGATTTAGTCTGACCTTCTCTGTGCTGGAGTATTTTATGTAAAAAGAGCATTTATTTTATTATGATGTTTTCATATTGTTGTATTTTCTTATTTTTAATTTGTGAGGTCTTGGAGATGATGTCAGTACATGAGAGTAAATTAGTTTAATGTGCTTGCATCCCATAAAATATTTTTACTGGCTCTCAGCATTTACAAGCTCTATTTATATAGATAATTTTATGGAGTAGGAATTAAACCTTGGCTATTTTTCAATATATAGAAGTGATTTGGAAATTCTTTATGAAGTGTAGTACAAACTCTCACACAAGGAAAAGTGTGTAAATGCTACAGGGGACCTAACACTGAAATACACATATGAATAATATATTAGTTGATATACAGTACATATAATTAAAATTGAAAGAGTAAAGCAAATTTATAAAATATTTAAACTGAATAGTGAAGAACACTGCAGAGAATTAAATGCATTTCTTGGGTTTTTTTATCCTGACAGTTATATGCTACCAGTATGTAGCAGTTTTCCTGGGGAGGATGTTTCCCACACATGAGAAATTGCCTGGGTTCTTTGACATGCAGTGAAGCATAACTAAAGCAACAGTTTCTGGATGTGATAAAAAACAGTAGAATTTTGCTCAATAAAAAAGGTTAACTTTCCATTACCAAGTAGAAATGGGAATTACCCAAACAGGTGTTAGAATTTAGGATGGAAATAAATTGAGCAGTTGAAAGTCATGAGACATCTTTGACCATAACCTTTGTCATAAGAAAATCATGAAGTTATTTAAATTTAGTTTCCTCTTGAATTGGGGTGGGGGATAGGGATGGTTGGTTTTTGTTTATTACTGCTACTTTTGGGCTTTCTAAATTGCTGAGGTATATTACTTTTTGTCAGTCAGCAGCTAAAATCATACATTTCCTAGAGACGTCAAAACTACATATACCCAAAAGGTCTTGTCTGGAATTATTGGATGCATGTCTTTGAAAACTGCAAGTTATAATATCAGATATAAATTGAAGGAATGATTTGGTATAGTCTTTCTATTGTAGTGATTTAAAAAATCTGCTGTAGTTATTTTCTGGCCTCAAAATATTTGGTGTCTAGATTTGAACAATAGACTGCACTTAGTGGACAGCTTTCTTTAAGAAAATTCAGTGATGGGGGCTGAAGAACTGTGTAGCTTTATGTTCCATGCATAAGGATGAGTTTTTGGTATTGAAGAAATCCCTATCTAGCATGGAAGATATTAACAATTGAAGTAGGCAGGTTTGCAATGAGAATAGGTGTGGGATTTGACTGAGTGCCAAATCATGGATTTCTAGCCTGTCTGCCAGTAGTTTAGTGTCTTTCTGGATGCCCTTGTAGGGTATAACAATAGATTTCACTGCTTGCATAGATGGACAGAATTTAATGCCCATTAAGGTACTTCTAAAGCAGAAGATTATGAAGACTAAGTTTTTGTACAACCATCTTTTGTTTTTCTTTTGAAGTCCTTTAGTTTTATGTTGTGTGTTACAGGGTTCTGTATTACTTACTTGTTATGTCATGTTAGATCTCTTGGCTCAAGAAAAGTCATACAAAGAAATATAACAGAAATTTAAATTTAAATTTAAAGAGGAATAAGTACATCATTGTGATGTGTACTTCTTCTGTTTACTTATTTTAATGTGTTCTCTCCCTGCCCCCTCTTGTCTTGTCTGTTCCTCCTGTCAAATAAAGGCCAAGAAACACCAGGTCTTTCTAACAGAGACGTATGAAAACAACATGAGAGAGCTGGAGTTACTCTTGGACAGCTTTGCTATGTCAGGCCAGCGGACAGCAGGTTAGTTGAAGGTATAAAATGACAGATGCATCTGTCAATGTTCCAAAGTCACTACATTGTGGGAATTCTGCAGATGCCTCTTGCATTCCCTCTTCTCAACATGCTTTGATTTGATGACATGATAAGAGCAGTTCTCACAGCAGTCAAATGGCCTTGCTAGCTGAGAAAGGGTGACGGATTGTGGACCTGCTGTTGTCAGCCCAGAGCTTGATTTACAAATGCTGGGGTGTATATGATCGGTCAGAAAAGGGCTCACTTGCTGTGCTCTAAATCCAACTGAGAAAAAAGTCCTTACAGTATACCTGCAAAGGGAACAGATGTTTTGCCTGAACTGAGCCAAATTCTGAGGCAACCTTCAGCAACTTAAAGGTCATATATTCAAAAAGGTTGTGTAGGACACATGATGCAACACAATACTTTTTACAGTTGATTGTTGACCAGTACTATGTTACATTCATTTAATCTCATACAGAAAAAATATTTCTCTGTTTTCATTAATATTAATTGTAAGTCTGTAGTTGTCACTCTGCTACCTGGCTTTATATATAATTTTTGTATCAGACTCAACAAACTGCTGCCTGGTTAGACATTTGAAATAGTGGCTAATGTAAACAAGCTGAACTTTAACATCAAGCTAGTGATTTATTTTAAAGCTCAAAATTGAACACTTTTAAAAATCTTCATTTAAAACTGTAATTCCTGTTAGAAAAATTATATACTAGACATAAAATGCTTCCAATTTACAGTGAAAGTAAATTGGAAGAAAACAAGTAAAATGTGGCTTACAGAGCAAATGGGTTTATTTTATGTATATTGTGCTATGTTTTTGCACTTTTTAGCAATGACAGACATAAATGTTTTGTTAAAAACATTATTAAATGAAGATACATATTTTTGTATCATCACAAAATGACTTTTTTTAGGGCCTGCAGCTGTTAAATTTCAGTAAGGAAACAACTTCTTGGGATTTCTCTTGTCATTAAAAGGCAAGCCTTGATTCTGTGTTGTGTTGATTTCCTTGCATAGGCTATATGATTTTTTTGTTTTGGAGCTGGTATCAGTTTTATTCAGTAGTTATAAATGTAATTTCAATGATAGTACCTGTAGGTTTACAGTTGAAAATCTCTTTAAGACTGTATGTTTCCCACAGTTTTGCAAAGTTCCACGTGCTCAGAGAGACTTAAGTAACTCCGAGGGGAGCTGGATGCTGCTGCCAAAGTGCAGTTTCCAAAGCAGCAATTGTCTTTTGGATTGTAAACCTTGCTGAGAACAGCTTTCACTTGTTTCTATATTAGAAATTCAATAACAGTACCTTCAATATTAATTTGCTTTGTTTGAAGTAAACTTTAAAAAAATTAATTTGAAGTGATTTTTTTTTCAAGCTTTAGCATCTCTGAAGAGGCTCTTGAGGCAGATAGTAAAATTTAGTTTTGCAGTGGATTGAGTCTTCACAGCTAATATTAAAATGGACATCGACTAAGACATTTGTTCTACAGATTTGCTATGCTTCTAAGTTGGAAACTTAAGTTTTAATGCTTTTGCATTATTATATTATTACTCTGGTGTACTTACAAATTTTTGTATCTAATAGTATTTATTCAAATTTTAAAAAATGGTTATTATATTTGAAATGGGAATGCCTAGGTGCCAATAAAAGTTAAAATCTTAAACAAATCTTTGTAGTCTAATTACTAGATGAGGGGCTACATGAGCTGCAGCTGACCAGGCAGTCTTCTTGTTGTGGTCAACTTTGAACTCAAGGGATTAGGAGATCTACTTAAAAATCTGTCACTATTAAGATCCAACACTAAAGATCCAGCCCCTTAATTCAAGTGCCAGTTAGACTGAGATTATTAGGCTATATAGTAAAGAGAAGATAAAACTATATTTTTAAGATTATGTCATAGGTTGACACTGGGCTGATGCCAGGCACCCATGGAAGCTGCTCACTCACTCCTCTCTGCAGCTGGACAGAGAAGAGAAAACTTAACAAAGGGTTCATGGGTTGTGGTAAGGACCAGGAGAGATCCCTCAGCAAATCCCATCATGGGCAAAACAGGCTCGACTTAGAGATATGAGGTGAACTTACTACTAACAAAATCGGGGCAGGATAATGAGAAGTAAAATAAGCCCTTAAAAAACCACCTTCCCCCAACCCCTCCTCCTTCCAGCTCTACCTCCTACCCCAGTGGTGTAAGGAGATAGCGAATGGGGGTTTGGGTCAGTTCATCACTCGTGGCTTCCCCCGCTGCTCAGGGAGAGGGGTCATTCCCCTGCTGCACCCTGGGGTCCCTCCCACGGGAAACAGATCCCTGAAAACTTCTCCAGTGTGGCTCCATCTCATGAGCAACAGCTCTGTGTGACCTCCTGCAATGTGAGTCCATCCCACCAGCAACAGTGCTCCCCAGACTGCTGCGGCATGGGTCACTCTTCCACAGGGTGCAGTCCTCCAAGGACAGGCTGCTCCAGCCTGGGAGCAGCACCCCTCTCTCCACCAGGTCTTCCACTGGATCACAGGCATTCACCCGCTGTGGTGGGACTCCACCACAGGCTGCAGGTGGATCTCTGCATCCCTCATCATCCTCCATGGGCTGCAGGGGCATAGCTGCTTCACCATGGTCCTCACAGGCTGCAGAGGAATCTGAGCTCCGGTGCCTGGAGCACCTCCTCCCCCTCCTTATCCACTTGGTGTCTGCAGAGTTGTTCCTCTCACTTGTTCTCACTCCTGCTCCTCTGTAGTCACAATTAAAACTGTGCCACAACCTTTGTTTTGATTTATTCTTAAACCTGTTATCACAGAGGCGTTACCATCATTTCTAATTAGCCCAGCCTTGGCCGGTGGCACATCAATATTTGGACCCACCAGGGACTGCCTCTGCTGGACATGGTGGAAACTTCTGGCAGCTTCTCACAGAAGTCACCCCTGAAGCACCCCCACTGTCAAAAACCAGCCCATGCAAACCCAGTAGAGATTAAAACCTAAAGAGTTTTAGAAAGCTTTTCTTTTCTTAATACATTTCAAAATAACAAGCATAAATCCATGTGTTCTCCTTTTCCAGCAACCTTTATAAATTTTCCACAGCATTGTTATTGGTCCATTTGCATGATTTCATTTTGTATCTTTTCAGTTCATCATATTTTGCAGTTATTCAACAGGGTATGTTCTTAGGAATGTTTGTATTCAGGAAAAAAGTAATTGTGGTTGTAGTAATCTGAAAAAAAAGTGAAATGAGTGTGAAGTTCTGAGAGTGTTATCTGCTTTGAGTTAGCATCACCATTTAATACAGGCCACCAGTACTGTTTTGGTCAAAAATCTAAAACACAGTATCATATGAGTTGCTATGAAGAAAATTAACTCTTTCCTACCCCAGCCCAGTACAGCTAGCAGAAAGTCCAAAACTTCAGGTTTAAGGGTTTATTCACTTGTATATGTCTGTTAGACTGCTATGGAACTTGGCATTTTCCCAAAATTCTCCCCTCCAACTCTTGGGCAATACTGGGCGTACACATCAAGTATTGGGTTGGGTTTTCTATCTCATTGCTGACATGGTTCCTCTGCCACAACAGAGTGCATTTGGATTACATTGCATGTCTCCTGCATAGTTGTACGAAGACAGACAATATTTGTGCAGCATTAAAGCCATAGGCTTGTTTTCAGCTAATGCAGATAGGATGAATGTGGTATTCCTGTTGATAGATTGAGCTGCCTAGAAATAAGGTTACAGCAAAGGCAAGGAATGGCAGCATGGAAAGTTTACTGGCAAAATTCTAATTTTGGCAAACATGATGTTAATGACAGCATTGCAGATTGGGACTTAAAAAATGAAAATACATTATTTAGACATCTTGACAAAAAGTATGGCATGGAAGATAACTCTTAAATTGACCTAACAGGTATTATTTTAAACTGAATGACAATTGTGTGTTACCATTTCCCTAGAGTTACAAGTATGAAAAAATAGTTTAAATTTTTTTCTCTGCAAAAAGATCAATGCAGAAGGGTCCTATAGTGGGTAGTAGTGAGAGGTTGGTCTTGTACTTGAGAAGACTGGACTAGAGCTCTGTGCATGGCTATAGCTGAGGTTAAGTGATAAAAATTATAGTGAGGTGGCACTTGTCGCTTTCTTCAATGTGAAATCTGAGCTTCTCAAAAAAGGTCAGATTTTATGAGTTCTTCTTAGATTGATTTTAAGTGTAACATTGTTATTTGGGACATCTCTAGGATTCATAGGGCTCCTGAGTGTCATTAAGAAGGTCATGCTTTTCCCTGACTCTGTAGACTTTTAGAAACTGTGGTAAGTAGGTGGAGTGGCTGATAGGACAGAGCAGGGGTCTGTCACTGGGGTGTGCATGCTGTAGAGCTGATCTTGCTCCTATTACTGAAAGCAATCTTGCAAGTATGTGTTGCTTTGACTGTAACACCTAGTCTGAATAGCGCTCTATACTTTCTGGTATTACCAAACATTGGAACAGAAGAGGCTAAGTAATTGAAAGAATTTCCAGAACGGAAGTTGGCAACACTTTCTGACCTGTGCACTTATGTAAGTTTTCCACTGAGTTCTATTGGTGCATAATGTGTAGCATACAGGAGAAATCTCATCATTTTAATACAATGCCTTAGTAGAATGTTGTGTTTATTAGATGTTGGGGGAGGCTTCTGCCTTCCTTAGCAGACACCTGTCTTTCAAACCAAGACATTAGATTACTCTAATTATAGAATTCTTAAAAAATACTCACCCTGCAAGTATGTAAGTACACCTCCTCTAGCTGATAAAGTTTTATGGAGAGACAAAGAAAAGGCTCAGGCTTTAGTATCTGATTTGACTTTATGAGCCACTCTGCGTAAATTGCTTAATGACACTGGTGATAAACACGTGTATCATTGTTTAGCCGTGATGGGAGTTATGACAGTTTAGCTTTCCTGGATTTCAAATGCCACAGATTTATTCACTATTGCAAAATAAGGCTGCTATTAGAGTTGGTAAAGTTAGTTTTGCTTATAGAACATATTAAAACTTCTGGAAAAGTTAATACTATAATTTGTTACAAAGTAAGTTATAAATGCTTCTTAGGAATATAAATAATGCTGACAAGAATGATCTGTCATTCTTGATCTATTGTGGTGTAACACCAGGAAAAAAAAAGTTTCTTCTTGGAAACTGAGTATCAGCTGACATCTTGTGACCTCTCGGTGTTGGTTTGCTTTCTTGGCACATTGTTCTATGCACTTTGGAATGGTCAGACTTGTTCATATATCTCTAATCAAGGCAACAAGATCAGAAGTCTTCATCTAAAGGTTTAATAAATAAGTTTAGTGTGTATATAATGGAGATACCACATTTGTAATTGAACTGTTATGTAGGACTCTTCAGAGAGATAATTTTTTTTCATTATTTCCTTTGGATTGAAGTTCAAGATAATTTAAAATGTTTTAAGTCCTCTCCAAGCATAACATAATCATGTGATCTTTGGCTCAGTAAGGCTTTAAGTAAATGAAGTACTGCATTATTATATGCATGCTTAGTCACAACAGCAAAATAATGTCAGGAAAAGTGTAATATTCTTAACTTTCAGACAAGATGTTTTTCAAAGTATGTAATTGTGTGGTTTTGAAGTTGGCTTATCTGACTGAATGACACAGGCTTGACCACAGTAGAAATAATATGTGAGACTGCAGACCAAATGCATTAGGTATAAATATAATCCAGAATTTACAGTTCTATATCTTGTATTAAAGCTTTTATACAAGTGTCTTTCAGCTATATTTGCTGTGAAAGTGTGGCTAGACAGCTGTATCTCTCTTGGCAAACAAGGCTGCTCTTCTGTGTTGTCACTGAAGCCCTAACTAATTCTAATACCATGCATCCAGGGTGAGTAGTTTTCTCTCTGTGGCTTTCAGGCTTAATTTTCATTCCGTGTTTTCCTTCAGGCACTTGTGAGGACAAAGATAAACCTCTGAGCTGCTCTGTCGTTGAGACTTTGAGGTGTACCTTGACAGCTTACCAGAACAAGCTGGAAGATACATCTAATGAGGTAACACTTGCAATGTTTGGCTCTCTATGTATTGCATTTGGCCTGCAGCAGTACATACGCTTTGCTTGTAAAAAAGGGCAGAAGAGTGGGAATGTTGAGTTGACAGCTTCAAGTATACCCAAAGAAAAAATCTGTCACTACTATTTCTCTAAGCTTGCCCTACAGTGAAGTTTCACTTACATTTGTGGGGACTGGGAGAAGAGTTTTTGGTCTTTCTAGTTTAATTTGGTTTTCTCGTTCAACCTTTCAGGGTTCTTTTCAAAAAACATTTAGGTTAACAAACCATTCATATATAGGATTTTAGTTAAAAGATAATGATCTGTGTGCGGCAGCATATACTGCAGTGTTCCTTAATACACAGTGGTTGAGCCTCAATAGTCATTGCTATCAGTTATGTAAATGATCATACTCCCCTCTACTTTTAAAACTGGTACAATTTTCTGAGGAGAGTGTGTTTTGGATAGAATCTCTTTGGGAGCTATTTTGCAGTAATTTCAATTAAAATAGGACTGTTAAAATACTGTCTTTAAGTTATCTAAGAAAGTAATGGAAATATTTCACTTTTGGGAATCTTACCCTTGGAAAAATCAGTTGTTTTCCATGCAGTCCTACTATCCTTTTATATCACTGACTGAGAAGTTACAGTTTTGCATGTATTTTGCTGTGTGTTGTGCTAGCGTGACAAAATTACTCCTCTTGGGTGTAAATGTTTTATTAATTTGTAGCTTTAAAGGCTGTAGAAAGAAGTTAGCTGCACCATTAAAACTTTTTGTACAAACTTGTTATTAGTCTTTGAATAAAATTGGCAAATACAAAAAGGCAAGGTGTGATAAGATTGTAAAAATGCCAGCACTCTATTTCATTTCTAGGTTTTGTCTTTTGTTTTGACAAATGCATAGTCTAGCTAGTCAGTCAACACATAAAAAAATTAAAAAAAAAAAAAAAAAAAAAGAAAAGTATATCAGCTTTGTCCCTTTTATTGGGAGAAGAATAGTCTCCCACAAGATCTTTGAGTTTGTTCAAGGGGCACAAAAAGAAGTGACCATGGAAACAATTATACTTTTTAAACAGCAAGCACTGTTAAGTCTCTCCCAGTGAGATAAGAGAACTGATGTGTATAGTCATTATAAAACTCTTCTGAGACCCAAGTCTGGAAGCTGAAGAGTAACTAGGAACATATTACCCACAGCGAATTGTTATTTGGGAGGAGGAGCATCACGTGATAGGCAGCACAGTTGAAAAGTCGACTCAGCAGGCTTTGGCTTAGTGATGTGCTTTGTTGTGAAACTGTGCCAGAGACAGCAGTGGGGAGACCAAGGGGGTGGCTTCTAAGAAAGCAAAGAGAGTGTTCTGACAGAAAGAAGAATGAACTGTCAAGGAAAATAAATCGCAAGCAGAGCAGGACCAACAGATGACCTGCCACAAGACTTCCCAGTAGGACTGTGTGTGACTGACCCTGAAGTTGTCATATGGAGCCAGAGATCACTGAGCATCTTCGTGGTGCACAGAAAGGGCAGTTCTCTGTCCTTCTTGGTTACCCCCGCCCCCACAGAGAATGCTGCTTTTGGCTTTTTATGTGTGAGATATGTTTAATAATAAAACTTTTTAATAATACAATAATGCACAAGGGGACTATGAAGGGCACTCTGCAATAAACCCAGGATGTTTTAATACACAATGGGAAGGGTTTTAGTAAGCAACACAACAGTAAGCAAATATTAGTGGTTTTCCTTATAAAAAGATTTTCAACAAGATCCCACATACTGATGTATTTATTAATGTATGTGTCCACCTGTATGTATATGTGAAATACTCTGGTAAACTTGTCATGTTTCATCTTTATCTTACTATGTTAAACATTAAATGAAAAGATTTAGTTAATTTGTGTGACTGAAAGGTGTAGAAATGTTTTGGGATTTGTAGGTAACTAGCTTTTCACTTTCTCTATAGTGCAGACACCAGAATATGTTTGGGGAGAGGGAAAAGGCTAGTAAACCAATAAAAAGACTGGAAATATCCCAGTTGCATTCTTTAATTTACTATAATTATTTCCAAGGGTACTGCCAGGTTCCCTGACATCAAAATATAAAAATAAACATATGATTTCAAAAGTAATTAATAAATTTTGTAAATGGGGTATTCTGCTTCTGAGTTGCTCCTTAAATGTCAGACATTAGCAGTATCATCATATAAACAGAGATACAGATTATTTTGATAAGTTGTTATCCTTTTTGAAAGTAGACAGTGAAGCTGGTACACATTATGGTACCTTGGTACACATTAAGCAACCTCTGAGATGGTTGCTTTTAACCCTACAGTAGTCACTTTGTCTCTTTGGAACACTGCTGCTTTTTGCAGTATGAGAGTACTATCCAGTGCTCAGTAAAGAACCATGCTTGTAGCTGGACAGTTTCTGCAAATGGCCACTGACTTGAAAACTTGTTTTCTCAAACCACTCCCCAGATCATTATCTGAATTTATTACGCTTTCAAGTGCATTTTAGAGTCTGTGTTTTTGTCAGATGTTTGAGAGTTAATAGGGATAGGTAATAGTGGACTCAGTTTGGGGTTCTTTTAAATCATTATAAAAGAGTTATTTAGTGCTTTTGTAATGGCATGTTATTTAGATTGTATGGCATACAAAAGCTGTTCGATGAATTGAAATAAATGTTGGTTTTTAACTTTTATATACAAAATTCTTCCTTTATATTATATTGAATAGATCACTGCAGTCTTTCTGTAAAAGCCTGTTTGACTTTCATATTTTTCACAGCTTGAGAAAACGAAGGCTTTGTGTAAAAAGACGACAAAAGAACTTGAGATATCTGAGGAGAAAATGTGTGCTTTAAGACAAGACCTTAAGGTATGGTTTAATGAATTTAGCATAAAATTTTTAAGTTCTGCAAAGGTATCTTTCTGGACTAAAGGTATCTTTTTTTCTTATCAGAGTATGTCTCTATATCATTGTATTCTGTTGAGCAAATGAGTTTACCTTTGCAAGTTTGTGTGTAGCCATGCTGCTTTATTCTGGTTACCACTATAGGCTACATAATTTCAATGATTGCACTTCTGAAATAATTAAAATACATTTATGAATTAGCAAAATATTGTTTTATATTGAAATCGGTAACAGTAGTTTTTTTGTTTAACTGTTTTTCTCAAGAAAAGTAAAAGGGAGTTTAATTACCTCTGTGCATATGAAGGTCTATTTTATTAAAGATGTCTGTTCTTTTGTTAATTTTTTTTGTTTGTGTTTATCCGAAAGGTCAATGCATGTAATGCATCAAGTTGTCTTTAACAGCTGTAAAGTGTGCAGCATAAAATTTCTTAGAGTAAAATTTACCTGAGATAAAAACCCTTGAGAATTCTTTCCTTTAGTTTTGGAACAAAATTTTTTTTTCTGTTTTTGGCTGACACCACTTTTGTAATGTCTTGCCTGGTTAAATCAATAGCCAAGCGAGTGAGCAAGTCCTGAGGTTGTGTTTTAACTTAATCTCCCAACTAGTAGTGTATTGTATTACTGCCAAAATGGAATGTCTGTAAACCCAGTGTTTTTCAGATTCTTTTGCTGAGAATAGGCTACTTTGTGTTTTTATGCAGTGTTCTTCTGTAACATTTGTTGAATCTTCACATTAATGGATACTTGCTCATGGTGTGTTGTCATCTGTTCTGAACTTTCTCTACTAATTTATGTTCAGAAGATTTAGGACTTCTACTTCTGTTACAGCATCTTTTTAACTCACCCAAGATTTTTGCAACCCTTTGCAACAGATACTTGTATTCTTCATGCAAAAGCTGAGCTTCCTACACACAGAGGTTTTTATGCAATATGCCAGTTTTCAATCTCTCTAAATATTTGGTAATATTGTATAGATGATCAAAATCTAGATCCAGTCTGAAAGCATTTGTGTTAGAAATTTAACATTAATATTTTTATGTTTTTATTTAGAAAAATAAAACTTGTCATTTTCTGATGAATTAGATAGTATATTTTGTATGAATTTATGGTCTATGAAGCTATGATTTTATGAAAAATAAACAATGCTTTCAGTTTGACCTTTCTCAAACTTTAGCAGTGCTGGAAAGCCAGTGTATCTGCACAACATTTTGGCTCAAAAGGGGTAGCGTATTAAGTTCTTTGTTTAGCTGGTGAGATTTTGGTGCTGGTAACATAATGGTATTTATGACCATTTCTGATTATTACTTACTTCCCATGGTCAAGCCTCCAAAGAGAGTCCTTCACATTTTTTTAATCTTGCATATAAGGACAATGGACAACCGCAGCTGTGTTGCTTACAGAGTCAGCTGTAACAGATTCACTTAAGAAAATAATGTATCTTTTCAATAGGTCTGAGTGCTTTGCACTCTGCAGAGGATAAGTTGCGTTCCTGTGTTTTGCATCTCATTTGTGGGGGTAGAGGGGACTGTGAAGATCACTGCATCATGGAGCCTTTACCTGTCAGAGATGGATTTCCAATGCTGTCTAGTTGCAAGCTGTGGAAGAGGCCTATGGTCAATTTTGAAATTCTGTTCCTGAGAGATACTGTCCACCTAGCCTGGAGTCTTGTGAATACATGTGGTTATATGGCTGTTTATTTCCTCAGATGATGAGCACTTGACTAAGGTAGCATTTTATAGAGTAAAATTTATACCAACCTTTTTGTTACATTACTCTGTTTTACAGGAAGCTCAGGGTACCATGGCTGATGCCAATAAAGAGTTAAACCATCTGCACACTAAGTGTGCAGACAGAGAGACTTTAATAGAAACTTTAAAAATGGAACTACAGGATGTACAGCAATGCTGGGAGAAAGAGCAACTACGTGCCGCAGAATCTGAAAATGAAATCCAGAAGCTTACCAGGGCTTACCAGAAGGATATGGAGGTATTACTAAAGACAAGATGACTGTCAAAGAGTCTTTATTTAATCTCAGCTTTATACATTTACATACATCAGATGGTTACTCTTAGTCTTAACAGATTTATCCCTAAAATATGATTTTAAGAGATGTATTTTGAAATATGCGTTTAATATCTACAAGATCTCAGGACATATTGGTTCTCCTTTCTTCTGTATCAGAACTAATAGCTTAATCATTCCAGTATTTTGAATTTTTGAACAAAGTTTATTTAAAAAGCTACGCTTGACGAACAATTATTTCTTTCTTTCAAAATAAAAAAGTTAACAGAAATGTTTTACAACTGAAACATGTAATAGTGTTGTTATCATGTGTTAATTACTGATCCACATGGCAATTGATAGGTAGCAAATATGGAATTGAGGTAGATTTGCATGCATGGCTCAAAACCTAGAAATTCTTATTTTTTATCTGTTAGCTAATTGTGGTGTGCTATGTGTGGGAATGGGTCCACAATGTCTTATTTCAGAACTATTATCTCTCTTCTTATATGTATTAACAGATGTTAATTTTGTTGCTTTTTCCGCCCAATAAAGCGGTTCTGTACTAGCAATGGCAATGATATACTTGTAGATGTTGTGCATATTGAGCTCATTACTTCCACAAATTTGGACATGGATGCCAACTGAGTAAAAAGGAAACATTCTTTCCACCTCTTTTACAGTCTGGTATTTAAATGGGGTCCACATGAAGCAGCTGGAATTGTTACACACATCAGATAGTGATTAAAGTGAAGGAAACTGGAAGTCTGGCTATATTGTAAAGTCAGCATGTCTACAACCCTGTGGTTGCATTCAACATGTGTGAATTGATTTGGGGTCTTGGAATCCTGTTTTTCATGCCAAATGGATAATTATCATGCTAGTTTTATCACAGCTCAAACAAAAATGTAATGATGGTGGTACACTGGATTTTCCTTGGGGAATTTGTAGTTCTGTTAGATACAAAGTTGAAATAAACTAAACTACAATTTCTTTTTAGTTGCCTAAAATACCATGAAATAATTGTGAGAAAATGCACCTAAGTGTAATGGAAAGAGCTCAGAAAAACCCTAGTTTCCCATCTCGGCCATCCGTAATTTCTTAATGTAAAACCTCAACCGAGGCCCCTGGAAAACAATGGGAACCTTTGCAATGGATTACAGACTTTGTTCTTGTGGCTTTTGAGATACAGCTTGCTATTGTTGTCTTAATCAAAGTTGCTAAGTTGCATATATGTGCTAAAAGCATTAAGAATAGAATTTCTATGGCATGCTGTTGTTGCTAAAGTTTATTTATTACTTGCATCAATTTATTATATTACTGACTAAAATCAGTGTAAATGAATGAGGCATGGCTTGTGGAATTTAACTGATGAAGATATAAGCCTATTTTGTCTGGCCATTTGGTCTCATACATTATCCATACAAAAACAATTTTAGAAAGACTTTACAGTGATAGTTGTATAAATGGTGTGTTGTGCTGCCAAGCCAATCAGAGAATTTTATGCATGCTCTGCAGTTGTTGCAAGTGGTACAGTTTGAATATAACTGAAAATTTTACCATAAATAAATAAATTGCATGTACTAATAGCATGGAACTTTTTATCTGAATCAGATAGTGGCTGTGGTGACAGCAGGACTATTCTGTAGTTATATAATTTATTTATAAATTATGTCTAAATAGACAAATTTTGTAAAAACTGTTTTCTTACATTTGCTTCAATATGTATGACTGCAAGTATTAGCAATTGAGGAATTTTGAAAAAGGTTTGAGTATGAGCTGTGTGGGCTTTTATTCACTGATATGTAGTTCATATTACTGCCCATGTGATGCATCTCTTTCAATTCTAACACTGTTCAGATACAACATGTAATTTTTCCTTTTGTTTCAGGAGAAACTAACCTTCCTTCATAGCTTATACCAGCATTTGATAGCAGGCTGTGTGCTTATAAAACAACCAGAAGGCATTCTAGATAGATTCTCTTGGCCTGAGCTTTGTGTAGTCTTGCAGGAGAATGTTGATGCCCTGATCTCAGACCTCAACAGGGCTAATGAGAAGGTAAGTGTCCTTAGGCACCAGCTACCTCTATTAAATTCAGTGACATTTGTCCACATCGCAGTATCATTAAAAAGGACTGACATTCATCTTATTTCAAAAAGAATTTGGACGTTAATAATTCAATACCATTAATTATGGCTTGTCTACAACTCAGTTTGATGCCATTGCTGTGGGCATGTAAATGTGACTGAAGTCTGTATGAAGTCTCTAAGCTCCACTTTCAGTGCAGGACATGCTAATAGTACTAGCCAATATTAGCCACAGGGACCTAATTAAAAGAAAATAAATTAATCTTACTGATGAAGCAATTCAAAGAACTTAGTCATTTACACTAATAAAGCAAGTCTTTATTTTACCATAAAACAGAAACAAAATGCACTTACTCTAGGAATATAATCCTTAAATTATGTGTTTATTATTCAGAGGTACTATTTGAAAGAATGACAGTGTATTTTTTTCATTTAATTGTAATTCATGGATTATAGAATTGTATTCAGAAACATGAATAGAAATTACCTGTTTTTATAAAACATGTCAATATTTGCTATAGGGAGGAGCTGTACTTTTTGGAATTTTTTTGATGTAAGTAATCTTATGTGGCCTTTCTCTCCAGAAATCCCCACATTTTTAGGAAAGAAAAGACTTTGTTTTTAAATAAATTAAACTGATTCTGCAGACTAACATATGACAATCTTTAAGATTTCAGTTCGTTTTCTGTCTCTGTTGATCAGATCAGTCCTAAGACTAGTACAGCAACTCCAGAACTTGTCTGCGCTGACATTTTTTGAGATATAGTAAGGGGAAATCTTCTTTTGACATTTCTCATCTTCTGGAGTGACCACTCTTCTGGCTTGAGTAAGATGCAGGGCTTCTTACAAGTGAATTGTTTTAACTCTGCCCGTCATTTAATAAATACCCCAGCAGTCATTTGGACCTACCCCCTTACTAAAGGGGATAGGATGCAATCTGGATTATGAACATTAGATGTACTTTTCTATTTTGTTTTCGAAGTAGAGGAGGAAAGGGAATGGAACAGAAGGGAGTGAACATTATTGGCAGTGTTTGGGGATGTTGTGTCATATTGTTTCTTGCTTTTTAATTTAGTATGATTATTGATATTGTCTGTGACGTCTCTAGGGCTCTTATCATATACTTACGAGCTTTTAAGGGGTTTTGAGCGGTGTGTCACTTGTGTTGTACCCACTTCCTTGCAAACAAAACTTTTGTCTTGAATTTCTCTGTGACCTATTTGAAAAGTAGCTTGCTGATACGCTCTAGTAATAAAGTATAGGTGTGTAATTAAACATTATTGCTACCTTGATTCATTCCTCCACTTAGTTTGAATGGGAGCTCCAAAGTTATCTGCAGAGTGAATCCATTTGTGCTTGTTAAAAACAACCTCTGTATGCTAAAATGTCCTGAAATTCTTTTAATACTTAATATCTGGAACATCTTGGGTTTCCACTAAAACAAAAATTAAATTAAGGACTGTGTTTTTACTCATTATTTGCAATTCTTGCAAACTTCTAAAGGACTGGTATACTCAGATTGGTACTTTAGCAGCACAAGATTTAATACACTTGTGCAAAAAAAAAAAAAAAAAAAAAATAGGAGAAGTGTCCAGTTCAGGTTTTCAACAAAGAAAGCAACAAATATCTGCAACATGGTACAACAATGGCAAAACTGAATCCAATTTTTTATTCACTTTGTTGCACAACTCAAGTTAATAATCTGTCATGAAAGGCTTTTACTTAGTTTTGATGAATATACTGAAGAAATTAGTTTAGATTTTATGCTGGGATTGTCTGTGGTTAAACTGATATGTACAGTAAAGTAAAAAGGTGTTTAGAGAAGTAAAAGAATTTATTTTTAAATGTTTGTCACACAGATATCTCACCTAGAATATGTTTGTAAAAACAAGTCTAATACAATGAAGGAGCTTCAGCAGAGCCAGGAAGATGCTTTAAATAAAATGGCTGAACAGATGAAAGCACAGGCAAGCAGTTGGCAGAATGAAAAAAAGTATCTGGAACAGCAGTACGCAGGTCTCCTTGGGGAAGTTCATGCAAGGGCACAGGTATGGTGCTATGAACTTCTGATTTTTTTTTTTCTTGTAAATATTTAATGGATTATTTCAGTAGTGTGAGCCCCTAACCAGTTTAAGGTTGTTTAAAAAAAAAAAAAAGCAAACTCCATGCTAGTATTAGCTTCATTTGTAATAAGAAATAAATGTCTTTGTTTGGTTTACAGTTGCTAGTGATTCATTTTTTGAGAATGTTAAGGCTGTAAGATTGAATTTGCTTGGTTTAAGAATTATATAGGGCAGCAGTGATTATTTTCAGTGTCATGCTTTGCAAATACTGTGTAGAGGTACAGTAATATGGTGTCATCTGGGGATAAATTTAGATATATACATTCTGACCCTAAAAACCAATTAGCAGTTACATTGGTAGATTTCAACAGTATTAAAGGACTCTGTTACACAGATGCTACAGTGAGCAGTGGGTCAAAAGTTTAAAACTCTTGGCACTGATTGTTAGACAAGTTATTTGCAATTTAAAATGTTCACTATTGATTCTACAAGCACCATTCACCATCTTTTCAATCACATTAATCTACATGTGTTTCAATTGAAAGTGTTGTGAAATTGAGGAAATAAGGTGTGCCTTGTTACTTGGGACTGCCACCTGCAACTTACTTCGTCTGAAGGATCCTGTATTTGACTCAGATTTTAGTCTTTGAAGTCTTTGTGTGCTGAAAAATACATCTATGAAGTATTTTTTTGACAGAGCAATTTATGGTGACTTCTTAGGATTGAGTTACAATTTTGTAGATGTTTTTTGCTTGATATTTACATTTCACATTGGATATTGACAAGGCTAGAAACATCACTATGAGTGGAATAAGTGACATCTAGATTTATATTAAATTTCCCCAACTTCATGTAGTTTCAACTTATGGGTTTCATTTGCCAACAAAAAGAATGGTGGAATAAGGAAGCTTAATTGTCATTTTAAACATTACATTGCCTTCCTAAAGAAAAAGTGGAGTTACACAATTTAGACTTCCTCCTATGGATGATGGTTTCTACCTTTAAAAACTCCAGTGTTTTGCGAAAAATAGGTGGTCTGCAGTACTGCACCATTCTTTGGGATGGTGCTGAACCTGCCAGTCTCTGCAGCTCAGTTGTATAGACAGCATGTAAAGCACGTACTGAAAATGTGTATCTTTTTTGTGGAGTGCACATTAGGCATGTCTTTTGGAAAAAACTTCATCTGTCAGCTTGCTGTATGGGATTACTGAATCTCTAAAAGGAAAAACATCTCTAAGGATGTTTTCCTTTAGAAGCATCTGGGCATGTGTTCTAACACAGGTTATGTAATGTTGGAGTGCTTGATGGCAGTTTTGTAATCTAGGTAGTGCAATGTCTGCATACACTTAGATGATTCAACGGTCTGTTTTCCGTCTTGTGTTGCAATTTGTCTTCCTTACCATTCAGTGTCAAACTGTAAAGAAGACAGTCTAATTTCTTCTCGATTTCCAATTTGTGACTGACTTTTGTAAATACCAAATTAAGCCTTTCCTTTCCTGTCATCCATAGGGTCCATAAATGTCTACTGCTAGGGCTGTCCTAGTCCCGATTGCCCATTTTTCCTGGCTTAACTGTATTTTACCTATTGCATTTTGAGCCAGTTAGCCATATTTGTCTGCAAGATCTCTGCTTTGTTTGGTCAGAGGTGTGCAGACAGACTAATGTCATAGCCTTATTTCCAAAGGAAACAAGGGAAAATATGCCACAAGGTACAGGATGTCTTCAAAGGATTTTTAAGATTTACTGACTGCCAGTGATTACATAAAGATGCAGAATGCAATAGTTAAATTTAATTATTTTAGCAAGCTTTATTCATTACATTTTATAAGAAACATATAATCAGTGCAAGTGGAATATAATTAGCCAGTATTTCATTGTACTGCGGAGTGTCTCCTCACTCTAGGACACTTATTCTAGCACTACAAGGAAACTGTAGCAATTTGCTACATTTTCCATCCAAAGATCTGAGTGTTAATTGCAAGCACTTTAGTGAAATAACCCCTTGTAGGGTTTAGTTCCATTCTGAAAAGGGAAGATGAGTGATTTTTGCCGTTCTGCATCAACCTAATGGTACATCATAGGATGCTTCCTTTTATTTTTAACTTTATCTTCAACCAGTGTTCCATGACTACTTCTCGATATTTTCTCCTCAGAGGTTCTGTGTTTTAAAAAAACTAAAATTTCTTTAGTTTTTCAAGTTGCTGATATGTGTGTGAAAGCAAACCATAGAGTGTCAATTCACACTCTCAAGAGTTAACAGAGAGCTCTAACTGCACAGCAGTATAAGTAATGTATCTTGAAAATTATTGTTTTGGTTTATTATAACTGCGGTAGAGAGGGCTTTTCAGAATGGTCTCCTTATAATTAAACTGCTGGAAAATCTGGAGGTTTTAGTGGCAATGACACTTGCTACTGCTTCTGTCCCCAGCTAGTATTGTTCAGGGTCCCTGGTTCCACAACAGGATCTATGAATGTTAATAGGTACTACTTCACAGCTGGTACTGTAGGTCAGATGGATGGTGTAATCAGAAAGCAGTTTTACTGTTTTTCTATAGGACAGAAATTCCCAGAGTAGCCTTATCACAGATCAGCAATAAACAAGACACTCTGTAGATACCACTCTTTGTCAGTGGTCTCCATGTTTGGAGAGTCAATGGAGCTTAAAATACATATCCTTTTTCTTTGCCTTTTGTAGCAGGAGTCTAGTCTTCTTGATTTGATAGTGTGCCATTTTGAAAATGTTACTATGCTGTTCCTTAGCCTCACACAAATTATTTATTATTTATAGTCTCACAGGAAATGTCCTCTGAATTTTAACTACCAGTTGTTGTTTGTTATATAGACATTTATTAATCTGTCCCCATTTTTTGTGGCAACTGCTTAAAATAGAACGGTTTTATTCTGATATCCAAAAGAAACCGTATTGTAAGAGAAAAATTCTGTAACTACTTTAAAAATGATAATTTCGACAGAAAAATAAAAGGTTTGCTAAACAGGAAAAGGAAAAAGCCCTCTGGGGAGAAGAAAGTGTTGGTTTTTTTTCTTGGTTGGAGGCCTTTTACAACAAGGCAGGTGAATTAGATAAATGTGGGTCTGCCTTTCCTCGCCATGGCCAAGAAGTGGTTGCCTTTCCAGGGAGTTGATGGGATATATTGCAATTGTATGAAAAGTCACTGCAATCAGTGCAAAGGGAGGAAGAGAAGTGTGTGTAACTATCCTGGTCCTGACCTACCAGATGTCTTCGGTAGGCATGTCTGGCTCATGTACTTAAAACACAGCAAAGGGAGGACAGGACTGTTGATGTTGTTTATAGGTATAGATATATATACACACATTCAGAAAAATAGAATAGCTGAACTTTACAAATCACTGACTCACAGAATCAAAGAATGTGTCAGGGTGGAAGGGACCATAATGGGTCATCTGGTCCACCCCCCCTGCTCAAGCAGGGTCATCCTAGAGCACATTGTGCAGAATTGTGTCCAGATTGTTCTTGAATATCCTCAGTGAGAGAGACTCTACAACCTCTCTGGGAAATCTGTGCCAGTGCACTGCCAGTGCTCAGTAAAGAATTTCCTCCTCATGTTCAGGTGGAACTTGCTGTGCATGAGTTTTTGCCCACTGCCTCTTGTCCTATTGCTCAGCACCACTGAGCAGGGCCTGGATCCATCCACTGACCCCCTTCCTTTAGATACTTGTAGACACTGATGAGAATCATGGAATTGTTAGGTTTGGAAGGGACCTCTGGAGATCATCTAGTCCAACCCCCTTGCTGAGGCAAAGTCACCCAGGGCAGGTTACACAGGAATGCATCGAGGAGGTTTTGAATGTCTCCAGAGAGGGAGACTCCATGATCTCCCTGGGTAGCCTGTTCCAGTGCTCTGCCACCCTCAATATAAGGAAGCTTTTCCTCATATTGGGATAGAACTTCTTCTGTTTTAGTTTATGACCATTGCTCCTCATCCAGCATTAGTGTTGGGCAGCACTGAAAAGAGTCTGGCACCACCCTCCTAACACCCACCTTTGAGATATTTGTATGTATTGATGAGATCCCCTCTCAGTCTTCTCCAGACTAAACAGGCCCAGCTCCCACAGTCTCTCCTCATAAGAGAGATGCTCCAGATCCCTGATCATCCTTGTGGCCCTCCACTCGACCCTCTCCAGTAACTCCTTGTCTCTTTTGTGCTGAGGAGCCCAGAACTGCACACAGAACTCCAGGTGTGGCCTCACTAGGGCCGAGTAGAGGGGAAGGATCACCTCCCTCGACCTGCTGGCCACACTCTTCCCAATGCACCCCAGGATGACATTGGCCCTCCTGGCCACAGGGGCACTGCCAGCTCATGGACAGCTTGTGATCCACCAAGAGTCCCAGGTCCTTCTCCACAGGGCTGCTCTGTAGGAGGTCAGCCCCAGCCTGTGCTGGCACTTGGGGCTGCTCCTCCCCAGGTGCAGGACCTGACACTTGCCCTTGTTGAGCCTCATCAGGTTTCTCTCTGCCCAACCCTCCAGCTGATCCAGGTCCCACAGAATGGCAGCAGAGCCTTCAGGTGGGTCAGCCACTCCCCCCAGTTTAGTGTCACCAGCAAATTTGCTGAGGGTGCATTTGATGCCTTCTTCCAGGTCATTAATAAACAAATGCAGTGAGATTGGAGCCTTGGGAACACCACTGACTGCAGGCCTCCAGCTGGATTCTGGTCCACTGATCAGGACCCACTAAGCTCTGCCATTGTCAGTTCTTGATTCACCCCAGGGTCCATTCATCTAACCCACATTTCCTGAGCTTACCTGCAAGGATGTTGTGAGAGACAATGTATATGAGGTCCCCTCTCAGTCATTTCTTCTTGAGGCTGAACAGGCCCAGCTCCCTCATTCTATTTTAAGAAAGATGCTCCAAGTCCTTTTGTCACCCTCTGCTGGACCTGGAAGCAGGATCACCTCCCTTGTTGTCCTTGACATGCTTGGTCACATTTAATTCCAGATGCACCTTGACCTTCCATGTCTCATTTCTACTTACTCTGACAACCTCTCTGTCTTCATTCCACGTGGCCTGACTCTGTTTCCATCTTCTGTGTATTTCCTGCTTGTGCCTGGGTAATGACAGTTCTTCATTTGTTCATGCAAGTCTGTTACCCACTTTGCCTGACTTCTTGGTCATCAAGATGTGTTGTTCTTGAGCCTGGAGGAACTTATCCTTGAATATCAGCCAACCCTCTTGCACCCCTCTTCTCTGCAGGAGCTGTTCCCATGGGATTCTTCCAAGAAGATCCACAAAGAGGCTAAAGTTAGCTCTCCTGAAGTCCATGGTTGCCATTTTACTTGCTGCTCTGCTTCCTCCTCCCCTGATGCTGAAGTCCTTATTCTCATGGTCACTATAGCCAAGGCTGCCCCCAACCTTCACATCCCAAACAAGGCCTTCCCTGTTTGTGTGAGGCCAAGCAGCACAACATTCCTTGTGGGATCCTCCACTGCCTGTGAAAGGAAGTTGACATCATTGCTTTTCAAGAACCTCCTGGGCTGTTTGTGCTTTGTGGTGCTGGTTGTGCAGCAGATGTCAGGGTAGGTAAAGTCCTCAACAAGAACCAGTGTCTGTGACTCTGAGGCTGCTTTGTGCTTCCTGTAGAAGGTCATCCACCTTCTCCTCCCGCTTGGGTGGCCTGTAGCAAACACCCACAAGTGTCATCCCTAGTGGTCTGCCCTTTTTTCCTGACCCTAAGGTCTTGACTCTCTCATCATCCACCCCAAGACAGAGATTGATACATCCAAGTGTTGCCTCAAAAGAGGATAACTCCACCACTTTGCCTTCTTGGTCTGCCTCTCCTAAATAGCATTTCCTTTATGACAGTATTCCAGTCATGTTAGCTGTCCCACCACATCTCTAATTGCAATGAGGTCAGAGTCCTTTGATTGCACACAGATCTCTAGTTCCTCCTGTTTGTTCCCCATTCCATGTGCATTGGTGTACAGGCACTTCATAGTAGTATTTGATTGTCCCAACGTCTTTGGATGCTTGTACTCGCTGAATGTATTCCCACATAAGCCTCCTTTTGCTGCTTGGGTTCTCCCCTTCCCACATCTCTTCTTTGTTGAGCCTGGCCCTGTCCCTGTCTCCCTTCAAATCTAGTTTAAAGCTCTTTAAGTGAATCCTGCTAATCCTCTTCTTCCCCTTTGAGACAGGAGGATCTCATTTGTTGACCCAGTGTCATACAAACTGACCCATGATCAAAGCCCCAAGAATTATGATGGTAACACCACTCTTGAAGCCAGGAGTTCCTCTGTGGGATTTTCCTGGGTTTTGCCCCATCATTTTCTGCAACTGGCAGGAAAGAAGAGAACACAATTTGTGCTCCAGATCCCTTGACCAATTGTCCCAAGGCCCTGAGGTTCCTCTTGATCATTCACAGCCTTTTTATTGGGACTTTGTTGCTACCCACCTGGTAAACAGGTGATGGGTAGTGATCAGTTGGCTGTACCACTGGGAAGTTTCTTGGTGATGTTTCTTACCTGGGCTGCAGGGAGGCAACACACTTCCATATAGGTTAATTCCAGTCAGCATATTGGGCTCTCCATTTCTCTGAAAAGAGAGTCACGAATTACTACTACCTTTGTTTTTTTCTTAATTGAGGAGGTCATGATGTAGGGGGTAGGCTGCCCTGTCCTAGACAATCGGTCCAGCCCACATAAAACTTTCATCCCCATCCTCATCGCTGTGATTCTGAGATTCCAGGGTCCTATACCTATTGTATAAGGGTGAAATACTGGGAAGGTGAAATACTTTGGGAGGGGATTCACCTGCCTGCCCCAAGGAGAAACCTGTTTCCACTTACCTCTGTCTTTAAGGTCCCCTGCTGCCTGGTGGTGAGAGGGTGGGGGATCCATTGCTTCATGTGAAGTGGACAGTGGGTGCATTTGAGGTGTAGTAGAGCACGGCTCCACCACTCAGTCTCTTCCTCAGACTCCCTAATACTTCTTAGTCTTTCTACTTTGTCTCTCAGCTCTGGCGTTAGGCTTTGTAGGTCACCCACCTATCATACCTCACACAGCTGTTGTCTCTGCCGCCCTGAGAGCAGTGCCAGTCTCCATCATTCCCTGCAGCCTGAGACTTAGACTCTTGCATGGTTTCATGGGCACTCCATCTGGGTTGCCCCATCCTTTCTGGTGTGCACAGAGGGAGTAAATTTTGTCCTAACACTTGAGCTCTATCACTGAGGGTGAAGATCACCAACTGAGGTAAGGGCTTGAGTTGGTGGTGTCTCAGTGCCCTTCCTTCTTGCCCTGCCTGTGCAAACAGTGTCATGGTGCCCTGGATCATGTCTCATGCCCTGTTTGCCCTCTCTGTTCATTGTCTTCCTGCTTGCTTGCCCTCCCTGAGGATAGCTTTAGTACGTGTGGGGGTGGGCCCTGTTCCTTCTGCTGCCATCTATGCTCACTCAGAGCTCCAAAAGAAAAACCTTTTAAAGTCTCTGTGTCATTATATTTCTAGTTTTCAGTCCTGTTTCCATGTCAGAGTAAGGAAGAAGTAGGATAAAATAGTTTTGTTAGTAGCACCTGATTTTTTGTTAAGGTTTCTTGGAATTGATGAAGCTTTGCAACCCAGTGAGGTGCCCCTCAAAGCTCAAACACCAAAGGAAACCAGCTTGCCAATGTTTAGGAAGAAAAGTCCTTGTCTCTTTCAAGAACTGTGCTTTTAAGCTTTAAAGAAAATGTTAGAAACAGTGTTTCATATAACAAAAGTAATTATTAGCCAGTTAAAGAAAGAAGGTATGTTTTCTTGAAAAATGTACCTTTCTGAAGTCAGAGGCTGTCTTACTTGCTTTTTGCATATTACCATATCACAAAAAGCATAAACAAAGCGCTTTAATTAGCAAGACCACTGAATGTTGGTATTGCTGCCCAGCAGCCCTATAGGGATCACAGCTTGTAGATATTGGCCTTTCACCTGTGATGGCCAGAAACCCTAGGTTGTTTTCTAAATTTGGCTTACCTTTTCAGTTCCTTCCAGTCATGCTACCAGGGTTTTTATCTATAAAAATCAAACACTGTAAATAATGCAGTAGCACTGAAAGTATTGTCCATGTTCATACTTTATTTTAGCGTAGTAAAGTGACATATGTGGCCTGTAAATTGCATTTTGAAATTAAATCTTGTAGTGGCCTACTCTATTTTTGTATCACTTGAAGTATTTTAATAGCATTACAAATGCTTTCCCTTCCAAAAATATTATAAAATATTTATTTGGTCAAAGACATTTTGTACTGACTAGGGTACATCTCTATAGAAGCGTAGGATCTTCTATTTTCATTCTAGTGATAGCTATGTATTTTCTTTTTCCCTTTTGTGCTTGCAGAATGGAGGAGGGAAAAGAAACTAGGCTGCTCTGCTCACCACTTATTTGGGACCTGTAGCAAATAGAACACAGGAGAATATGACTAGATTATACCATTTTGCTTCTTTTTAGACCAGTGCTAAATAGACAGGAATAATGGCCATCCATGTTCAATAAAATTGTCTCTAGCTCTAAGAGAGGTATCTGAAACTTACCACAATCCTCTGTTTTCTTCATCATATCAACTTGTTATTCCAGCAATGTTTGCCTTTTTGTGACCATGTATTGTAGCTGAAGCATAAGCATTTAGCTTGAGCTTGTGCCTTCTTTGTGAACAGTGCCTAAAATTTATTATATCCCTATACCAGTGGAGACTGTTTAAATGTAGTCACTGTTTCAATCACAGCAGGCTCTCATGTATCAAGAACCCAGTTTAAGTCTCTGAGGTCACTTAGAGCTCCCGGCATAGTGTCTTGATTCCAATACTGCAGTCTGCATCCTCTAACTGTAGTCCTGGCATTTCCTGACTTGTTTGCATCTTCATTTCTCTATACCAGTTTGCTATTTAAAATCTCCCTCTTTCCCTATTTCAGGGTGTATAGAAGAAAAAAAAATGTTCTACAACTTAAAAAAAATCTGTAATGGCACTAGGCAAAATAAAAATGTCTGCATTACACTGTTCTTTTGAAAACTCAATTCTGTATGAGGCCTAATTAATCTGTGAATATATAAGTAGGGGGTTGATTACAAAGTAATTAGGAGATCACCTTTACTTCCCCTTTTCCAGCTGCTGCCAATCTGTCTATATTTATGTTCCAGAGCTTTCCTCATTTTTTTCCTCTCCCTTACACTGACTTATTTCTGCTTTGTAGAACAATGCTCTTTCTGAAATTGGGGCATGTAATTGCTTACTCTTAAGTCAACTCATAAAACTGCATTGTGGACAACCAGGTGCAGGCTATTGGAGTACTAAGGATTATCATCAGGAACCAGGAATCCATTTGTAACTGAAGACTGTGCAAACTTTACTCATACTGTTTGTTTTCATATATCTGGTTCTGCAACTGTTTACTAGGAGAGATACTTTCATCATTGTGACTAATAATGTTTGTTCCTTTAATGTGTTACTAGAATGTGAAGAAAAAAGAATTTTCTTTTAAATTTTGTCTAGGTAAAAGTGATTTTGTTACATAAAAGATCTTGTTGTTAATATTTCTTCTGGTTTTGTTTGTCTGGCTTTTTTTCCTTTTATCCCAGGAATACCAAGAAACAGCAGAGAAAAATATGGAAAAAATTTATGTCCTTGAAAAAAGTCAAGAGAAATTGGCTCTTGAAAGCATTTCTGTGAAAAACACGTTAACACAGTTTCAGAAGGAGCATTCCTCGCTCCTGGCAGCCTGTGCACTATTGGCAGGTGCCCTGTGTCCTCTGTATGGCCGATTGTGTGCTATGTCTTCACAAAGAGACCTTCTCCAGGATCAGGCCAATATTTATGAATTAGTGAACCAGAAGATTAGGAGCCTAGTTCATGTGCTCTCGGATGATAAGGAAAACAATCAAGATGAAGCAAAACTAAAGAAAAGGAAATCCCAAGGCCTGATTTATGTATTCCGAAGAGCTGTGATTGTGGTTTTGGCAGCCAACAGACTTAAAGTTTTAGCACAGTCTTCTAGTTCCCTCTTCACCTGGACAAATGGCTTAAGAGGAGGTATTGGAATTACAGTTTGTGTAGGAGATCACAAAGGCAAGCGTAATCTGTCAAGTAAGCTAATTTTTTTCTTCTTTGATAAATGTTGTGTCAAATGACATGGTTAGTGAATAACCATAATAGTGAATGTAATAATACTATTTGTAATAACGTGTAAATAAAAAATTAATGACATTTTAACAAATGTAATTTTTGAATTTTTAATTTTTAGATTACTTGATAAATGTAATTTCCCCTAAAAGGAAATGTGTAGTCTGTTCAGCAATGCAAGTAAAGTTGCAACAAGACACATGAACGCCCATTGTTTGATATCCTCAATATTTGCATTGTAGATTTCAGAACTAGGTGCTACTGCATCTGCTTTATGTGATAAACTTCTTGAAACATTCCTACATTATTTACCATCAACGTATTTTTTGAAAAGGTATATTCTCTTCTTCTATTAATAACTTTTAGTACTTATTTCCTACTGAAAGAAGCAAAAAAGTTTCTTACTGATTCAGGTAAAATATTAGTGTAGGATTTCTAGATTTCCTTTAGTGGTTATGTAGTCTTCTTGTCCCTTTCTGTTACCAAACCAGCTCATGCTTCCCCCTACAAATCAAAATGGTGTAAAAAATGCTCTCCAAACTAGAAGATTTGTCTATTTTTCTGGATTAGTGCTCATGGAAGCATATTTAATACAGTCTAAGTTATCCCAAAAGTAGTCTGTGCCTTATGTACTTTTAGCTTTTAGTCAGTTTCTGAAAGAGGAAGTAGTGTGCCTTATCTAAGTTATTCAGTTATATTGGTAGCTACAATTCTGTTTCACAGGTTGTGAAGAGAAAGAACTTGACTGTGTGGAAGCACTCAGCTGGTTTGCTAGTTCTAAACTCCTTGCTGCAATAATCAGTTCCGTCACTGAATTACAGGATGTTGTTAACAAACCAGGTAATTTGAAAAGTATATTCTTGTAGTTGAAAATTGAAAAAATAATCAGGGTGGCTACATCATCTCCATTTTTAGGATTTATCTAAACTATTCTGGATCAAATCTCTTGAGAGCTGTATTGATGAAACAGACTGGATTTTCTTTTATTGGTCATATGATACTTTATCTTTTTGGTATATAGAGTGACAGGAACAGAAGGCTAGAGAGTGCTTTTAGAAAGCATATATACCATTTTGCCTGTTTGGTTGTGAGATATTAAAAATAATCTACGCCACACCAATAGATATTTGGCTGTTTTTAAACATAATTTGTTTTTAAAAGCTTCCAATGAAGCAACTTTTACAAGGTTCCTAGTTATTTTGTTCCACTGGTCTAATATTCAAAAAGTGTTTTCCTGGAGCTCAACCTAAGACTTTTCCATAGAGAAAATCTATGTCATTTTGTTTTACTTGATCTGTGTATTTCTTAAATGCAGGCTCTAAAACTGGCACATATTCAACTTGGGACATTACAGCTGCTGACTGAAAAGAAATAATTTCCTATTGTGTTTTATATGATATGAATTTAGAATTTCCAAATCTGGAAAACAATTTAATTTCATGCATACTATTTTTGTGTGTTTTACTTGCTATCTTACAGTTTTTGAGAGAGAAATAAAATGCTCTCTGGTACACAATGTGTAGCAGTCCTTATTTTATGTCTCTGTAGTGTTCCCTCTCTATGCTTAATTACGTTTGTGTCTAGATATCCTAATTTTCTCAGTCTTCTGCTTGTATAGAATTATACTATGCCTATGGATAATTGCAGTGTCAGTCTCTGGAAATGTCACCTCATGATTCCTAGTTGTTAACTATTTTCCTTAATTTATTTGCAGTGAGAACTTACGTAAGATTTTGCTTGGTTCATCTGCACGGCTGCCATCCTTAGTTCTTTAGTAACTTTTAGTTTTAAAATACCAACACTTCTGTCACAGAAAAAAGGATATTTAAGGAGGGTTAATTTATATGAATAAATGGAAGTAGCAGGACAGGGATAAGATGATTCATTTCCCAGAAGCTTAAACAGCAAACTGGTACCAGAAGACATTGAAACGAAAGTTTTTTGATTCAGTTTCAGGTGCTGTCTTTGGTCATCAAGTTTTCAGTAACTTAAATTTACATCTTTGCAAAGCAAAGTTTGAACTGTATTTCAGAATATTTACAGGGTTTATACTGCAAGTGTTCCTGTGTACAGAGTATTGTGTAGGAACAGCAAACTGAAGAGGAATCGACAAACTCATCAGCAGCATGGATGTGCTGGAGGGACTAGTTAGAATATCCTAAACGTCATGGTATTTTGCCAGTTTGAAGTATATGAGATTTCTGGTGTTCTCTATTTACTAGATATCCCTGCACTCAACACAGGCTTGATTTTGAGAATTAGGAAAAACCATGCTGGGAATGTTAATGGCCACAGTCAGTTTGGTGATTCTTTCATATCTTATTTTATTTTTTAATTTATTTTTTATTATTGATTATATTTATATTTATATTTATATTTATATTTATATTTATATTTATATTTATATTTATTATAATTTATTTATTATTTAATTTTAAGTAACTTTCACAGAACATCAAGGTCTAACTGCTCATGTATTACTTGGAGTTCTGTTGCTCATGAGATCAAGTCTCCTAAGAACCTTTGGTTCAAAAAATAGTAATAAATAATTTAGAGTTTGACATGAAATTTCCAGAAGTATTGAAGTAATTAGGCTCTGAAGGAATATATTTGAAAACTTCCACACTTAGAAAATTATATTATGTTCTATAAGTAATATTTTAAATAGGACTTAAACCTTCAAACTGACTTCAGTGTTGAATTTAAAAAAAAAATTTAAATAGGCAATCTCTTAATATCTTTAAATAATGGCAGTTCCAGATCAGACTACACATCACAGGAGAGAATAGTATAAGAAGGTGCTATCTGGATTGTCAAGATGGAATGGTTCAGTGTCTTCGAAATTATGTTTAAAGATGGCTAGGTTCTGGGGAACCATTTGAGGCAGATGAAAAAAGCCAAATCCAGATCACTCAGATGACACTGGAACATTTGGGTTTGTGTGCTCTGGTGATTGGACGTACCTTTCTTGATCTTTTAAATAAGTGGTTTTGTTTTGACATTGATGATTGTTTCACTTCATAGTGTTTGTTAGTTTGGTTCTCATTCCAACAAGTTTTGGAATGATCTCTTTCCTTCAGTTTCAATGCAAGTTCATTACAGTTTTGGAGTTTTTTGGTTTGCTTTGGTTTTTTTTTGTAAGGTTAGTTTTTGAACAGAATCTGTACTGTAATAAACCAGAGAAGGTAATGGCCAATGTTTTCAATACAAATATCACCAACTGTTTTATATACAAAGCTTTCAAAGTTTGACATGAACATTTTAGTCTTGCATAGTACTAAGTTAATCCTGCTGACTTGGTGTTCAATTCACCAAAAGAGAGCAAACAAGAATTTTTTTTTCATCTTTCGTGAAGTAACATTTGACACTTTTTTTTTCATGTGTTTAATGTAAGACTTAATTGCTCTTTGTTGTATATCTGTATTTGTGTTAATTTCTTAGGCACATCATAATGTACATAATTTAATGCTTTTATTATAATTCTTTCATCCTTCATGGCAGATACTGAAGATGTATATAAGCAGTCTATTCTCTTATCAGTTATTATTGATACAGTTCCTTGTGGAATTGATTTATGTTTTCATTTCATCTTTAACTTACTTCAAAATAGTTCTGTGTATTTATTCAAAGCTACTCTTCATAAAAACAACAGAGGACATGACTATTTATCCCTATCCCAAGAAAATGCCTTATGTTGTGGATGCTGAACTGTACTGGATAAGGGGAGTGCTTGTTGTGAAGTGGAATGATAATTTCAAAATGCTAGAACACAATTGTCTGAATTATTATTTAAATTTATTTTAAATACAGTTAAACATTAGATTCTAGACATGGGGAAAGGGGTCCCATACTAGGTACTGCACATATGGAGAAACACTTTTTTCTGACCGGCAACCAATCTCATAAACTGAGATAGCAAGTGGAAATACTGGGAAAAGTGAAGGAACAGTAGCTCATTGAGGGTATCCTTTTTGTGGTATGTACCAAAAATCATGGCAAAGGACAGTCTCTGAGAAGGTTTTGGTATCGTCTTACGCAGGAGGGCATAAAAATGTTCTAGTTTCAATTTTAGATTAATTTAACTAAACATTCAACTAGCGAATGTTTTATGACTGGAGAAAAGAGAGTGTCTTTGAAGCTGAAAGACTAGTATGACAGGATAATCTGTGATAAGAGTTAAATTGATGAAGGTAGAGTTTTCTTTTTTGTGATCAGTAATAGGGAACCAACATAAAAAAAAGAGAAGATCCTAGGCCAAAGTAGACAGAGCATTGCAATAGCAGTTTTTTCTGGGTATGAAAGGAATAAATTTTTTTTATTGCAAAGGATGTTTAGTTAGTTGAAGTGCAAGATAAAAATGCCTCATGAGATTTTTAACTTTAAAGATGCTGTCTTAGTAGTGAAGAAGAGGCACATCTACAGTCATTGAGGTTATGGAGAGCATGTACTCAAAAATGATACTCCAGTTAAGTACTGGAATCCTTGGAGTGGTGCTATTTTAAAACTAAGCAGGAAAATGGCTTTGAAAATAAAATATTTATTTTATCATGTGCATTTTTGGTATTGTTTACAGATAAATCTCAACCTCACGTGTAAATGATCTTCTTTACAATAAGAATTGTAATAAAAAAATATCAATAATCATATTCTGTTTGCTGTGTACCTCTGGCTTTTTCCTTCATAGTCTATAAACAGAAATTCTTTAACTTAAGCCAGGGTTATTTTTTTCTGTTTATACTCTTAAGTAAATACTTCATTGCAGCAACAGGAGATCTGCTGTACTACTGAATGTAAATAAGCTCTTCCATGCTTGTCATCTTACACTGATAGTATCATAAGACAAGTAATGACAGATTAAGACCTGCCTAGCAGAGGGAAAACTAAATTACAAGACTTTTATTAAGGCATAAATAAACCTATTAACTGTTATCTGGAATACCAATTAGTGGAAGGAGCACTGACAATTTTATTTATCAACATTAAACACAATTATTAATTACAGACCTGACGAATCTAGCAGTAAGCAGGACATGTTGGGTGTGCTGGGGCCTTAAGTCCATTATATGAGAAGGATGATTACCAAAATCCTGTGGGGAAATAAGTAATTGTAGCTGTAAAATTTTAATTGCCTTGGAATAAGGTAAATTATATTCTCTTGTCTCAGAATATAAATAGTATGGCATTAAGGTACCAAGCCCCACTAATTTTCAACAGCAAATGATTTAGACATCTGTAGAGGGGAGGGAAGAGAAATCAGGAAGCCCTCAGAAATTTGCATTGTAAATATTGCAATAAAGTGATTTACCATGTGCTATACCTTCTGACTTACTTGACTTGACTTCCATTTGCTTGCTTGCATCCATCTTGCGTGTTTTCTGAATTACAAAATTAGAACACTAAAGAAAGTCTTAAGAAAGTATGGTATTGGAGAACATGATAACAACTGGACAAATAGCCTTTGACAAACAAATTCTATTCTTTAGAATCTTATCCTACCCTCCCATTCATAAATTGATTGGAGTAGAATTTTGACTGCTAAATACACAATTTTTCCTAAAGTTTCTCTGTGAGATATTCCTTTTAACTCAGTCTTCCAGTTTTTAATGGAAAATTTCTATTGAGTATCTTAAAGGTGTTGTTTGTTGTGGTTTTTTTCACTGAAAGAAACTGAAACAACCTATTTGATGTTTCTTTTCTGTGTTTTGGTTTGGTGGTTGTTGTTGTTGTGGGGGTTTTTTTGTTTGTTTGACTCTTTGTTTGGGGGTTTTGTTTGTCTTTGTTTTTTGTTTTTTTTAAAGGTACGAAGTCCTGGCTTTCTGGAAAGTTACTTTTAAGTGCAGCCAGGAATTCGTTTTCAAAACTTATGGACAAGCTGAATGTTATCATGGAGACGGTTCCATTAGACCGCAGCAAGTACATTACTTACCTGGAGAAAGACTCCTTGGTACAGAGCCTGGCTCATGGACTTCATAAAATAAATACCGAGGCCCTGGAAGCTGGATTGTGTGACAGAGTATCCAGTATGGTATGCATAATTATAGTCCTACTCCATGTAAGCAGTAGGTTCATGGCCTAAGTGTTAGGATGATGCTCTCTTGATAGTACGATTAATTTTGTTTCAGATTGTTTATAAGACTGTTACATTGAAGTCAACTATGTAGACATCAAAAGTTGATTCCTAACACCCAGAAGCATTAGGGTGTGAATTTATTTTTTCTTTTATGTCAAAAAATTTTAAGAAGAAATTTGATGTATCCAAGAAAAAGGGTTTTTTAAAGTTCTGTCAAAATTGTATTTGCTTTGTAAGAACTAGCTTACTTTTGGCTTCAAGTAAATGTTATGGGGTTGGTTTTTTGTTGTGTGTTTTGGTGTGGGTTTTTTTTCTGTTTTCTCCTGCTTTGTGTTCTGTCTTTCAGTAAAGATAGCCTTCTTCCCTTTAATCAGAGGGAAAGGAGAAACCTTCCAAAATAATTGGTCTTTTATTGTGGGCCTTACATGACAATGGTACTTCTTGAAAATGGGAATTTTTAGTAACCCTCAGGAGTAGGTGAAACAGGTTCACTTTTTTGCACTCATGCATCTTAGAGATGATGAGCAAAATGAGAGCTTTGTCTAATTTGCTTGAGTTTTACATGTGACTCTTTTATTGCTAAAATAGTACATGTTAAAGTGCATAAATTTGTTTCTGATTGCTAACAGAAAAACGTAGAATCCTTGCAGAAGCAGATATTTGAATTTACACAAAGACTTCATACAGCAGAAGTGGAACGCCGCTCACTGCGCCTACAGCTTGCAGAATTCAAATCGAATTTCGGTGAGATGAAGAAAGAAGCAGACAAAGCCCAGAGCCTGCAAGAGCAATTAAATATGCTTAAGCAAGTAAGTATATTTGATTTAGAGATGACTGCTTATAAGACACGTTTGTGTGTTCTTTTGAAAAATGAGTATAAAATCATTCTAATAATAAAAGAATTTTCCGGAAAATTTGCATTGAAAGTGTCACTAAACTAGAAGTCAGATGTGTTTAGAAATATTTCCCTTCCACAAGAGTTTCTTTTTGATTTGTAGAATGAGGCATTCTTGTTTGGTCTTCAGCAATCAAGATCTTCTGTATGTTGAGTATGTTGATGTGATTTATATACGCAAAAAGCATTTATAGATTTCACTTCAGCAGGGTGAAGTCAGCTGCAATGAGGCTATTGAATAAGTATGTTCATGAGAACTTGAAAAAGTATAAATTCTGTGTGGATATTGCTGAATATTACGATAGACATTTTACTGTATCTTTGACACTAGGCTATGTCCTGAGCTAGTCAGTGCAAATTTTAGTGTGGCTGTTTCCCTGAAGGACTACATTTATGGAAGGGGGAAAAAAGGCCCTCTTTTACATTCCTGCTAGCATATATGCATCAAATTCCTCTGACTCCTAGCTGTCACTGATTGATTTACTTAAACACTATGTATTCATTAACCTGTAAATATGTCTGACAGGAAGGAGAAGACACAACAAAAAGGTTATTTAACCACTTGAAACCACAATATCATGACTAATGGATTTGAGGGATTGATGCCATTTGGAGGGTTCTCAGTTTGACCCCTGTCATATGTACAGAACTGTGCCTTCAGTCCTTGGAGGGGAAGAAACTTGTCTTGCTTTAGCATGCTGGAGGTTCACTAAGCACCTTTCCTACTATGCTTATTTCTTGTAGGTTGCATTCAGAATTGAACGGATGTTTTAACTATTTGAGATAGTGAATGGTTAAGGATTCTTATACATGCTTTACAGGTACACAGTACAACTAAAACAGTTGTGTCCCAGAAAAAGCAGTATTTTCTGTAGCTGTGAGCAGCACTGGTACTGGAGCCTAGTTGGTAAACCTGTCAGTGTGTCCCAATCAAGACACTTCCAAGCAAATATTTAACAGATGGTCTCACATCCATTCTCTTTCCTCTTCCTAGCTGGTAAAATATTGGTGGTTTTTTACTCAAACAGAAAAAGTTGTATCTAATAATTTTCAGTTTTGCTCATCCTGGGTTTTATTTGCTTACAATTTTGGAAAAATTGGAAGAAGTTATCAGAGTTTAGATTGCCCATTCAAATGTAGACAATGATTTTACTTGAAGAACTATTTTGTCTTTCTGGAACAATTTTGGAAAAGGAGAAAGAGTTTGTGGGAACCCAGTATGCAGAGAATATTTCTCTGCCTGTTTTTGCCTGTTACCCTCCTCTACAACACTGTTTTTGACCTTCGTCCATGGAGAAAATTGCCTACCCTCTGGGAAGAATTAGAATCTACACTGGTGTGAACTAAGTGATAGAATACTATGTAAGATTGTCACAAGGTGAAAAATTTAGAGGTTTTGGGTTTATTAATGTAGTAAGTTGATAAAAGCAAAAAACATCAAAATGGAGGATTGTTGTTGCTCTCCAGACCTTCTTCTTCTTCTTCTTCTTCTACTATTCCATATTCTGCAGTAGAAGTAGTTTGGGATGATTGGATAAAGAATTCCACAGTTCCTGTCTGCGTGACCAGACAATTTACTAGACATTGGTAGAAAAGTGAAAATATCTTTCGTTTTAAGTTTTCATTGAGTGATTTACCTTTAAAAGACTGTGTAATCTTGATAATTCGGCTTTTCTTGCATTCTCTACTTCATGCTATGTCTGGGTCACGGCAGTGGCTTGTATTTCACTGGTAAGACTTAATAAACAACTACAGAAGAAAGAGAAGGCTAAAAGTCCCGTTCATCTCTGACTCCTGGCAAAGAATCTAAAAAGCCTCCCCCATCAGGGGAGACAAAATTAAGGCGCTGGACTGTGTCAGAGTTCAGGAAGATGTTTACAAGGGTTAACAAGATATGCACTAAAATGTGGGACATTGATCTACATATTTCCTTCTAAATATTGGTTTTTTGCAACCTTGGGTGTTAATTTGAATAGAATAGCAAATGCATGCTGTTTACAGTAGCCTGAACTCTGTTTCGGAACATTACAGTGAATAAAGTTGTCTGGCCATTTTATTGCTTGGTGGTCTGTCTTTGAGTTAAAAAACCTAAATAATAATAATAATAATAACCTTTAGCATACTTTTCTTTTAGAATTTAATATGTTTGCAAGTGGAACTTGGAAAGTCAAGCATGTAAACAGATAAGTATAGTTACATAATCAAACACAATTTATTTCTCTTATCAGAAATTGATCACCCATGAGAGGTTTGAAAGTGTATGTGAAGAATTAAATAATGCATTACATCGAGAACATCAGGCACAACTGCTTTTGAATGAACAAGCACAACAGCTACAGGAGTTAAATAATAAACTAGAATTGCAATTCACTGAGGAAGCAGATAAAACCCAAGTCTTAAGTGAATCTGTACAGGTAAGACGATTGTTGTTCTCAGTTAGGCACCTGAAATTTACTTTTTGGTGAACAAGCCAAATGTTGCAGTTCTTGTGCAAATAAAGTGTAAATGCACACATTTCCATTGAAATTTTAGGGTACTCAGAAATACTTTCAAGATGCTACTTCAAGGTATAACATCATTTTTCTGCTCTTGCAACTAGGTGATGTACACTAATTTATGTGAAGTGTCTGAAATTTATAGGAGACATAAGTGACAGCAGTCCTAGCTATCCCAAGGTGTTTGCAATTTATAGAAAAAATAAATGAAGAAGTACAGGGATACTTTGATTTTTGATAGAGGTCACAATAATATTTTAAAACTTGGACTGTCTGTTTCCTGAATATAATCCTAGGATGGAGAATACATTTATTAGTTAGGAATATGCGAGGTAACGATAGAGAGAAATCATTTTTCATCAGAATTTAGAATTTTCTGTAGACATAATGAGTAATAAGGAAAAAGATGATGTTATCAGAATCTCTGATAACAAACGAAAGAACGGAGAGAGTATTAGAGGTTTGAAACCAGGTGGATACCTAACATGGGAAGAGAGAAAACTTTGTGATGGCAAGCCAATAATGGGTGATGACCTGAGCTCTGCAGCTTTTATTTATTTTCTATTTAAAGCAAGCTTTGCTGCTTGTATCTGCTCTTCAGCCCTACTACTGTCTTTCCATCTCCCTGGAAGAATTCACAGAAGAATACTCCCCCAGTATTCTGTGAATTGACAACTGAGCAAAAGAGACTGCTTCAGCAGTATTTTGAGAAATAGAAGCACTTGCGAATCTGAGAGACGAAGTGTCAAGCAGGAGGAGAACCAAAATGATTCAAGCTGCAAAACTAGTAGAAATGTCAGAAATATTGAAAATATAACAATGAAAGTAGATGTCAAGAAGGATGAGTTGCAGCAGAGTTGAGATTTGAAGTGATGTATAACGGAGGATGCTGAAGGATGTTGTTTAATTTATTAAGTAGGGTTTTCACTAGTGGTATTATTTACTAAAAATGCCTTACCCTCACTAAGGGTAAAAGACAGTGACATTTCCAATTTACCTGTTGGGTTTTGTGGGTTCTTTTTCTCCCTCACAGTTCTCTACTTGTGGATGTTTCATCTCAATGGAAGAATAAACTTGTTTAGTGTTTTCAGTCAGGTTGCTTGTTAATAATTGCTATTTTCTTTCTGATATAACTGTAGTGTATATATAAGCTGTGAGTCTTGTGTTTGACTTCTTTGAGAAAGGCTTGATTTAAGATTTTTAAATGGCTATTAGGAATATAAAGAAGGGAGGGACTAGAAGACAGATCCTATTTGAAGTCTTCATTTGTGTCTACTTTTTATCCATTAATACATGTTTTTTCACCATGTTTTACTTTATCTAAAACACACCTTTTCATTTGTTCAGAGAAAATGAAGAAAAAGGTCAATTGTAGGAAATTAAAACATAGGAGGAAGTTTTAAACAAGTATGTTGCATAGATTATTTGATACTGAATTAGATTTTACAGATTCTGGTTTTTATTAATTGAAGGCTAGATACAATTTTTTGGAGACAGTCGTGATCCTAAAATGCATCTTAATTCTGCAGTCCTTTAACAGTTGTTTGCTACAGGAACAACTTCCTTTAGTGTAAAATGCTTGGTTATTGCTGAAAGCTTTAAAGATACAATGCAATGTAATAATGTAGATGATAGGATGGAGGCAAAGAACATTGACAAAATAAACCTTAGGGCTGAAGTTTACTACTTATAGATGCACTGATTTGGTTTATTACTTTTTAAGTCTCAATCCTTTCCACTGAGGAATTTTAAACCAAATTTAAGTTGTAGACTTGTTGCTGTGTACTGTCCCTCAACTTAGAAGATTAATTGATATCTCTCAATTTCTTATGATGTTTACTACAAGAGGTAGCACAAAATTGCATTTTGGTTGTAAGAGCCTGTATCTGTATCAAAAAAGGAGACAAGAACAGTTATGGTAACATGTCAACACATGTTAATGATCTAGTGGTCCTTGATTTTTTTTTTAGTCATGCAGATACAATTTTATGTTTTTAAATCATCATTTCACCTTCACTTTTTGTCATTGTTTTTTACAGTTCTGAGCCTGTGTTGAATAAGTACTTTCAAAATTCAAGTGGCAGTCTAATATAACCTACTTTGATACCAAGGAGTAGAAGTACTTTTTAAATTCTGAGCTCTCTGTGTTTTTTTTTTTTTTAAATTTAAGAAAAAGTCTCTTCTCTCCCACAGTTTACCACAATCCAACCTTGTTCATGCCTTTATTCACAACAGGAAGAAATGGTCTTTGCCTTTGCCCTGGCATTTTAATTGACAGTCCCTTTTCCTTAGCTAATTGGGTTTTGTGACTTAAAATGTTTGGGGTTTTTTGTGGGGGTTTTTGTAGCTCTCATTTTTCGCGACAGTGAAACAATCTAATCTTTGTGATAATCAACATTGTCCTTGTAAAACAGTGTTCTTAGAATTGTATAGGTTTTTAAGTGCTTAAGTAATACAGAAAAAAAAAGAATTTTTACCATTGCACTGTAAAAAATAAAGTAGAAAAATATATGCCTCCATCTGCATCCTAAGATACAAAATAATATTACTGGTATAGACTAAGTGTATATAAAAATTTGGTGAGTATGGTGACATACAAGTGAGGTCAGGTAGAGTAGAGTAGAGTAGAGTATCATGGAGTGAAAAAAAACCTTGCTTTGAATTCTTTATTCATAATTTTTAAACAGGTAAGAAGAAAGATATTAAAATATTACATACTTTCACTTTTGATAGCTTGTTTTTAAACTTACAGTTCAACAGCAATCAGTAAGGAGATATTTTGGTATTCATGTACTTTCATAAAGTAGGCTTATTAAAGGAGTAATACTTAATTTCTTAGCTTTATCAGTTCAGATTTTAATCCTGTATATTTTTATCTTCTTAATGGCATATACCATGGAGACATCCAAAGTAGCCAATTACGTTCAAGGTCAGCTGGAACTAAGCAACTCTTTAATACCACTTCTTTTTATGAGGTGAGGTGAATCATTTGCTCTGATTCCTCATTCTGGGAAGAGAAACTTTTACACAAATGCTAAACAGGTATCAATAACAGACAAATTTTTAATTCCTGATACCAGCTGGTCTTAATCAAGTAAAGTATTTTTTTTTCCTATTGATATGGACAGTCTATGTATTTACTTCCTTTTAGGTACGTTAGTGCCTGTAATAAAAATAATATATTTTTAAGGTTCTATGTATAGAACAAGTTCTATAAATTGTTAATTAATAGCTCCAGTGCAATAGATGTTAAATCATTTAACTTGATACCAATATGCCTCAACATAGACTTCAATACTTGTTTTAGAAGAAGTTACCCTAAATTTTTGGTTTGTTTAATCTGCTGAGTTTAGTGAAGATGCCATTAATTTATGGCAAAATAAGTGAGGAAAAAAAATCTCATCCAAATGCTTTTATAACACTCACAACAGATGTTTTCTGGTGGGAAGATTTGGAGTGTTTATTTTCAGTACCTATGTCATTCAAATCATACATACATACTCTCTGTCCAGAGTATCCTTCACTCAACAGGCATATGTGGATTCATTAGATTCAGATGAAGATTGGGATTTCTGTGTTTGTTAGAAGTGGATGTTTTCCTTCAGCAGGCTCTCAGTTTTTGGGAGAATTTGAGGTGAAGGTGGTACACAATTTTCTGCTTTTCATTGCTTTTCCTCTTCATACGTTTATAGCCACATATTTTCCCTGAAATGCCATTTCAAATATTTATACAATTTCTTTTACTAATACCATTGCACTTACTTTATAAATCAGTTTTACAGTTATTTCTGAAAACACTGCAGTATTCTAACTTAGAGAAAGGTTAAATGACTTCACTTACATGAGGAAGACCAAGTGACTTTCGTGCTTCTCAAAAAGATTGCAGTAAGAATAGAAATAGGATTCGAGATTTTTTTTCCTCTTACATCTTAAGTCAAAAAGGTTGTTAGGATTTGGATGCACTGAGGGATATGTCGATTCTGAAAACTTGTCACTTTGTCAAGAAACTGCATTTCTGTGCATTGCCTGATTAAGTGTAAGGCTGTTCTTTAAAAAAAGTAGTATAGATAATTACCCCTAACATCTAACTTAACAGAGAATTTGTATTAATGAAGTTTAGCATGTTAAAGAGAAGCAAGCTCCCTTCTGAATAGGTTAGAAACAAAAATTCTTAATTAATTAATTAAATATAGGGGGTTGTTGGTTTTTTTTTTAGTTTCCACACTATGTTCTGAACACCTAAATAACTTATAAAGTAGGTAAGAATGGATTAGTATTGTCATATGCTCTATTCTTAGTCGAAAGAGGTAATGTGTTTTCTTAGTACAATAAATTACAGGTTAAAGAGATTTGTCAGGTATTTCAATTTGTGTTAACATTATTTGTAAAATAAGTAGGCCTGTTCATTTGGCTCTGTTACATAATTTCCACTACTGCTAACTTCTTAGTCTTCAAAGATTTAGGTTAACTAGAAACTTGTCATAGAGCTGATCCTTTTGCTTTTTTTTTGTAGGTTGCAATGCATTGTATGTGAAATTTAGGTTTATGGGATAGTCTTCCTCCTAGCAGCTGCTGTCTTTGCATAATAGGAAGACACATAGCACACAACTGTGGGCTGGAGCTGAGAGCTTTTTTTTGCAAAAGGAAAGAGAATACAATTGAGATAAAGGCTGCATTCTGTTATTACTGAATCTGTATTTCAGATCTCTAAACTTAAACTTCACTTTAAATTTCACGCTTCTGTGGTTTGTCCAGGGAGTTACATTCATAGATCACAGAATATCCTGAGTTGGAAGAGACCTACAATGATCATCAAAGTCCAGCTCCTGGCCCTGCATGGGACCATTCCCAAGTCACACCATGTGCCTGAGAGCATTGTCTAAATGCTTCTTGGACTCTGTCTGGCTGGTGCTGTGACCACTGCCCTGGGGAGCCTGTTCCAGTGCCCAACCACCCTCTGGGTGAAAACTTATTTCTAGACAGGTCATGTCTGTGTATTTCCTTTGTTCTGTGCCTAGAACATTCATCAGTATTAGCATTAGTCTAGAGGGAATTAAGTCAGTACACGGCTTTTAGATTTGTTTTTGTGCCATAGTCATCAATGATGCTGCAGCCAAGCAACTATCAACCCAGTTGTTGAAGGTCTGCCTTATCTTTTCTGAGTCAAGTTTTCTGGAAAATATGTAAGTAATGACCAGAATGGGAGAAAGAATAAAGTTAAAATTTGTGGTTATGAACTCATTATATGTTTGCATTAACATGAAGGTCAATGCAACAATGCAAAATATTATAGTATAAGTCACACAAACATAATTTAATTCGAAGCTGTTATTTTGAAAGGATATCAGCATTACTGTTGTGTTACTGTTTCATTTCTCTGTATTTCTTCTTTTGTCCAGTTTTACAAGTTGAATGTCAGTAATAGTTAAGTTTTGAGCAATGTTAGGGCTTTACATTGGAATTTGAACATGTATTCATACCAGGTGAACTTTTTTTTTTTAAATTATGCCACTACACAATATTTTATTGGTTGGTATTAAGAATATTATTCAGGTATATTATGTACTATCTTTATATAGTAAGAAAACAATAAAATGATATCCAAATTGCTGTTACTTTACATTGGAAGGAGAATGAAAGTAATTGACAGTTTATTACAAAAGTAATTGGCAGTTTATTACCTTTATGTTCAACCTAATCAGATGTAAACATTATTTATCTAATAAATAAGAAAAAGCATCCCTAAGTAAGAAATTTTCATGTTTTATTTTTAACTTGCTGAAGAGCTTAAGATAACTCTGAGGAAAATGGTCTCACCACTAAAACAATTTGCATGTAACAGACTCTGAGATAGAACACTGGAAAAAGTCATGTTTACGTAACATCACTTTAGCTAATCTTTGAAAGCTAATTACAGCTAGGAGTTAAGTTCCAGGTAAGAATAGGTTTACCCTTCTCCAAAAAATTATGGAGTAAGTTTGTTCATGCTAGTCTGATTCAGTAGTCTCATTTCAACAGTCACTTTATGAGTCATGCACTTAGTTGCCCTTCTGGTGGTTTGTGGAAGAAGGCAAGTAACCAAGACAGGTAGACTGCTGCATGGGAATAATGAAATTGTGGAAACAAGAGTCCACAAATCTGGACTGCAAGTTACTTCTCAACAGATGGCTGAGACCTTCGGTTTTTTGGTCCAATATATGACTGACTGGCTCACAGTGAAATCCAGAGTGCTTTAGTATTAATAGTGTAGTAACATTGCCTATTTCAGAGAATACTTTTTGTCCTGAGTCTGATCGCTGCACTATAGTACTAAAAAAAAGATAAATCTGACATTCTGTCAAAGTTTAGATAGAGAGAAAAGATAAATTAAACAAAGTAATTGCATGAACTCACACATTTTTAGTCTTTTACAAGTAGCTTCCGATATTTTCTGGGTAGTCCATTTGTAGGAAATATTTGCCTCCCTTGGGGGAAGGAGAGAATAGATGGAACAATATGAGGATCTAAAAGCTTAATGGTTTTATTTCTGCATTGTAATTATACTAATAAATACCTCTGTCCATGACCTTAGAATTTATAGTGCACTGAGAAAGATTTATTGACAAGTAATTTGGAAGAAAAATGGGATTATTGTGTAATTACAGTGTGTGGTTATTAAGCATATGTACTTACATACCATTTATCCCTGTTATTTCAAGACCTTCACCTGTCTTTCAGTTTTCACTCAAAAACACTGAAAGGCTTCTTGGTAAATCCAGTGCCTGGGAGATCTTTTTTATATTATTGGATCAACTACAAAGTAACTGTGTTACCTTGAGATGTGCAGAGGGGATCAATAGATCTTTAAAACAGCATGTGATTTTTTAAAGAAGGTGTTCTAAACCCTATTTTTCCTGGTAGCGAAGATATCAGTGTGTAGGACTTTTTGCTATACACATTCTATATCTTCTTGATATAGAAGTCCTTTATAGATAGATTTGCTTTTTGCTGCTGTTTATCTAGGCTATCTCCAGGGCCTCATCATTTTTCACCTTAGTCATGTTTCCCCATGTTCTCCCTTTCTCTTTTTGTGAAATTAATTCTGCAAATATCTTTATAACTTCTTCTGAAACCATAAGTAAAATATTTCTAACAGCTATTGAAACACAGTTAAACTGTTGGAATATAATTCAGTATGTATCTCATTGGCATAAGACTAAAACAAGAGATGCATTGCTTTGCGCCTGTGTTCCCCTGGCTGCATACTATGACACCAGCCGTCCCTATCCTTCATATAATTTGATCTTTTAATTTAATTTGACACTCTATTAGGTATTCAGTGATTTTCAAGGGGAAGGTTTTTCAAAATTTGTACCAATTTCAGCTTCCAAAATCTGTACCTATGCTGTCCTCTTTTAATCATGAAGAATATGGATGCTCTTCAAGATTATAGCAGGGCAACAAATTCAAACAGAAATCATTTTTTATGCTGCCTAATTTTTTATGTTGTCTTTTACAATATGTATTTGTGAAAAATCCAGTGAGGTTCTTATTGCTACAGTTTCTTACTTCTCTGTTAAAAAGACTTAAAAATGTTTCCAACATTTTTGGAAACATAACTTTGTAGTTAAAGTAAAACCACCTTAATTGTGTTTATTTTGGGGGTTTTGTTTGTTAGTGTTTTGTCTGTGGACTTTACAATCAGAAATTAAGTGATTTTAGAATTATGAATTAAAGATTCTCAATTCTAAGTAGCACTCCCAAGATTTCATTTGTAAATACTACTTCATTGTTATACAGGAAAATTTCTCAGGTGTGAGAGTGAAGAAATAAGTGTTCTTAAAAAAAGTTAATCATAATTTACTAAAATAATTGTGTGGTATCACTTAGCGATAGGCATATTTATTGCTGTCATTTCTGTAGGTGAGTGAAATAGGTAACTTTCCAAGTTTTGTACTGTCATGGTGCCATTTTGTCTTATAGTTAGGAAATATACCAGAAGAGAAAAATATAAATAATAATTCAATTTTACAGTTGCAGTAATTTATCACTGTCACTGTTTAACTTGCCTGGTTCAGGATCTGTATTTGCCATGCTCAGGGAAACTTATTCCTTGTTTAAGCTTTGTATTCTTTTTTGCCACTTGGTATGACTCAAAGCATATCCAGAAGGAAGTGAGACATCCAATCAATATGTCTTTATAGCACTTTGATCTCCTTACTGAATTTTGGGATGTAATATATCTTTGCTGCTTTTTCAAAATAATAATTTGAAAGTTGCCTTTTATGTAAGTTAAATTTTGTTTTATTGTATCTGTTCTTTTCTGCTAAGGTGACTACTCTCCAGTTTTTAATGAAGGGAAGGATAGGGGTGACCTGTATAGAAGAATAGACCTTTTAATATAAAATTTGATATTTATCGATTCTTTCTTATTTTATTGAGGTTTAAAAAGTAAAAGGGATAAAGAGAATCAAGTATACATGTTTTCTCCCTGCAGGTACTTCATGCAGGATGTGGCTGGCCTGATACTCAAATAAAACATTCATGCACTAAATGATACTTGGGGCTCTGTGAAAACACACATACCTTGCTTGTATGGTTTGGTCAGAACTCTTCTGAAGGGAAATGCAGTATTTGAATGTAGACCATATAAAGTGATAAATCTTATGAAGCCCACATTAATGTTAGTGCCATGCTAAAAAAAAGAGTTTTGTCTAATTAATTAATTAATTAAAGAAAATCAAAAACTCTTTATGAAGCAAGATCAAACCTTTGTGTGGCACTAATTGACACTCTTGGCATTGCCCCTAACTCCTCAATGTGATGGCTCACATTAATGCACTTGTGTCTGGTAGAATTATGCAGCAGGCTCTTCCAAGAAAGGGCTGCAGAATAACCTGCAGCAGTAAAAAAACGTAGCTGGGACCAACAGTATATTGACGTCATTGACAGTATATTTTTGTACTCAGAACTGAACCTTAAGTTCTGTTTAGAAATCTTCTTGAAACTGTTCTGACGACTCCTACTATTCCCATTTTTTGAACCAATGTCTGAAGAGAAGACAGAGACAGGGTACCATAATATTTGTTTCTCAAATTTAGTTCTGAAGCAGAATGCTGTGTCATTTAACCTGACTCTGATGACTTTTTGTCTATGTCCAGATGGTCCCTAACTTCAGATTGTATTCCTTTTTAAATAAACAATGGGAATTAAATTGTGGTTATTTACTTTGTAAGAAACATTTTGTTGTCATTGTTAATATTTTATTGCTGTTACTTTTTCTTCTTCCTGAATTGTTTTAACTGAGTGTAACCATTTAGAAATATTCTAAATGAATTTCTGATACAAATCTAATGGAAGGGTATTTCTTGAGAACTTAAAATAGTCTCTTCCAGAGCTTAGAAATGTCACTGGTAATACAAGATCATTAAGACCAGTAGGACATGATCAGAGACAGATGGTTTGAGGCTGTGACAGATGAGAGAGGCTATAATGAAATGCAAGAAATTGGTGCAATATGTTGTGTCCTCATAGATATACAACTAAATATTTTTATGTATGTACATGTGATAGAGTAGCACTTTTAAAGTGAAGTCTAAGTGCTGATCGGGTTTTTGTCTTGCATAGTGTGTGCTAATGTGCACAATTAGATAATGTGTAGCAAAATGAAACAACAGAATTGCACAGGGCAGAGCTACAGAGCAGCATCAGAGTTTGCTTGTAATGTTAGTGACTCACTTACAGGTACATGACAGTTATGAAAAGTCATCTTTTGCAATGTAAACCAGGTGCAAACCATCGTTTTGAAACCTTGGAACTGTACCAACTATAAGGCTGAGGGTCTACCAGGGTAAAAAATGTAACAGTGAAAAAACCTAAGAATATCCTTTTTCTGTAGTACTTAAGTATCTGATTTAAAGGCATGACGCTGCCAAAGCACAGAAAATCTGCTACTTATGGAGGGCTGGGTCTTTTCTAGTCTGTGGCTGCAAAGGGCTAAGTGTTGTGGTGGGAGAGAAATTTACATTTCTAAGGAGAAAAAAGAAGCATTAGTCCTGAGGTAGCATGTCAGAAATGGAATAAGGAGCGAATGATCATGTACTCATGTGACCATGCATGTGATTCAAAAATTTATTCTCACTTAACTCCAAGGATTATTATTAAAACTCATAGTGATAAAGGCTGAGTTTTCCTAAAATTGTATTTGTTCTGTTAAGTGGTATAATCCTTCTCTGCAGTTTTCCAGTAATACTAACATAATTCACTTACCTTAGATGATTAAAATTTCTAAAGTATAATGTGCATAAATTTTATCATGTACTTCATCATTTTCCAAAAACAGTTTAAAAGTAGGTCTCAATTATTCTCTGTTTGGATTAGTGTATGTCTGAAAGGCCCGGTACATCATCTTATTCAAAAGGGTCTCCCTCAACAGTCCATGGGGATCTAGGCTATGTGTGGGTAGTTTATATTTTGTAATTACTTCAGTTTAAAAGCTTTGTTTAGTTTTACTTTGAAGCTGAATGAGCATATAATGTGTGCTCTGGAAGATATTTTATTATGTGGAATTATTCAGAAAAAGCTAATGTGTTTAAATTACTAAGCTCTTTTAATTCACAAAAACTTTAAAGCATACACAACTCAATGACTCCACAAAGCATTTTTAGTCATACTTTGCTAAACATCTTGAGCTAATGCAGTTGAAAAATAGATTCCTTTCTTGTTGATCAGAATAGATTTTATGTTGAGAAATGTTTGTACTATAGCAAAGAGATGTTAAACGTAGCTGTAAGCCTTTGAGGCACTGTAATCCAGCCTGAATCACTGCAGGTGAGCTGTTTGAGGTACCTAAACTTGCTTGGATGTCTAAGGGCTATGTTTCTGTCAATAAATGAACTGTTGTCTACACATACATAGGTAATGAATGTAATTTGCTTTCATGACATGAGTCCCTCAAATTTCAAGAAACTTTTGTAAGAAAAATTTCTTGCAAAATGAAAATGTGTGCATTTTCCCTATCCCATCTATTGAATGACTCTCAAATAAAATTTCATTTAAATGTTTCTTAATACTTATGTTCTAGATCTTGTACAGTAGCTGTATATCACAATTGTTTTTAGAGCTACATGTACTGTAATTTAACTCATAATTGTCTTTAAATATTTGCTTGAGAACATTTTGATACTGATTTGGATAAACCATAGTTTGTACTCCAATATTATGAGGGTTTTCCATATAAAATGATCACAATCAATTGTATTTGACATTGTGTTAGAAATGTGAAAGTATGTCTGCAAGTATGTCTTTATTCACAAATATTTTGTTGGTTATTTATTAAAATGATTGTGCTGGTTGGTATTTCTTTTGCTTAGTAGACCCACTCGTGCTATGTGACCTCATTACACAAGGCACTTACAAAGACATGAAGAACATTTTGCAGCTTGTTAGCTACACTGAGATCTGTAGACTATTTTTAACTGCTTCCATGCTATATCACAGTACGTCAGAGAAGAGTCAAATGGTATGTTCTTTCTCTCGGTGCCAGCATATGTAAAGATTGCTGCTGTCAGGATGAAGGTCCAGTAGCAGAGGTTGAAAAAGTAACTGTTTTCTTCTGCAGTGCAGATACAGCTCATTCAAGTGTCCTTTTGACCAGTCATATTTCTTTTCCTAGTGAAATTTGAAGGACATAGGAAAGCATTTGTTTTTGAAGGGATGTCATGGGTGGTGAGCCACAGTTCTGCTTTGCAAGAACAGATCAGCTACATGGAGTTCCTTTCAAACTGTTTTAAGACACTACTTCAGACACTGTAAAAACACAGTGAATCCAAATCTAGTATCTTGATAGTTTCTAGTTGGGAAGTGTAAATCCATCTTATTTCTTGACATAGGTTCCAATGTACTTTTTAGGTATGTTTGAGTTTTTTTAAGTATTGATGAGAAGTCTCAGTTATGATTTTTTTTTTTTTTTGGTCACAGAACTTTTTTCCCTAAGATTTTTAATCCCCTCTTTTGATAAAAGAAGTTTATTTTTATTTCTTCTTGATAAATAAAGATTCCTTTCCAAAAACATCCTGTGGAATTTCAGCTGTATAGTTTGAACTGATGTATTTGGTTTGCATTGCAGTGGTGCACACTAAAAATATGGTAAACATTAAATATTAATCTAACTTGCTGTACCTTTTGCATTTGAACCATTTGAAACTGCAGACTTCTCTAGGTTACTTGTAGACTTCTGAAGGGCACTCAGAGACCATTATGTTTGCCAACAAGGATAATGGGAAATATGTTTCAAGTGGTGAAGGAATGGCTGCTGGCTAAACTTTCTATACTTTTTTCATTATGAAATTTTATTAGTTATGTGTGTAGGACAGCTTTCAGAATGTATTTTTTAAAAGTAATATTTTGCATCTAAATAGAGAATATACGTATAAAACTTCATCTGAAAATCTTAAATTTCACAAATTAGTTCATAATACATATACTACAGAGCATTTGCATATTTTGTACTGCTATGTTGTGTCTGTGTAATTTAAATCTAATTTACTAAGCAGTTTGATGTAGCTTTAGTTGATCTTGGAAAATACAGTCTCAGTATAAATGTGTCACACATGCTTTGCATGAATTTAAACTGTATGGCTGTCATTGTTCATCTAGAGTGATTGTCCATCTGTTATCTTTTGAATAGAGTGCCTTTTTATGCATAAAGAATGACAATATTAAACTTTGATTTCTTTTTGTAATGGGTTTTGAATAAAAAGATTCCACTGCAAAACCTAAACTTGTTAAAGGAAGCTTATGGAAGGAGCAAACCAACAGGAACAAACCAATGAGATTTTTCTTCAGTGCTATCAATTGCTTGCTGTTCTCTCTAACAAATGTTTTTTCATGCTTAATTTGTGTGAGAAAAAAAGTGTAAATCTAAATGTCTCTAATGGAAACTCCTTCCAACGATTCTGATGAAAACTCAACTGATCTATGAGATTTTGGCAGACTGGAGAGGAAGGAGCACAGTGATGTCTGAATTAGCACCCAAATGCCTGAAAACCTGAGAAAGACAGATAACTGGCATTTTACAGAATGTTAATAAATCGGAGTTTAGCTTCTAAGTTGGTTCAGAATCACTTGTACTTGAAAGTGAAAGCTCAGCATCTTCACAGAACTATGTGCAAACATACTAGGTTTTTAAAACCTTCATTCTTCTTATCATAGTTAGCCTCAACTTTCTAACAGTTGTAATTGTCCACAGAAAACATTTCAAGATAAATGCATTATCAGGTTTTGAAATTTTCTTATTTTTGTAAATACTAAGACCTGGGGGGCAAAATAAGGGCTATATTGTGGATTAAGTGAAATATCTCAAGGCTGTGCTTTTCTGATAACTGAACCTGAAGTGACCTTTCTCAGACACAATTACAGAGCTGTATGTTTTTCCTTTAATTTCATCAGGGGTTTAATTAGTATACAAATAAAACTTCCCTTATCTTCCTTTCTACCTAATTGGCTTGTCTTTGCTTATATATGAAGAATGTGAAAATGGGCTGTAATTAGGGTGACCGTGTTAACCTTTTTTCTCAAATGTACTGTTGCCTAAAGGCCTCAAAGCCTAAAACCAGTGCTTTGGATTATTGCTTTGCAATCACTATGGCTCTCCCATAGGTTTTCTCATGAGCAGAAGGGCTTTGGGTGCTGCAGGTTCCCACTGCTTAACGGGATCTTCATTCTTCTGCCCACTAAATGTTTATTGATTATCTCCCTGCTCCACACTCAGCCTCCAACAACTTAATATCAGGTGACAGTCAGGAGAGTTCTCCAAGTAATTAGAGTGGAGCATTGAGGGAACAATTAGGAGCAGAGTTATTAAACTTGATTTATCCTATTCTCTCCTGAACACTTTCTTGGATATCAGAACATCACACTTTCACAATCTACCCTAGCTGAGAAATTAGTGGCTAACCTGCTGCTTATCATTGTTGCCTCGCTGCCTTGAGGCACACCCTCTTGGTTTCAGTCACTCAGCTGGAAATATTAGAGTCCATAAAGTTTATCAAGGGTTTTAATTAGATCAATCTGAAGAAGCAAAAAAAGAGGCTTACCAGCCATTATTTTATAATACACCACATTGTATTTGAACATTTCCAAGGCTTGACTTTAACCCACAGTAGCAAGAAGCTTCAAGTAATTGCCAAAACTGCTTTTGGAGTGCTAAAATCAGTTTCCATTTTGCTTAGATATTGCAATATTACTACTAGATAAAGTCTGAATCCTTTGGAGATTTCTGTAAATAATGGGGTTCTTTTTGAATATAATAGAGCAGCTCTTTAGTGAGATACTTGATTTAACCATTTCTATATTGCTTCATCACCAACTAGTGTGGATTGCTGGCCATGCCCTTAAAAAAGTTAGGCCCTGCTATTGCCTCATTAATAGGCATGTGCTTGCAATTAGTAACCTAGATTAGTTAGCAGCTCTCAGATTTTGACTAGTGGGTCTTTTCACTTTGGTCAGTAATGAAAGCTTTATGTAGGAGCAGACAACTCTTCAACCCCTGCAGAAGGATAGCTATAAGAAAAATGAAATAAATATGCACAGTGTTCCTATTATCCTGTCTTTCTCTACTCTTTTAGACTGCTAGGATCTTGGAGCTAAAATGGGTTCAGGAGCATCTACATCAAAAATGTCTTGCATCAAAATAGTAGCACAAACGACTTAAAACTAGGTTTTTCAATCAGGTGGGAAACTGGGTTGGACCAAACACTGATAACAGAGACCTTGTTCTGTGTTCAAATACATTCTATTTGTCAAAGGTGGGAATATGGGTGGGGGGTGACTTGACTTGGTTTTCAGAACTCTTTCCTCTATGTTGAAAGCAAACAGTAAACACAATAATTGGCAGAAGATAATGCTCTTTGTTTTTGAATTAGAGATGGATCCCTTTATCCATGCTATTCCACATTTGGGTTCTTGGAAATAACATTTCTGAAAATCTGGTAATTCACAAATTCATCTGTTCAGACAGGGATTTGATAGTTGCCAGTGGCTTTAGGGTAGAATTTTTGAAAGCAGGACCTCTGGTTTTGAATATCCTTGTGCAGTAGATGAATGATATCTGTGTGTTTATCTTTTCTTAGGGGAAATATATCGTTTATTGAAAATAATGACGTAAGAGTCAGAATAGAGTTATTCAACCTGCAGTCATTTGAGCAAGAATAATAGTAACATTTCTGGGTTTAGAGTTTCTTAAATAAACTTCAAATTTTTTTTCTTATAGTTGTGATTAATTTCAACCTAGCTTTTGTAAATTCCTGAACAAGAGTTCAAGTAGTGGTGCTGTACCTTCAAAATACACTACCATTGAAGTAACTGGTTGCCTTTTCTCTTTAGGAATGTTAGAAGAAAACTTATGCCAGTCCACAGATTACAGGACTATGTATGTCATAGGACTATGCAGTCCTATGATATACATTGCTATTTTAGAGAAATTATCTCTATTGTAATGCTTTGTGAAGTGCCTCTGACTGTTAGATAGGTCTGAAACTTCTTCAGATTAGTTGAGTTTTCAGTGCCCTCCAAATTTTTACCAGCATTTTGTATATACTGTTCTTCATACTCATCCACAGCATAATACACCTCCATGTTCCACAGACCAGGACAAGTACTCATGAGTACAAATTATGCAGAGCATTCTTAGAATTTAAGCAGAAAACATACCCATAAATTTTTGAAAAAAAGGTGTGCAAGAGCTCAGTCTTGCAACTATGCAGCCTTCTCTTCTGTATTGTTTTAGAATATATCAGGAAATACGCTATTTGTGAAAGAATGTTTATAACCACCTATTATAATTTCTTTCTAAAAAGGCAATTAACAGCTGTAACTAAAATGTAAAATTTAACAAATCATGCAATCAAATTATTAATACTCCAGTCTATAAATGTATTGATTTATCCCAGCAGAAAGGAGAAGCAACCAGCCAGGTTCTGTATTAATTAGTCCTGTGTGCTATTTTTCATCTATTGGATTAATCTGAATTGATTAAAGTATGTTGTGTTAATTCTAAGCCAGAGAGAAATGTGTAAAAATACACATACTATTTTGCATATTGGAAAACTAATCTTAAAATAGTGAAAGCATGATAAAATAGTGATCTATTCTTAGCAGGAAGTGCAGCAAAAGTGTACTTGATGCACTAGCAGAGAATATGAAATTATTTATTTTACTGAAATTTCTGAACAGTGCAGAATATTTAAATAAATGCTTCTTTGTTTATTCCCTTTCTTTGTGAATTCCTTTCTTTAATGTTTATTTTAAATTAAGTTTTGACAATAATCTGTTGTTCTTTAAAGCTATACTCTTGATTATTTCCTTCATTTTTAGATCTGGTATTTGTAAATATAGCACTTGTAGCATAGTATATGTCCCTGCTTGATCCAAAAATCATTTTATTTCATAAATATAGTTGTACACAGTCAGTATACTAAAAACTGGGAGGTTCTGAGACAGTAATGTTTTTGCTAGAGAATTCATAAATCCTTAGTATGCAATGGTCCAAATGTACTTCACAGTCAGTCTGTTTTCCACCTTGTTTAATAGCCTATGGCATAAACTGAAGTTAATTATTTGGGCTGACAAGTAACTCTGCTTTCTGTCTGCTTGCAGAGTCTCTCCGAGGCAACGATGGAGCTGAGAAGAAGAGATCGATTTCTGCGTCAGCAAAATAGACTTCTTACCCAGCTGGAGCAGGACAAGCGTCGACTGAGCGAGAGCATCCGTGATGCAGAGAGTGCCCTCTGCACGGCAGCGAAGTGAGCACTGGGACCTTGGGGAGATCACTTAAAACAGACAAAAGATCAATTCTTACTTTCATGCACAGGGTTTTAGCCTTCGCTAATGTAATGCTAGAAAACAAAAGTACATCTGCCTCTCTTTGAAATTCAGTGATAGTCTTCGAAAAAGAAAACTGTTAGTTCAAGATACTACATGTTACATTTTCTGTAGTTATCCCATAATAGTGCTACAAATTCTTGGTCCTGAAATAGCATCAGCATTTTGTCTGCCAATTATCTTACTGATTTGACAACATCTCTTTGGTAGGTCCTTCACATTCTGTTTACTTAAAAAATGATTGTTTGTTCTAAAGGGGCTGAAACCCATTTTGGACCAAGTCTTATCTGTGGAATACTATAGATATTTCTGCTGATTTCAGAAAGTTTTGGATTTAGATGTAAACCTTGTGCCTTTTTGTACTATAACTTGAAGAGTGGAAGGAAATGTTCAGGGAACATTTTTGAAAATATTGGTAGTCAAAAGCTGTTCCATTTACTTGAATGAGATTATTACTAACCTCTTAGAGTTATATAGTCAGATAAATTATAAATCCTTTCAGACTTTTTTATCTATTTCTGTTACAGTAGTACGCACTTTGAATATTGTTGGTGCATGGCCAAGATTTAAAAAAAATTCAATTTAAAATTAAAATTTCTCATTATACCTGGAGTATATTTGACCTCTGAAGAACAATAGTTTAGAAGCTTTAAGGGGTTTATGCACCAGCAAAAGAATGTAATTAATACAGTTATCAGTGATGTATTTAACGAGCTAATTAAAATGACAATATATTTGGTATAAACGTATCAAAGCAGATTATGACCCGAAGAAGGATTTGTTCTCAAAAGTTTTCCCCTTTTCACCCTGCCTCAACCTATATTATGCACTCCAGTAAGGATCGTCCCCTATGGCCATCCTTGTATTTAGAAAAGGTTTTTCTATTGTGAAAATTCCCAAACCAGTCATTGTTCTACCAACTCTTCATAACAAGTGCAACATAGTGTCATAACAAGTGTCTTTTTTTTTCCTTTGGAACATGTAAGCAAAGTAAATAGACTTTGGTCTTATCCAGAAAATCTTATTTTAATATCTATTCCATGACCTAGGTGATTGTAAGCAATGCATGGGTGTCTTTCAATTTCTTCCCTAAATTTTTGTAGAGCTTTAAAAGACAGTAAGATGTCTAGCTTGTTCTGAGAATGGCTGTCTTGATTTTCTTTTAGTGGCGACCAGCAGTTCTTTCCACTTTCCTCCTGAGTCAGAAGCAATATTAATAAAAGTGTCTGAAACAGTGAACCTGACAAAAATTCAGTAGGCTTTTGGTAATTTCTCTGTATTGTGGTTTAACCCCAACCAACAACCAAGTACCCTGTCAATCTAGTCCAAAGAAAGGCAGGATCCTGAAAAAAGAAAATTGTGTGGCCTTATTAGAAGTGTAAAAGCCAATTCTACACTTCCGGCCACCTTCCTGTATCTTCTGTTAAGATAATATGAATCAAGAAATGACAAAGCAGCATTGATTCCATGGGGAAGAATGCCATGATTTTGACTGGAGAAAAAGAGGCTGAGAGAAGACCTTATTGCTCTCTATAGCTACCTGAAAGGAGGTTGTAGTGAAATGGGGCTTGGTCTGTTCTCCCAAGTAAAAAGTGATAGGACAAGAGGAAATGGCCTCTGGTTGTGTCAAGAGAGATTTATATTGGATATTAGGAAAAAATTCTTCCCTGAGAGGATTGTCAGTCATTGGAACAGGCTGCCCAGGGAAGTTGTGGAGTCTGGAGGTATTTAAAAGATGTGTAGATGAGGCCCTTGGGGACACAGTTTGGTGGTGGGCTTGGCAGTGCTGGGATAATGGTGGGACTCAGTGATCTTACAGGTCTTTTCCAACCTAAATTATACTGATTCTGTGAATTCTGGTTTAGGTATTGTAAAAGCTCAAACCAAATATACACATAACTGGCAAAATAAAAGACAGTCCTGAAATATTAAGGTGTATTATTAGGTGTAATTTCTTCTGATCCTTATCTCACAGAGGGTAATAGAAGAGAACTCAACCACTACACTGCTTTTCTGGCATGGATTCCTTTTGACTTCCTATGTTGTTTTGTTGGTCATGCTGTCCTTTTTCCTTAGTCATATGGTATTATGCAACTTCAATTCTATTTCTGTCAGTCATGAGTTGAGGCCAAGGTTCTTCATGACAGCATAGCTGATGAAAGCTGTCTTTCTTATTGAAGCCCTAATCTACAAAAGGGCATTAGAGAATTGTTTCGTTCTCCAAACCTCCCTATTGTAAGGATAGGATCCTTGGCTGGACTTTTTTTGGAAACGTATGAGAATGCACTCTCTTCCTGCTAGAAGACTCTATTCAGTATGCCCTTTATTATCTAAAACTCTCCAAGAACACAATAGTTGTTCATTAATATGCCCATAATTACAGCTAGTTTAATTGGTAGTCCACAACAAAAGCAAATTTCATATAGAAACATGCCAAATAGTGGTACATAAACTATTTCTTAAAGTTTGCATTGGGGATATAAAAAGGAGAGACAAAAACATAATACTTAAGAGTTACCAACAATTATTTGAAAAGACATGATAGTTAAAAAGTAGCAGAAAATTAATTTCTAAATCAGTTGAGTTTCAGTTCTATGATCTACCTCTTTTTTTCTCTTGTAATAGAGATAAAGAATTGATCATTAGTCATATGAAATCTGTGGAAGACACTCTGCATAAGGTAAGAATTTAAAGTAATTCCTCTGATTTGTAATTCTAAACATATCAAAGTTTTACCACTGCTTTTGCTCAGGGAAGGAGAGGAGTAGAAATTCTAAAGTGGCTTCCTTTCCTTAGAGTTTGTTTCCACTTTCAACTTCTTTTATCCTAAAAAACTATTCATTTTTAGTGAAATAAAATAAAATTTTATAGTACACAAACTTCTTATTTTTAATATAAAACTTAACTACAAAATCCACAATTCACTTTCCTTCCCTTAATCACTGAGAGCACTATATGTGGTCACCAAGTGAAGACTATTGAACATCCAAACAGCTGACAGTATCTGTGGAGTTAAATCTGCTGTGTAAGTCAGAGGTCATCTGGTGATGTTACATACGTGGTGGCCATAGAACATATGGCTTTGTGCATGCTACTTTAGTCTTTGATACATGATAAAAAAATAAGGAAAAGATAGTAAGTTGTAACCTGCAGTCAGAAGCTTTCATGATATTTTTTTAGGACATTTTTTAAATTGAGGAATAATCTTAAGTAGTCTCTGTGACTTGCACTATTTTGCTCTGGTATAGCATCATTTGAAATTCCAACAAAGCTTTATATATTAATTATTTAGGTGAAAGAACTGGTTTTAACTGTAGCTCTAGTTGTTGATTGTTGTCTAACTGTTTTCAGTCTAGAGCAACACAGAGCAAAGTAAGTGTTTTTATTACCTTGGAGTGTTAATTTCCCTTATCACATCTTGAATTCACAGCAACATGGGAATCTATTCTTCATTTTGGTTTTTGTGTTCACCAAAACGAATTTAATTTTCAGATACTTTTTTCAAGTCTTTCTTTCCTTTAATGTTCAAGAAAGTGACAGAACCTAAAACTGTGTGTTTTAGCTGCAGCAAACTGTGCTGGTAGAGACTGTCTTTCTTTTTGCTCCCACGTTTTTCATACTAGCTTCTTTTAAGCTTGAAAATTAATATCATGCAGAAAGTGTTGTGTTTTTGCAGTAAGAGGTACATGTAATGTCCTTGGAATTCAGAATTTGTTGTTCTGGATTGCAAGGTTACATTTTGGTTTTGAAAGCAATGCCATTACATGCACAAAGATTGAAGTGTTTGGGGAAAGGCTATCAAGAAGGTCACGTGCTTAGTAATGATTAACCTGATGCAGTGAATTGATTGAGAAACAGCCATCTATTTTTTGAAAATTTTAGTTACCATATTGCTTCTTAATTCTTGGTGTACATAGTTCTTAGGCCCACATAGCACATTAGCAAGTAGCAAAATAATTTATTCTTTCTGGTTTGTCAACCTAAAGAATGAGGAAAACATAAGAATTAGAAACGTCAGGATGCTCCTTTCAGCAGGAACTAAAAAAAATTAATTGTAAATCATTCATAATTTGATGTACCATTTCTCCTAGAAGAACAAAGGTAAATTATGATTTTGTTTGGGAAGTATCTGAAATATAAACCCTACATCATAATGGTAACTAATTATGTAGCATTAGTGAACATGGTTTATGTGTAAACTATAAAGTTTACACTGTTATTTTTAAGGGGTTTCTCACTCAGTGAACAATCAGAATGTGAAGAAGTGGATTAAGTACTAGTAAAGGAACCATAAGCCTATCTTACTCCACTAGAAATTCTGGGAATTACAAAAAATAAAAAATAAAAAATAAAAAATAAAAAATAGAAAAGAAAAGAAAAGAAAAGAAAAGAAAAGAAAAGAAAAGAAAAGAGAAAAGAAAAGAAAAGAAAAGAAAAGAAAAGAAAAGAAAAGAAAAGAAAAGAAAAGAAAAGAAAAGAAAAGAAAAGAAAAGAAAAGAAAAGAAAAGAAAAGAAAAGAAAAGAAGAAAAGAAAAAAGAGAAGAAAATGGTTAAAGTTCAGAATCATCTGAAGTTGGACTAGTACTACTATTAGCTGCAGTTATACTTATGGGAGTTTGGAATTGAAGGTTTTGATATTTCTGTGTTGATGTATTCACAAGCAAATATCCACAAAATTCCACTGCATCACTTCAAAATCTGTATTATTAATGCATAATGCTAAATTTTTACCTATAGATCTCAGAGGGATTTTACAGACATCCTTAGTAATCTTAGTTAGACTCAGGATAAGACAGTATACTCTGGTCCGTTAAAGTGGCCTCATTCCTGTCTGTACTCTATCCCTACAAGAATTCCAGAAGTCAGCAATGTAGGTACTAGATCATCTGCCTCTGGGTATACCGGGGTGTGACATTCAGCAAACAAAGTAAGAGAAATCAGAGCCGAAGGAGACAATCTCTGTGCATGCTTCTAATATACCGCTAGACCAGGGATCATTTACACCACTTTCTGCCCCGCACTGTGACTGGATGGAACATCTAGTATCATACATTTGACTTTGCCAAAAAGTGCTTGGGCATGCTTGTGCCCAGAATGATTCTTTCAAGACCATTGCAGAACTACCTTTTTAATCTTCATGAATATTTATGAAGCATAACTGTTGAAGAGCTTGAGCACTGGATATGCTAAGAGTGAAAATATTTTTAGCAACTAGTTCTGTGTCCTTCATAAATTACAAGATGTTCTGTTGAAGGTTATTTTTTGTCTTATCCTGGGTCTTGTCACATTAGCAATCTTTATCCTACTCCTGGAGCTGAATTATTTCCACAAAAGTTCCTGGTAAAATAAGAGAACTTTCTTCATCTTATACCATCTAAATATTATGGACAAATACCTAAATGCAAAGCAGATATTTTAACAAATTAAAAAAAACAAAATAGAATATCACCAAGGACAAACAGAGACCTCAAGAGGATTATGGTTTGTTTCAGTTTAATTCTCAAAATACTGAAGATGACAAAAAGGTAATAGCAAAATGACAGCAACAGAAATAAATAAATTTTTTCTGAAAGAGTTCTGAAAGGAAATTCCATCTACTTGACATTCAAACATAAAGAGTTTTCTTAAAAAGTCTTCTTATAAAAAGAAAAAACATTTAAGAACATGTCTTATTTTAAAACCCATGGGCAGTCCTTTTTTTTACGTATGAAAAATAAATTATTTCTTGAAACACTTTCCCCTCAAAAAGTTGAGCTTATTTTTGTTATAAATAGACCCTTGTTATACTTGCTGATAAACCGTATTCCATTATTAATTTCTTCTCTACTTCTTAATATTCTGCTTGTATAGACACTGTAAGAGACATTAGATCTATTCATTTTCTATAACTAGATTCTTTAACTTGTGTAGTTAATTATCTATTAGTTATGGTAATAATGCCAAGGTTGTGGGCCCTTTATGGGCCATTCATTTAAGAGTGGACTTGATGATCTTTGTGGGTCCCTTCCAACTCAGAATATTCTGTGATTCTGTAGTCCTGTAGTCCCATCAGAGGAAGAAATCATTTTACACTATCTCTGCTAAAATCTTCAGCCTTTCCCTTGTATTGCTCCTCAGTTGGAGTGCTTGTAGTGGGTTAGCCTTGGTCAGCAGCCCGATGCCCACCCAGATACTCTCTTATTCCCCTCAGCAGGACAGGGGGACAAAACAGGATGAGAAAATTCATGTGTTGAGATCTAGATAGAGACATTGCATAGTAGTTATTATCACAGGTAAAATAGTTGACTTAAGGAAATTATTTTAATTTATTTTTTGAAGTAGATTTGGAGAGTTAGAAACATTATCCTGCCTTTTAATCTCAGCTTCACTTGTGACTCCTCTGCTCGTGCTGTGAGGCACAGAGGCTTGCAGTCAGTCCACAGCAACTCCTCTCTGCTGCTCCTACCTCCTCATGCTGTTTCCCTGCATCACTGTGGGCTCTCCATGTGGGCTGCCATCCTTCAAGAATATCTGCTTCGGTGTGGACTTTCCATGGCCTTCAATTCCTTCAGGAACTATCCACCTGCTCTGGCATGGGATCCTTCATGGAATATAATGTGGACATGTGCTCCAGCATAGTCCTCTCTCTGGGCTACAGGGAAATACCTAATCCAGTGCCTCAAGCATTTCTTCCACACTTCTTTGACGTTGATGTTCAGTCTTTTTCTTCCTTCCTTCTCTCCCTGTGTGGTGGGTTTTTTCCGTTCTTAAATTCATTTTCACAGAGGTGCTACCAGCAGGGCAGTGGGGCTTAGCTGTGACCTGTGGTGAGTGTGGAACCAGAGGTATCTGGAACCAACTTTGTCCTGTACTCATCTGTCCTCACAGAGGCTGCACTTGGTACACTACTATAGCTGCCTCCTTTTCAGCCTGCCTAAATCCCTGTTCTCTATGTTTAGCCTCTGCTACATGCCACCATGCAAAAGTCATTCCAGCAAGCCAGCCTTCACAGTGACAGAAAATTGTTTGTTTCTCCTTGTACTCCTAACTATTAAAATCTTGATAAGCTTAGTCTATCATAGTTTTCAGCCTGTCCTGGCTCTTAGGATTCGGCTGTTTAAGCAGGTTAATAAAATAAAATGTACACACTGTTTTTCTCAATACCAGTTAGCAACCTACTCATTCTGACACTTTGGGACAGGTCAGGGATCAAAGCAGCTATCCAGTGTGCTCTTTTCCTTCTGGCACTTGGTCAGAAAAATTACTCTTTGTCCACTTCTGTAGTGCATTTCACTTCTGCTGATTGAAAGGTTCATATGCTAGCTAGCAGAACAACTTCCATGCAGACCTGTCAGCAGTCATGCCTTGAAATCCTTCCACTGTTGTGTTTCACTGCCTCACTGCCACCCCTGTTGTCTCCTCTGAAATGTCCCTAAACTATGAGATCTGGGTCCCATGGTTCTATCAGTTGAAAAAAAATATGAACACTGTATCACCCATCCAATTATATGTTTGTAAAAAATATAAAGACAGAATTATCTTTCTTTATCTAATTTAATGGTTTGGGTTTTTATAATACAGCACAAAGCAGTTGGAGATGGGGTGAGGTCACTGAATACGTGAGAATTAGTAAGGTTTTAGCAGTAGATTGTTATTTCTGATGTGGTCCATAACAATCAAATGCATTTCCTTATGATGACAGTTTTATGACCTGCAAGGAATTAATTTACAATAGGTTTAAGTCTGTATACAAGTGACTACATCAGTAAAAACACTCAGCATAAGTGGCAATAATTGTTAGTTGCAGCAAGGAGACCACAAATTGATCAGGTCCTGGAAGAAGAGAACAGTTATGAGTCTTAAGTTAGCTGCCTCAGTCAGACTCCAGTAGATATGACCTAACACGTTTACGTACACTTTTTAGCCATGTTTCTCTCAGTTAACTGGGATCTACAGTCCATCATATTATTTAGTTATCTCAATAATGATTTAATAACCCTTGTTTTAGAGATCTCAATTTTTTTGCTTAGCCTAATGAAACTCCCAATATCGTTTTTCTGTGTGTTAGACACATTAATATTAAGGGTGAAGCCTGCCTGTGTGTGTGCTCAAAGTCTGTGCATCACTGTGATCCTGGGTTGTTCTCAAGTGGCCCTATCACAAGCCTGTTGAAACAGTGAGTATGTGTACATGCAAAAAAATCACAAAGAAAACCCAATTAGTTTGTTAAAATTCTAAATAACTCCTGTAAGAAATTTATATTAGGAAACCAGTTATTATTTCTCTGTGGTAAGAAAAAAATGCAGTAAAAACATTACTTTTTCTCCTCCTGCATCTCAAATGAGTGCTTCTTAATTTCAGTGTGTGATGAATGACTTTTGTTTCCCCTCCTAGTAATCTGACTTTCTTGATCCGTGTTCCTAAAGATCAGTTGTGCAGGACATACAGGTGTTAGCACAGCTGGCTTGCTGATGACAACTCTGTCCATATAGCTGTCTAGTGTGTCATCACTCATATTGTTCAGTGTCATTCTGACCTAGCCAAGCTAAAAATGGTACTCCAGCTCAAGAGGGATTTAAAAACCTTCACAAAGTAAAGATAAGACATTGCCGAATGTCATATCCATGTGTTTAACTGTTTTCAGTTTCGACATATCAAAATAACTAATTTCAGGATGCATTTGTTTTTGTCTGTTGGTTTTCTTTGTTGGTTTTAGGGTGGTTTTTTGTTTTTTTGGGGGGGTGGTTTGTTTTGTATCTGTTGGTTGAGGTGAGTTTTCTTTTAGGTAGTTTTTTTTTTTTTTTTTTACGGCTGAATACTTGTGCATAGTTTGCCTTCTGTAAGGAGAAATCCTTGTTCAGAGAATTGTGGAATTATTGGATACATTAACTGTTATTTTCTCCGGACATAGGTTTGTTTTCAGCCCAAGGTCACTGAAATCTTTTCATAGGGGATGTATTATAGTACCCATCTTGCAGCTACAGAGAAGCTTAGGTGCCATGGTCAACATTTGCAAAAAACCAACTCAGGATCAGATTAATATCTTATTCAACAGACCATGTAGTCTGTGTATGTAGTAATATGAGAAAGCGTGAATTAATCTTAGAGGTAATTCTGGGATGGTACTCAGCTCTGAAAATTAATTTCCATAATCTTGACTAGTCTTGAAGGGAAAAAAAAAGCCAAAAAAAAAAAAAGCCAAGCACACCCAAAACATCAGTTTTATGTCTCCTTACACAAATACTGTTATGCAGTAATTAATGTTCTCTTAGAAACCACCTGTGAAATGGCTTGTTTTGTAATTAAATACAGATTTGTATGGCGGTAATCAGAAAGGATAGTCACTGAATCTGTACGCTAATACCGAAATTTTCAGTAGTCATTCTACTGAGGTAAATATTCTGTATAACTAATTGCGATAATGTATGGCTACCTACAGTAAGGTATGTCAAAATGCTATTTAAACCTCCACTATCAACTGAAGTCAGACCCTTGGATTTGAGGATGTATTTCTTCTTTTGATGAATGAGTGTGCAATGATGGGATGGCTTTTAATGACTACTCAAACCTAACTGTGATGGCCATATAATAAGTATCCTTTCAACTGTACCATGTATCTCTTTTCCCTTTCCCTCCTATAAGACACGCTTGTCTAAGCAAAATACATTCTGATTTGGTGTAGTTTGATTTTTATCCTTCTTGGGGGAAAAAAAAGGTTTGATGGGGTGTTTTTGCAGTTCAAATGACTAATTTGGTTCCAAATATCATTCCTCACCTCATTCTCTCTCTAATTGTGGCTATAGTTTTCCAGATTTTAGATGTTTGATTTAAAGTGCCTTCAGTTTAAGATATGCAGTCTTGTCACATGCAGTTTCTTTACTTCTGGAGTGATCCTTGATCACTGAAACATCCTGTTGGAAAATATTGTATCTGAAATTATATAGGCCCTCATTCAATAAGATGAATATACACTTCTTGTAGTAATTTCCTTACTTTCAGAGCAGACTCAGACTCTGGTGTTAAGACCAACCAATATTAACAGATTGACACTTTGATCTGACAGGGTGCTGTGGGATGTACTTCTTTGGATATTACTTGTGGCAAATTCCGCAGCAAAAAATTTGGGGTCTGTATTCCCTTAAATGCATAACACTTAGGTTGATCACAGTTTTCTACAGAGTCCACAGTATATGAATGTATCATGAGGAAAATAATCTGTATCAGCAACTTACTTGAAGAACTACTGTTATCAAGATAGTGTTATTGTTGGTGCAACTTCCTGTATATTCATTTGTATTTTTAATATAGAGTAAAAGAACATCAACAATTCATACTAAACATAGAAAAAATTAGGAAGTGTTCATGAAGGTTTAATTCTATCCAACGATGTATATAATTTTTTATTAGTGTTCTTAGTTCTATGATCATTTGTATAACACTATAACAAAGACTTGCCCATTGAAATCAGTTACTATGTAACTTACTTCTGTTAAGTTGCTTCCCATGGCAAAGGACCGTGTCCGGCAGATGTGCATATTCTTAACTTGTGTAATATGGCCCCACCCTGCGGGTTGCCCTGGAGGTACAGACACTGTGCAGCTAAATCAGCCACATACTTGCAAGACTGTGGTTAAGACTAAGATGTGGTTTGCATTCAAACTGCTTTCTTCTTTCAAAAAGTTGTAAACTCATTTTTGCCTATTGCATGTCACATGCAGAACACACAGCAGCGTGGTAGAAACCATTTTGCTTGTACTCTTTTAGAATGATTTCTGTATTTGCAGCTTCTGTTAAATCAGCAATATGGTCATCTCAAAGACAAACAGGTTAAATCACTGTTTTCCATTCGCTTGTCACCAAATCATTGTAGATCTTGTTCTGCTCTTTAAATTGCAGATGATATGCTAATAAAAAAGTAGTAGGAAATGAAAGTAAAATAAGCCCAAAAATAAGTTTTAAATGCAGAGTTGATGAACTTTGAACTTATAAAATGTTCTGATATATAGCTTACATTGTGAAGTTTATATCCATAAATAATTTTTATTTTCTTTTCACCATAAGAAAGCATTGATTTAGGAACAAAATAGAAACTAAAATCTCAGGTTTGTTGGACCAGTCAGATAGCAACTGGGAAAAGACATCAGGAAGGGCTGAACACATTCTTCTACCATTTACAACTTGCTAACATTCAGTACCATGTCTCTATTGGCATAACTGGACATACCACATCAAACTGTGCATAGAAAAACCAAAGTGAGCACCACAGTGGACTGTAGACAAAACTATTGTTAATCTTGAGCAGCAGAAAATTTTACAGTTCATTTTTGGACATGTAGAATTAGCCCATCAAATTCTACAGCTTGTTTCGGTCAATAATGTAACTTCAGTTTATTATTCAGTTTCAGCTTTGATCTGAATTAATGAGTACTTTATTGATTTTAAATTGAGTGGCTATAGTGTTGTCTTCTTTGTTGCTCTCTTAATTAATTAAAAAGTTAAACACTGTCATAAGTCACTCTTCTTTATTTTAAAATGCTGTGAGTATTGTAGTAGAGTTGTGTGGATCCATTTGTGATTTTGCCTGTTTTCAGATAGTATTTATATATGTCTAAACTGAAAAATCTAATGATCATATTTAGAAGCATGCTGTCACAGTACTTAACTATACTCTGTATAAAATCACTCTTGCAACTTTTCACAGTATGAGCTAAAATTATGTTTACCAAAATCAGAAATGGCCAAAACCTTCACTAGCATTGGATAAATATAAATTTATATATTTTTTTCTCTATATTAATTTTAGAGTACAGGGAAGTGAAACCAGCTTTAGACATTTTTAATCATTGCAATAAGCCTGATCAGCTGAATAGTTGGTTTAGATTTTAACATTAAGCTCTCTAGCTTAGGGAGACCTTTCTGACTATATGGTCCTGCTTTATATTTCATATGGAGGAAAGAAAATGTCATTAAATACAAAAAAGCTCTGAAAACCGCATTTTAAAGCTTAACTGCATAGGGTGGTTCTTCTGCCTGTTGAGCTTGCAGAAAAACCCTCTTTTAAATAAGAAATGAAATAACCCATTTTATCTTTGTCTCGTGGTTCTTTAATGTAAGTTTGTATGTGTGTATTGTTTTTACTTCATTAGAGAATGAGGAAAAAATACAGTTTCCCAACTCCTGTCATTTTGTTTCTGGATCTCAAAAAGCCAATAGGTGGAAGTTATTAAATCAGTTCTTTACTAAGATTTCATACAGAAAATCCAACATGATTGCATGCAGGCACGGCCATTATAGCTTTCCAGTCCTTGAATTGGTAGGCACTTGGAATGTTTTTCACTTCTAGTGAAACAATATAGTGATATTTGTACAGTGTACACCCAGTCTTTTGTTCTTACAATTTTTCCTGAACCCTCATGAGTATTTTTCAAAGGAAAAGTCTGCCTTAATTTTCAGTTTCTCAGTATGCATATTGATAATGAGATGTACTCTCTACAATCTAAGTATTTACAAACACAAAAAAATGTTGCATTTGTTTTTTTAATTGTGAATCCTCATATCAAAAATCATACTCTTTGAGAAGCTAATACATACTTTTCTGATGCAGTGGTATTAATGGCATTTGTTTACCACAATGCAGCCATTTAAAAAATGTGGTTTATATTTTGCTGTTCAGTGAGTGTCAGACCCTAATACTGAAGTAGAGAGTTTGAAACTAAAAGGGTTAAAAGGACTTCTACTGTCTGTATTGTGTGTATATATTATACCTACATTGCTTATACATTGTTTTTTTCCCCCTAGTATTAGCAATCTGCTTTTGTACTTTGACATAGGGATTTCCCTTGTGAATTTTGTCACAGAAAAAAGAGAATCATCAATATCGCAGTTAAACTTGACTTTCAAAGCTAATAGTATCTCATTTGGGGGCTGAAATTTAATAAATTTTCTTTGATTCTGTTTGAGTTTTTAAACATCAAACAATGAATTGGCCAGGGTGCAGTAAAATATTTAGATCTATTGACTACGGTTCAGAAGGGTAGAAGGCAAAACACTGGTGGTTTGATGTTGATAAATTCTTAGTACCTTAATCCACATTAACGTTTTCTTTTATCTGTGTGCATACTGGCAGCAAAGACACTGAAAAGTTGGTGTATATATAAGCTATAAAAATGTAAATCCTGTGTGTGCATGTGTGTGTGTGCACGTGTGTGTTTGTATTTAAAGCAATGTATTTTGTTATATTCAGCAAGGTTAACATCTGACCAGAATTACACATGCTGACAGAACACTCCAGAGAGCATGTTTGTTCCATAGGACTGTGTATCCTGAACCTAGTGCACTATGTGTGCAAAAAATGTGTGGAGGACCTTTCCTGTTATAAAAATTGCATCATAGTGCATATGTTTGGCAGCCACAGGTATTGACAGGAATTCTTTAGGTCAACCTGGGAAATGTAGGGCTCCCTATTCTCACAGAACAGAGGAACGAATAAAATAAAATCTTTTCTTCTTTGTATCAGTAGATTTGCACATGCTTCTTTCAATCAGAGCAGATTTCAAAGGCTCTGCTATTACTTGAAATATGTTCACTCATAATGAACATTTTACAAGAATCTAATTTTGTGGTTACAGAAAAGTAATCTGGGATTTAAAATTAATAGATTTATGTTTTAATTCAGGTTCGGTGCATTTTTGTGGACAAGGCAGCTTCTAACAAAAGCTGAAATTTAGCTAAATAATACTTAGCAAATGGTATATTTATTGATGTATATGTATTTGGTATATATCTAGTATATGTTTTAGTATATATTCAGTATATGTTTCAGTATTAGACTGTGCATTAGGTCATTAAAACAGTAAAATTTTTTTGCAGTACTTACTATTGCTACTCAACAGATGCAGTGTATTCCAAATGAATAGTTTTAATCTATTCATTTGTACTAACATATATTTGTATGTGTGTCTATCCATGTGTATTAGAATAAAATCTGACTGCTGGGATCTCCTGGAGGCGGACGTTGTAATTTTTGTATTAAATAGAATGAAAAATGGGTGTGTGGCATCATATGGTGTGTGAACATACGTGGCGTGCCTGTGGAAGTTGCGCCTTAAATACGTATAATGGCCTGTCCGTGCTGGTAGACTCACGACATGTTGCGATATGCGGCGCAGGGCCGCGTTTCCAGGAGCGGCCCGGCGTTCCCGCTGCGCCGCGCCGTGCCCGCGGACAAAAGCGCGGGCGGCGCTCCGCGCGCGGCCGGCAGGTGGCACTGCGACACCAACGGCGCGCGGTGGCCGGGCGGCTCGGGCTGCGCGCGTCCGGCTGCCCGACACCGCCCGGACATCGCCTGTCGGGGCTTTGTGCAAATCCGGGCCTGCCCGCTCCGAACGGCACCCTGAGAAACTGCGCCGAAGTCGATTAATACCACTTAGTGCGTTTTGCCTTACACCCAGTCCGCAAAAAGCTATCTAGTAACATTCCTTTCTTCCTCCCCCTCTTCCTCTCCCCCCCCCCCCCCCCCTTTAATTGGAAAGCTACAGGTTAGTTCATTTTGCTTTGTTTGTGGATTATTCATTTTATTCTGACTTTTAACTAAGTTGTTTCTAAATGAACCTTATTCTGGAGGACTGATACCACAGTAGACAGAATCCACATGCCAGCTTCTCATTGATGTGATCACATGAACTTTTTAATTTCACAGCTTATGTTTGTTTCAGTTAGAAGTACAATTACTGTTTCTTTTCTTATGAGGTTTTTACAGGCGACAGATCTGTGAAATGTATACGCCAGCTGGGCTACAGAGCCCTTAGTGTCTTTTCTTCTCATTTCAGACCAGGGGAAGATGCTTTTTCTTCTTAACATTCTCTCCCAGCACTCTGAATTAGAGATTTATTTGCAACGAAAAATCAATTAGTCCTAAATTTATTCATGGATTTCAGGTCCAGCGATCAATGCAAGTCCACTCAGTGGGCTCAAGGGGACCCAGTTCATCCCAGTTAATGTGTCTGAAGGGGAATTACCATTGATGCTGTTTTTTTCCCTTTAGGTCAGAGATCAGGCCTTGCTGCCGTGTACTGCAGCAGCCACGAATGACTTCACCCTGGAGCTACCCAAACTGCACCTGGAGACCTTTTCAGAGGAAGGGCTGAAGGGCAGGCCAGAGGCTGCAGCATTTCAGGTTGGAGTATAAAATAATCCTGTTTCTTGTTTTCATTTTTTACAACTGAGAACAAGAAGCTAGACCACTCTGAATGTTTGGAGAACAAAATGCTTCAAAACTATTGCAGTCAAGAGTTGAAAAAGAAATAATTTTCATATAAACTGTTGGATGTGGTATTTCAGAGATGATGTGAACTTTTAATTTTGCAGGTATAATGTTAAATAACTAACAGAGATATGACCATGGAAAAACACAAATTCTGTATTTCAAAATTAATATCACCCTATCCTGTCCCCATTTCCTCTGCTTAATTTACGCAAGACAAATAGAAATTAAAAATGGGGGGAAAAAAGGACAAGATTTTTATGCTGCTACTTGGTCAGTACCAGATTTTTTCATATTTCAGTTTTAGAACTAACAATGATTTTTAGCACTCACAATTTGAAAGAAACTGCTATTTGGAATACTTTAGTATAGAAGCTATTTTGTTCAAATACTTTTTAAATACTTGTATGTTTCAAAATACTAACTTCATTAGAAGGAAACTGGGGAAATTAACTGAAAATGTACATATTTTCAGCTCTGAAAATGGATTCTGTGCAATGCCTCCTTATTGTTCTTAAGTTTGTTATGTCTTCTTCTATACAAACTATGCCTTAGTCTTTATAGCTGTGCAGAATACATTTTTGTTAAAAGCAGAATATTTTGTTTTCCCAATGAGAGAACAAAAGGCAGAGTGAGTACATACTTCTTTCTTTGTGGTCTTCTATCTGAATCAGAGAGAGTAAAGGTAGTCAAATAAAGTGCAAGGATGTTAGACAATGCAAATATTGTATAATATGTATACTTTTTTGTAGTAACCTTTTTAATTGATTGTAGATTTTCTGTTCTACATGCAGTATATAATTGCAAAACCAAACATTCAAGAAAGGCAGATTCTAAACTGGAAATTTCTCACTGTTGCCCTTTTGCATGCATGTCTTTCAATATGAAAAAGATTTAAATTATGTGTGTATTATCATGTTTCCATAATAAAGTAGTAATATGTAACACTGTGAGATTCTCATGCACCTTAGTAAGCACAGCTGTACATCTCTGGCAGAGGGTAAGTTGGAAATGCCTCTCCATACAGTGATGATCACTTTTAAAGCTGCATGAAAAGCTCCACAGGTGCATCTTTTTTCAAAGAAGCTGTCATGGAAATCACCAGCTTTTAAATATTACTTTTCTAATTCAGGAGCCTGTTTGGTGATATCTGCTTCTGTTCTTTTGTCTCATCCCAACTTCCATTCTTTTTTGACCTTCCAAAGATTGCAGAAGCATTTCCAAGACAGCCTATTTCATCTTTATTTCTAAGAAGATTACAAGAAACAGTAGTATAAAAAGTTGCATTTCACATTTGTACAGAGTACTTATTTGTGCTATAGCTAGCACATAGTAATGTATGTGCTGCACTGATAGTGCAGTGATGTAAACCTACTTTTTATTTACCTGACAGCTTCAGTTACACTTGGTTACTCTGTGCGTACACAAACAGCTCCAATGGTTCAGTTTGTATCACTGTAAAGTTCCTTTTCTTCTTACCTTTATCCTTTTTCCTTTCCCTTCTTTTCCTTCCCCTTCTCTCCCTCTCCCTAGTTACATAGTGCTTTTTTGATAACTTTCTAAGTACACTGTAGAGATTTTCTTCTAAAATTTTCCTTTCATATCTGGGAATCAGCTAATTGATTTTAATTTCATGCAAAACTACATTAAGAGCAATCTGGTAATCTTGAACGAGGTAAACCGTGAGTAATCACTTTATGGACACTTCTCTTTAAAACCAGTGGAATTGTTTTCATACATGTTCTCTAGACCTGCTATAGTTAGTCTGTGATAAGTACAACTCCGTTAAAGACTGTATTATCTGCAAGGGTTAGACATCAGGATTTTTCTCCCAAGTCTAAATTTATTGGTATTTGATTGTATATTTTTTTAAATTGCATGAAAAATTAAGATCTTAAATTAGGCAGTGTGATAGGGATGAAGCACTGGCTATCAGAACTGGTGAGTACTGACAGAAGATGACATTGTTCTATTTTTATTATTCATGCATCTAGTTTGTAGTAGGTGGCTGAAATCAGTAATTAATTATATATTCAATGGTCTGAGCATATCACTTCTTCATCATAGGGAAGTAGTATGCATCTTTTAAAGAATTGTATGCTCCAGCTTAGACCTTTAGGTAATGAAATGAAATACTTGGACACACCATTCTGTGTATCTTCTCCAAAGCCTGCACTTTATGAAATAGCTCCTAAATTGCAAGGTTATATAGTAGGTTGAAATGTTAAGTTATGCAACAAGAATATCCTTGTACTGAGCATCTTCTAAAGCACCATGCAAGTAGTGAAAGTATGACTTAATTTGTAGGCATTTGTTAAAATTCTTGACGACTGCAGCAGAATTACTATAGTAGTTTGAAAATGTCACTTCAGCTGGATAGGTAATGGAAAAGGTGCAGTATTTCTAAGGTTAAAATTAGATTGCTATAGCTTTGAAACAGTCTCACCTGATATTTAATTGCTGTGAAGAATGTTAAGTCACAAAGCTGTGCTGTTTGCTACTTAAGTTAGAAAGTGGAACATTACAGTATTGTTTTCAAGCACCTGAAACACAATGAACACAGGATTTATGATGTGCTGTTCTGGCCATGCCGGAATGTTCCTACTGGAGACAAAAAGTGGAACCATATATGAAGTCTCCTATGAATATAGGATACAGAGTGAAAAAGGCAACTAAAATGACATGGTATTACCAATCCTAGTAGCCTTGCTTGGCAGATGACCATTTAAATTAACCAGTAAAGGTTATCAGCTCTTTATAAAATACAAAATTCAATTACATCTTTAGAATGAGGTTAAGGTTACTTAATAATCTTAACACTCTCTTCTGAAATAGTTTTTTTTTGGCTCACAGAAAAACTGGGCATTCAGGACAATAATTCTGAATTGTCTCAAGTACTTCTATATCAAATACGTAATTGATACTACTGCCAAACATTTTTACCTATAGACAGTTCATAAAGCCCCCAAATAAATCAGATGAGATTAAAATGTTTATGTATAAATAATTAAGCACCAGTATATTATCACTGTATGTTTCTTCTGTTTGGAGAGGTAGATGCAGAAGGATAGAAACTGGTATGAAAGAAACTTCTTTAAGAAAATTTAGGTACCTCAGACACATATGTTAATGTTATGTTTTAAAGGAATTATAGTTGATTTATGCTAAAACTGCTTCTAAATATTTATCAGCATGATCCAGCCTATCTGAAGACATGACTCCAGATACTAGTTGAACACACAAAAGGAACAAGAAAAGGAACAAGAAAAGGATCTGGGAGTGCTGGTCGACAGCAGCTTAACACAGGCCAGCTATGCCGAGATGGCCAAGAAGGCCAGTGACATCCTGGCCTGGATCAGCAATAGTGTGGTCAGCAGGACCAGGGCAGGGACTGTCCCCCTGTATTCAGCACTGGTGAGGTCACACCTCAAATCCTGTGTTGAGTTGTGGCCCCTCCCTCACTCAGTACAGGACAGACATTGAAGTGCTGAAGGGTGTCCAGAGAAGGGCAACAGAGCTGGTGAAGGGTCTGGAGCACAAGCCCTTTGAGGAGCAGCTGAAGGAGCTCAGCTTGGGGAAGAGGAGGCTCAGGGAACACATGTCCTAGTTTAAAGGACAGGTGTCTGCCAAGGCAGGCAGGAACCTCCCTTGGAATGGAGAATGTGACCTCCTTCCCTCCAAATTATTATGACTTTGAAATTATGGGACTTTCAGGCAAAGATATGGGAAAAGGAACAACAATTCTCTACTAGTATGTATATGGATAACAAGGCAAACAACAAACAACAATGGCAGTGACAACAAACAAGGTTTCTAAAGGAAGCACCTTCTCCATCTCTCCTGCCGGCCCCCCGCCATTACCCACGTGAGGGACAGGGCCGCGCTCGCGCCGCAGCGACAGCAAGCAGAGCCGGAGCCCGGTCGCGCCCTCTCGGCCGCGGGCCCTTTTCCCGCCGGTGCAGTGCCGGTCGCGGCCGGCAGGGGCGCCGGTGGCTCCGGGCCGGCCAGGGCAGGGGCGGTGATTGCCCCGTGCCGGCAGGGGGCGCTGTGGCGCGAGCGCGGCCCTGTCCCTCAGGTGAGTAATGGCGGGGGGCCGGCAGGAGAGATGGAGACGGCGCTTCCTTTAGAAACCCACAGCGGCAGCTGGTGCCGGTGCCCCTGCGGATGGCGAAATGAGCAGCAGCAGGAACCTCGGAGGCTGGCACAGCAGAGGCGAGCACACTCCGGGTGGCCAACAAACTGTAGCAAAGACTCTGGAGCTGTGCCAGGAGCCGCGGGGTGTCCAGGCGGGCATGGGGTGTCAGGTTAAATAAAACTGAAGCAGTGGCATGAAACAGTGGGGCTGGACAGCAGCAAGGCGGGCTGCCACAGGAAGCTGCTGCAAGCAGCCAGGAGACGCTCCCTCCGGGAAGGGATCAGGGGTCAGGTCCCCTCCCAGTGAGGCTGGGTGTTGGAAAGGTCCCAGTTCAACAGCTGCTCTTATGAGCAAATGCTCACCCACAGTAAGGAGAAAGCAGTGCAGGACAAAAACTCCACAGTGGCAGCAAATCCTCTGGGCAGCAACAGTCCAGCCCAAAAACCGCACCTGTCCCACTCCGATCCCAGGAGAGAGAGAGAGAGAGAGGGATGAGCCCAGCCCCTCAGCCCCCAGCCAGAATCTCACGGTATCTCTGCACTTCCCAAGGCAAAGCCCTTCAGCCAAGAGATGGCAGCAAACGGCACCCTTCCCCCTCTTCCTAGCCACATCCTTTGTCTCCCAGGTATCATTGTTACCATCTCTCATGCAACAAATGGGAGAAAATTCCCTGAGAGAAAGATAAAGAAAAATCCTAACCTCCAAGAACACGTCATTGCTCTCTACAGCTACCTGAAAGGAGGTTGTAGTCAGGTTGTAGTCAATCTCTTCTCCCAGGCAACTAGCAACAGGACAAGAGGACATAGGCTCAGACTGTGCCAGGGGAGTTTCATGTTGGACATCAGAAAGATGGTAAGGCATTGGAATGGACTTACCAGGAAGATGTTGGAGTCACCATCCCTGGAAGTGTTCAAGGAGCAATTGTATGTGGCACTTGGTGCTATGGTTTGTTGGTGTCGTGGTGTTCGGTTAAGGGTTGATGATCTTGGAGGTCTTTTCCAACAGTAATGATTCTGCGATTCCTCCAGGTGGGTTTGAGATGGTTAAGTTTTCACTTTGTCTTGCCTGTCTCTGCCTCCATTTTTGTCTCTCTCTGCCCCACACTCTCATGCTCTGCTGCCTGTCCATGTGTCCCCTCTGCACACTCTCCGCTGCATGCAGGCCCTCATGGGTGTGCACTTGCTGCTGTGTGCACACCGACCATGCACACCCGCTCTCTGGTGCTCTTGCTTTCCCTCTCACTGCATGCCTGCTCTCTCTGCCCTCCACACTCTTGAGCTTTCCTTCAGTCAATCTCTGCCTGCTACTCTGCCTGGGTCTTGCTCTCTCTTCAGCTTCCTGTGCCTCTTTCCCACTCTGTCTTGGTTGCTCTGAATCAGTCTTTCTGTCCCCACTGTTACTCTGCCTCTCCCTCCCACCTGCCCCGTCTTGCTCCGTCTTCAGCATGTATCCATCTGTTCATGCAGGTTTCGGAAGTCCACATGGTATTTATATGTACTTCTTTGCCGTTCTTAGGTTTTTGGAGGTAATTTAAAATGAAAAGTGCAGTAATAAAATGAAGACTTACAGTGTTAGTAGTAATACAGTCAAGTACTGACGTATCTTCAGTGTTAGCATATAATCATTATAAATTTACAAAGAAGTAGGTTCTTACCATTTATGCATTCATGCATGATTTAGTCATGCATTATCTAATTGTGCTGTAGGTCCATTTTTTGTAATTAATTGGACAAACATAAATGTAGTTTTAGGAGCTTCCTAATTTGTATTTATTTTCACTTGTTTATTAATTTTAGATTTATGCTTGATAGATTAGGTGAAAGATATGCATAGTTCTGCTGATAATTTTCCTCAAAATAATAAACACTTTCTCATTTCTGTGTTTGCATGTCAATAAAAAAGTTCTTACCAAATTGAGGAAGCAAGTGATTTCAAAGGTAATATAATAATTCTGTCATTAGATTTTATCCTCTGCATAGGGCTTGTCTTTCAAACATAAATCAGTTCTGGTATGAGAACTTAATGAGATGAACTAATCGTAGAGAAGCTGCTTAAAAACTGTGTTATTAGTAATTTAAATCTTGTACTTCTGTTTTAAAGCTTTTTTCTTTTATTAAAATGGCTGCTAAAAGAAAAAAAAATATTTTTCTCTCTTAATACTTCAGAAAAAAGAAATGTTTTTAGAGAGTCTTAAAGGTGCAACATGCACACTCTTGTAGTGTTTTATTTTTACTTACATGTTTCACCAGAGAAGGAGCTATCAGTGGTATTATAGAGGCCAGAATGCTGCCTCCTCTGGAATCAGATTGCTGGTTTTTGTCAGGTAAAACTGGATCTTCACTATCTGGGTGTTCAGCAGCTTCTTTCAACAGCAGCTGGGCTGCCCTCCCACCTCCAAAAGGACTAATTTCTTCTCCTCCTCTCCAAATGGACTAATTTCTTATCTAGTGTCAAAATGTGGTTCTCCTGGACTGACCGCAAGCCTGTCTAAAATATACTGTTTAAAGAGAAGAATGATTCTTTATTACTCTACTGCTACTTTCAGTTTGGGTTGAAATACTCATAAATAAGTAAATGGTTCAAAAGCATTAGAGTGGGGCAACACCTCTTGCAACCCTGACCTTTTGCACCTTTAATTTATCTAATATAAAGTAGGTATAGGACTTAAGCAATAATTGACAACTTAAAGTCTGAATAACCAGAGTGAGGAGTTGCAAAATGGAGAACTCTAATTCAATCTTCTTGAAAGTGTTCAGCTGGTGTCTGGAGTCATGTCTCCAGATAATGTTGTATCATGCTGCTAAATATTTAGAAGCCATTTTAGCATAATTTGACTATAATTACTTTAAAACATAAGATGAATGTACATTAGGAAAATATTGTTTAAAACTTTAAAAAACAAGACATCTTGTAAATGCCAGTGATGTTGGAAATTTGTTTTCTGTAATTTGAATTTTACTCCTTCTCCTTTCTGCCACTTAACTGCTCAACTTCCTTTCCTCTTCACAGCATTTCTGTTAGCAGTCTTTTACTTGCTCTCCTCTATGGGCTCTATTTCCCTGCTCCTTATCATTAGCCTCTTTCCCTCACTTTCTCAGCCACCCTTGCACTTTTTAATTTCTTCACTTGCCTTTCTTCATGCTACTAAATTAGGACAGGTTATATGAGGAACCTTCTCAGAGGGTGTTGTAGTTAACTGGGACACTCTTGCACTCCAGCCATGCTAAGTCTTGGCCTTATGGACTATAAATATCAAAGTCAGTGTCTGCAATCACCAATTAATCAATTACTGAAAGCTCTCTTTGTGCCTGTGACACTACTAACTCTTGTCCAGCCCCTTTCATAAGCACTATTAGTTTTGTAAATCTTCTCAGCTAGGATGATGATTGTCTTGATTACCTTGAATGCCAAAGCTAGCATATAATCATTTAACCTTTCAGTAACCTTTCTCAATGGAAAGTTTTCTTTTTTGGCCCTATCAAGCAATCATGTAACTATCCATCTTTATCCACTTAGAGTTTTTCATACATTTATATCTGTTGCATATGGGCGATGTTTAAGGAATTACCTGTGCTAATATGCAAGGAAGCTCTTTAAGAACTGTGTAAAATACGATCTAAATTCACTAAGTTTATTTATTTAGTTTTGCTTCTGCTTGTAATCCTGGGATTTTTTGTTTCACCTGGTTACCAGGTTGCTGCATCTTATAGCAGGAAGCATCTTTCTTGTTTGCCACTCACTATTCTTTCATGAGAAAAATTATTCTAGAGTCATGGTGATCTCAATATGTATCCAAAGCTGCGTCAGTGAATAAGGGTGGACTCCAAATAGTTAATCGCAAAAACAAAGCATCATTTAATCACAAAAGATATATCAAATATAGTTTTCACAGCACCTTGTTAGGCAATTTCTTTTACTTCAGAAATCCTGTCTTTCAGAACTGCATGGGTTTATCTGTGTGCTGTATCTTCAGAAAAGGAGTAGTTTTAACAGATAACAACTGTGTAAATTTGTGACTGCATTTTTTTAGAGAGTGTGCAGTGTGTACCATTGTAACACATAAAAGTCCATTAAGAAGTGTTAGATGTTTAATTGTTGGTAATCACGTGGATTACAAATTAAATTCATGAAGTGAATACCAGGAAAGATTAGGAATTGTCTGGAGTCTTAAATTTTTTGTACTGGTTCTTTTAATTTCAAAAACTAAGAAAAAATGCTGAGCAGGTGAGTGTAAGCAATAGAAGTTAATAAGGCAGTAGACTTTATTACACAAATGTTTAAGTAGCAGACACAGAATCAGACTATTTTCTATTCTTAATTATATTTAAAAAAAATAAACCTTCAAATGCTGAAACTTTGTTTAGTCTTTTTTTTGCTTAACTGCTTAGTAGTCCACTATTATAAAACATATATCTCCCTGTTATTCTTATCAATTGCTTACAGAGTAAGAAAAAATAATTAAATACTGCACTACATTAGTACAAGAATTTTGTAATGGAATCAAGGGAGACGTTTCTGCCCAGATGTTGCATTTTGTTGGGCCTAGTAGTTAAAGACCTGGAAGAGGAAGGGTTATCAACAACTTGAGCGAGTTTATTATGGCTTAGTGATTTGCTGATTGATTTCATTTGCTGTCAGTTAAAGCTCTCTTAATGTCAAGCTTTCTTTGCATAATGCCTTGAAATAAAGACTGATGAAGATTTTTCAGATTGATGCTGCTTACATAAACTGACCCTGATTTGCCCTTCTGCATGACAATATAAGTGACAGCAGTTAGACAAAAATATAGCAATGAATATGCAACTTAAGGATTAAGAAAAATACGGTAAACCTTTCAGAATATAAAACTAGGCATAAAAAACAGGCAGTTCTCTTATTTCCACACTTTCCATGTATTGAAGAAATAGACTGGGATAGCATCCCAAATGCTATTGAAATTCAAGGAGGATAAGTTTTGAAAGGATTAAAAGTTAAACTGTTTTGTTTTACCAGATTCTAACAATTTGTCACTAATTAATTTTGGTGGGGGGTTTTGTTGGGTTTTTTTGATGGTGTTTTGTTGTTAGTGAGTTTTTTGGATTTTTTTTGGTGGAAAGGGATATATAAATTTTGGCTTATAAATCCACATATGTTATTAACTGCAAATTTTATTTTTTACATTGTTATTTTGCAGAAATCATAGTAAGCTATTTTGAAGTTGTCATCTTGATTTTTCATTTACTGACTTGATTGCTTGTCTAGTGACATATGTTGCTAGTATCCTAGGATCACAAATTCCGACATTATATTGGACTGTGAAAAGGACAAGTTATTGGGATTCATAAAATCTGTGCTATAGGGGTTCCAGGACTAATATGCTTTAAGTAGGGCACTCAATACTTGTCCATTGCAGTACCCAATTTCATTATAGTATTTTAGAGCTCTCCTTTCATTATGGTCTCTTATTTTTGATCTCTCCCTGTTAGATGCAAAAAGGTGGTAAGAAATTAGGGGGTGAGGAGAGAATGGAGACAGCTGGAGGGTGCTCTAATTAATGGAAATAGGATGAATGTGGAACTGTTGTGTAAACCTGAATAATAAGGATACACAGCCTGCATGTTGGCAAGTTTACCTGCAAAGGATTGGATTTTTTATGGCTTTTAAGAACATAATATCCAAATTTGTTTATCTTCCTGGAACTTTGATAGAACTTGAGATTCCTCTGGATTGCTTCAACATCATGATCTTTTTTGATAAAAGAGCAGTTCCAAACTAAAGATCAGGAGGGAAGAGTAATCTCTTCCACCTGTGCAGGCAAACTTATGTTGTACATTTAATGCCTGTTTTTAGTTCTGATTCCTCTCTGTTAAGAGGCAGATTGTGTGTTCTTTAGTACCAGCACCCACTGGTGGATCCTCCTCTTCCTGATTCATCTTAATTGACAAATACTAAAGGGAGAGATCAGAGAGCAAAGCCTCCTGCCATTGCCACAGTGTATAGTGCCAGACTTTCCCTCTAGCCAGTTTTCCAATCTTGAATACTTTTGCTCTTGGATTAATATTGTGCAAGTAAAAGATTACAAGTTGAGATTTAAATTCTCAAGTTTTTACACATGCTTGCAAAGACCACAGGACTGGGTTTCAAGCAGAGATTCCCCTACATGTCAAAACGTGATGTTTGCCTGTACCTTGGCAAAGGTCACTATCCTAGATGCCTGATTTTTTCTGCCTTTATTCCACATGAGACTTGTCGCAAATTTTACTCCTTTGGGAAATAGACTGTGGGACTGAATAAACATTTAATGCCTAGAGGGCACATAGAATAGCAGTAAACTGATTGTCCCTGCTTAAAAACAGCTTGGGCAGGGAAAATGACAAAAGAAACCCCAGAGTATAAGAAACAGTGCAAAAATGTCTCCCCAGCCTTCACCATTTTTTAACAGATTAACAGATAGACTTTAACAAATCAACAGATCTTCTGAAAAAAATTATATTTGTGTTCAGCACCCATTTATTGTCCCATTGCTCTTTGAGCCCACATAAAGGTAAGCATTTTCACATGACTTGTGGAAAGGACTTCTGCAATTTAACAACACACTTTCTGAAAAACTGTTTATTAGGTTTGTTTTGAAAATGGCTTCTATTATTTAATTTAATGTTAATATGTTAATGTTAATAAATATTCCCAGTTTACCTTCTTTATACTAGTCATGTTTTCTCATTGACTGTCATAATCACTTTCATTCTTGGACACTCCATCAGAAGTTTCTTTTCAGGTTGCTTTCCTCATTTCTGAACTATAAGAAGGTGAGAACAGTAGAAATCACCTCTAGTTTTTAGAGTTTTTAAGCTATGGAAGTGATTTCTCTGTTACCAACATTCATAGGCACAATTACTCATAAATTACCTAACTGCAAGTTTTGGTCCAGCTCTGAAAAATGGATAAAGGAAATAGTAACAAATTAACATCAGAGAGAGTTTGAAAAATGCTACTCTCTTGGGTGTTTTTAAGTTACGATGGCGTAACTTAAGTTAGGTTTTTCAGTTAGGATTCATGGATAAGAACCAGCTGCTTTTGTTGATCCACCATTAAGGTCACCGCTCAAGTACATGATACTGTGATACCTGCAGTCATTACCAAATTCAGTAAAAAGATTAGAAAGGGCTTTCTCAGTCTCATTACAACACCCCATGATATGGGATGTTTTACTTCTGATCCTATTAGTGAATAATACTTTATGCATTTTAGACAAACTCATCTCACCAGTGCCTATCCTCCTTGGTTTTCTCTTTTCACGGTTGCTATAAGCATCCAGTTCTATAAACAGAATTCAGAATGTCACTTTATCTCTTATGCTTCTCAGGAACTGGATCTGATTGTTGACTGTTAGCCAGACCAGGGAAAGGACCTTACTTGCCATGCTCCCAACCTAATAATCCAAATCACATTCTGCAATCTTACTGTAAGTTCCCATTTACTGGAAAGGCACTTGGTGCATTTGCTGAAGACAAAGCAGAAATTAGCATCTTCTGAAACATTATCTAAAAGGCTCATCTGGTAGAAACACATCTTTGAATTGTTAGTCTGAATGAGGGCAACCAGAGCTTTGCCATCAGAAAAGTTAAGTGTCTTCTTCTCTTTTGTTAAGGAAACTTCCCAGTCTGGCCATCCATGAGACTCTCTGGCTGTGACATTCCCAATGTCAGAGACTTTCACTGTTGGCAGTGAAGCCCCTTCACAGTTGGTGGCTCCAGTGAGCTGATGGGTGCCCTGCTTGACTCCTTACACAGCCCACACTCACCTGCAGTCAGATCAGGTTTCCTTACAGGTTCGACCCCAGGTTTCCCATAGCAGTGTCTCAGATGTCTCAGCCCATAAACCCATTTTTTCATGGCACAGTAACACAGAAACAGCTTGAGCTGGTGCCTCTGAGCAGGACCCCAGCAAAGGAATGCCAGATCTTTTACACCCTCAGTCTCCCCACATGCAAGTCTTGCCCTTCCTCCTGAGTCTTCAGCTTCTGTCCCCACTTTCTGTATCCATCCACCTAGCTGGTGTCACCAGTCTTCATCTCCTTTGTTATCCAAAAGGCTGGCAATTCCCAGCTCCTGATGTGTCTGTCAGTGTCCATTCAGCTGGCTGCTGTCATCCATCTTCATGCCCCTTGTTATCCTAAAATTTGGCAGTTCACAACCTCTTGTCTCAGGCTCCCACCCAGAGCTCAGTTTACATCTCAATCTGAAGCTTGCCTGTTCAGCTACCTGGACCAGATATATTACTCAACACTTTCAACCTGTTGTTCCAGGTTCTCACTTAGCTTATTGACCTCTTGCACAGAAGAGGCCAGACTTCAGTATAGTGGAGCATCACTTATCCACCAATTTTTAGCTTGTGTTGTTTGGGATTTATACCTTTCTGAGCTGAGCTAATCTCTCATATGATAAATGCCAAAAAGGCAGACAAACAGACAAACACAATCACTTTTTCCCAACAAGAGTTTTCTTCAGCTGTAAATCCATTGTTATAGAACTAAATATTCAGAGATGATAGGGATCATTTTATTTGATCTTCCTCAGATTATGGTGGTTAAAAGCAAACTTTGTGAAAAAAAAAATTATTTATATAATACAAACCTTTAAGGACAGCAAATTGTCAAGCTCAGTGATGATGCCACTTCTGTCAGACATTTGCTCCGGAAAGAGGGATGCTAATGTGTGTGCTCATTGTGAGGGTCAATATTAGGTTTACTGTGTTTCCTCCTCATATTTTGGAACAAAAGCTGCTGTCACTGGAACTTCTAATAAAACATTTTCATAGCATAAATTAAGTATTGAAAGTAAGTCTTTTTAAAAATCTAGCCATTTGCATGTTGTTGGGGGTTTTTTTCAATGTTGCTAAAGTTTAAGAATGTATGACGCAAATTAGTTATCTCATTAGCAGCTGAGTTTAGGCAGAATGGAGGGAGGATACCTGTCCATCTGTCCTGGGATGATGTTATAAGGTTTTTTTTATTCCTTAACCACCTGCTCAATGCCCAAGGACACCGTGTCTTTAAGATGGACCCGGGGGGCAGGGCCGGGGCCGCGGGACCCGGGTGCGGTCGGTTCAAGGCTGGGCCCAGCGGCTCGTGCTCTCAGGGCCTCAGCGGGGAGGGAGTGCGCGGGCAGCGCTCTGCTGCGCTTTGCGGTTTTTTGTTGCAGCTAGCTGGAAAAAGGCTGTGTTGGGATTTTTTTCCCCTTCCCACCCCCTTGCCTCACTGCCTGCCTTCCCTTCTCTCCGGTCTGGGGTGCCTGTGGGGCGGCCCCAGCGGGCCCGCGGGGTGGCCCCGGCTGGTCGGAACACCGCGGGGGGGGGGGGGGGGGCAAGCCATTGCGCGAGGGGATGCATAGGTCCTTCAGCTTCGCCTGCTTCGAGGCGGAGGACCGGGGCCGGCAGGCCCGTGGGGTGGCCCCGGCTGATCCGAGCCGTGAGGAATGCCGAACCGTTTCGCCGGCTATGGGGAGGAGGACCAGCACCCAAGAGTCAACAGGTTTTCTTTCATGTGCCCTGCTCCGGGCTGCCGCGTGGATCCCCCTTTCCCCTTCCCGGAGATTGGGGGAGCCCAGTTGCCAGCCCGGGTGTTTTTTCCTTCCCCGGGCATTTGTTGTATTTTGAGTTTTTTTTCCCTGTTCTACTCTGTTTTGTTCTGTGTTAATAAACAGTTCATTTTTTTTGGTTTTTTTTTTTTTTTTTTTTTTTTTTTTCCCACGTTCATCTGCTGTTATCAATTTGTCTCATTGGCGGAGGAAAGGGGAGGTCCTTTCCCTTTGGAGGAGACGCTCATTCCGGAGCATTTCCTCCAGAAGTTTTGTCTCCAAAACCGAGACATCATCCTGTATGTGGCAGTTAGCATTAGATTAAGGGTGTGTCCATGAATTTGAGGAATGCAGTTCAACTTTTCTTGGTAATTATGTTCTCTAGAGAAATTGACTAGTGCTTTTTCCTGTGGTGGCATCATAAATTTGTGTAATTAACTGGAATTTTGGTGAGAAGCCAAAGTGAAAAAATTAATTTGCTATCCAACCTAACAGGTATACTTTAGATTTTCCTTGCAAAACTACAAAATATTGCTTTATGTAGGATGAAATACTTATGTTGAATTAAAATGCAGTGCTACCATGAGCATTTTTAAGAAAAGCAGAAGAAATGAAGCAGGTGTTTCACAAAACTTTGCACAGGTTTCTATCCCCTAGGCCCTTTAGACTTGAGCATTCACTTAAAATCTGATGCAAGGATTAGGACTCAGTAGTGAGTATTTATGTGTGAGCCGCATAATCACAGTTGTCATATTGAATAAACCTGCCAGCAGAGACCTTTGTGTCTCCTAGTAAACGGCAGCTAGAGCATAGAGTATGCTCAACTTTTTGCATGGAAAATAAAAAGTGGATATATTTCCACCTTCTATCCATATGTAAAATATTTAATTCAGCATGAAAATGTTTTATTATACAATTAAAAAACAGCTTCTTGTGGCCAGAAGGGAATAATCTATACCCCTTCATAGCTCTAGTCAAAATATTTAAGGAAATGTCTATACTGAGCCCAGATTTTGCAGGGTAGTCATTTTTTCCTCTTGCAGTCAGCGACAGACTTCTTCTACAGTGGTTAAAACTAAGTCAGTATTTTTTTCATAAGTAAAGCATATTTCTTTCCTAAAAGTAATTGAAATTGGTCTTAATTAAGAGACCACTATTTAAAACCAATGAAAAAACAATATTCTAATTTTCAGTAACCTACTGTGTTGGCAAATAGTTGAATTAGTGAACTTACATTGGACAGTTTGTGGACAGCATTTCAAAGAGCAGAAGAATTTGTCAGATCTCACATTTACATTCCATGGGAAGTTGCTTTAGATTTTTCTACTTAGTAATCTGATAGATTAATGTCTGCTTCTCTCCCTTCCTTAAACTTTTCTCCTACACATTCACCTATAGTTAATCAATAGATTTTAGACAATTAAGACTTAGTGTTTAGGTAACATTAATGTATAAAAATTGTTTTGTTTATATAAGGTATCTTATCCATATGTAGGAGTTCCTTAAAGTGAGAAAGACTACTAAAAGACTTTCTAAAATTTATTTTACGAATATGTATTTGGTTGTGGAAAACAGAATTCTATACTTCAGTTTTTGTATGTTTTTTCTGGTTCTAAGATGTCACTTCAATAGGCCAAAAGCAGTATCGTCAAGATTCAGACAACTTGTACTTCCACTTGACATTTCACCTGAATTTTCATGAGAAGTTTTACTCTCTTCTTTCTCCTCAAGACTGAATGTGTGATGGGATACTACCATGTTTCATAATAAAACTGCATCCTGACTTTTCTGTAGTGACTGCTGCTGTTTGGTTCTTTTCATCAGTGGTAATGCATTATGCTCACATTAGGTAGGTTTTCATGTTCACTGTAAAGTGAACTTTATAGTAGTGTCAGTGACTTCCCTTCTCTCTTTCTTTAATCCCTGTCTAGAATATACACTGCAAAAGAAGCTGTAGACAGGATACCAGCCTGAAATTTCTATCAGTTTCTATTTCTTTCTCACTAAAACCACTTGCATGAAAAATTCTAACCCATCCTCACAAACTTAAATATTCATTTTGAATCCAGACTGTGTAAGAGGATGGGAAGAATACAATTCAGTGGTAACATTTTCCCCATTGCTGTAGCTTAAATTACAAATTCTTTGGGGCAGGAATTGTTTCTCCTTCACATTTTGCATGTAACTGGGCTTGACTTTGGGCAATAGACAGTGAGAATGGCCCTTGCATGTAAATGTTATTGGCCTATAAAAACCTACATTTCCTTAATTTTGTTAATTGACAATTTTCTTGCATGATCTAGAGCTATTTTTAAGTAGTCAAGGCTACAGGTAGCTCCTTTGCTATAAAATTCTCAGGTTGCTTTCTACCTGATCATACCAAGTAAACACATTTGTCTTAATTTATCAGTTTTTAAAAGGTTGAGGTAATTTCTGAAAGTCTTACACGTTGTAATAATTTTCATGGCAATTGTTGTTACGCCCATCCACTGTGGTTTCCAGTAGAAGCACTTTCCCTTCCGTCGCTGTCAATTTCAATGCTCCCTTTTCAATTTTCTTGTAGGAAGTCATGTCATTACCTCTTGCAGAGAATCTAGCCTTTTATTTAGAGCTTCATTCCCTTGGGCTATCCGCTGAGACCTACAGGGTAAAGTAATTGTTATTGAAGCAAAGGGGATAGAGTTAGGCCCCGTGTGTGGCACTGAGTCAGCTTTCGTTGGGGTAAAAAAAAAGTTGTAACAAAACTGACCTGCTTTTTGGCACATTTAAATTGTGCATGCCACGCTTGAATGGAACTGAACAAAAAGTTTAGTGTTGAAATGAGATACAAGGAGAATAGATCATTAAAGAAGTGCCAAACAGCTGCAAAAGTGCAATTTTGCTGGATGCGGTTTCCCTTGAGGTTTTTTCCCCCATGCCAGAGAAGCTGCTGTATTTATATCCTTCACTGATGCCACTAGTCATTTTGGACTATGGGTCAAGGCAGCCAGGATGGGTTTTCAAATGCTAAAATTTATGGGGGAAGTTCATTGTAATAATTTGTTCTCCAAATATAGCTCTTCTATATATATAATAATTATCCTGAAATCTTGTTTCTGAAAACAAAAAGTAATTGATGTATGTTTTCTTTCCTGGGCTCATTTTAATGAGTCTCATTTATGTCAGTTCAAAGCAAGGCAGTAATGACAGGCATGCAGAACTCTACTCCATGGAGTTTTGCTTTCACACCAGTTGTTTCTGCCTGAATTCCACTTCAGCCAAACTCTGTACCATAAATTAAATTCTTGGTCTTTTCAGATTCTCATGTAATCTAGTTAACCAGCATTAATCTTTCATTCTTCTGAAGTTCATTCATTATTCTTTCTCTTGTTCTATTTTATCTGTTTGTAGTCCTTGGGTACCTTGCTACGTGCTAACACTGTGTTCAGTTGAAGAATTCCTGAAGGAAGAACCAAGCAGTCAAACATGAATTTCAGCTTTTCTGTACATTTTTGGTTTCTAAAGTATGCTGTGTAAAGTAGATGGTCTTGTTATTCTGGCTGCTCCATCTGATGTTACAAAGTCAATGCATATGTTGTCAGGCTGTAGTCTGACACCTTTTAATAAGCATCATTTCAGCATAAGGTCTCCTTTCTTTAGGTTCATTCCTTCCAAACATGAGATGGAGTTCTATGATAAGAGCAGGCCAAATAAGTCCGGAGTTAATGTTATTACATGGATCTAAAAATGAGGAAACTGATTTTTAATAATTTGGTATTTTATTTGTAACTTCAGAATAGTGTGAAACTTTAGATGGAAATTTTCATTTGCTACAGTTTGTAACTCATAATCCAAATAATTTTTTAAGCTGTGTTCTCAATGGCCAAACACTAAGGACAAGGGAGACAACATAGATAGTGTTTTAACTGGGAATTTAAAAGGCCTTTTTTTTAATGTATGATAAATACGTTAACAGTTTGATGAGCGGTCTTCTGCTAATTGGAATATGCTGATCTGTGTATTTCTTGTTGTATGTTTCTACTATAACTTCAATGAGAACAGCTGAAGTTTGAATAACCTTTGAATTACATGAGTTAATTTTTTAAAAAGATCAGTTTTCTTTCCGTGTTTCCAATTTCTTGGAGATTGTTACATAATTTGTCAGTAATAAAGTACTCCTGCAGATTGAATTCTTTCAGTCTTGTAGATTTACAGGCAGCAATACATGCAAATGCAGTTTTACAGCATCTATAGCACTATCCACCTGAAAATTACTGGTTCTAGAAATGGTGTACAGAACTAGACACTGATTGGTTATTCAAAAGTACACAGCATATTAGAAAAAAATGGGTTTACATGTCCCCTGGAGAACTGTCCTAAGTTTAAGTGTTCTCTGTCCTTTTAAAGATTAATATGGAGAAAGAAAGCATGGCTTAGATTTTGCTCTTTTGCTCTGATGTTCACTGGTTTGCAGTTTATAAACAGCATCAACTTAATTTGTTTTATTTTTACTCTCAGCTTTGGTTTCTCATCTTCACCAACCTGTAGCCAACCTTTTTATGTATACTTTCATATTAGAGATGAGACATCTCTGAACAGGTCATGAGGCCCTTTTTCACTCAAAATCTTCTGAGGCCCTTTTTCTAATTGAATAAAGATCTAAAATTTAAAATACTTTGTTCCTTTATGATATGACTAACACCTGATTTTTAAAAAGTTTCTGATTTTGTACTGAAAGATGGTTAAAGTGCTCTTAGTGATTTTCTAGATAAGGGATACTGTTTTAAATATTCAGTAGCTATAAAAAAAAAGAGATTGTTTGAAGTATTTAGGCTTAAAATAATCTGTCGATTGAAAGTTATATTTGAAAATGGAATTTTGGGCACTCTTGCACATTTTCTTCCTAGTCCGAAAACTTCAGCCTAAAAGCATCCTTTTTCCGTGCCAACCACAGGAATATACTTTCATCTTGTGTGTTGTAGCCAGTTATATGGGAAGTCATGCATCTGTTTTCATGAAGCTACCTGTGTCTTGTTTTAGTGCTGGAGCAGGGGTCTCTTCTCACATTGAAGACACTTTTGGATTAAAAACACTCCTACCATTTGCTTCTGCTATATCAGTAGTATGTGATGGAGGATATTGATGTCATAAATAATAGTGACATCCTCTATACATTAAAGCATTGTGTGGGGTGAAAAGAAAGGAAAGGTATCACTGTAAAAAAAACAAACATTCAGCATCTGATTATTTATTCTTTTTATTTTTTATTAATGTGAAGGAATGACTTACAATTTGTGCTCTTAAAATTAACAGTCTAGATAGATTTCAACCATTACCTGGATTTGTGTTCCATCCCTAGGATGACTTTGCAATCGCTGAATTAGGTTGAGTTTGGAAGGGACTTCTGATTGACCTTTGGTCCAAGCCCCTTGCACAAGGAGGGAGGAATACCTAGAGCCAGTGATGTTTAAAATCAGTGTTCTTCAACTCCACTACTTCAGCGGCCTCCTCGTTTAAGTCTTCTCCTCACTAACTTTCCCTCAATAGTCATCTGTCTGAAAATGTTTTAGATTTTTGAAAGGAGTTGCCATAATACCGGTTCCTAAAAGATTTGGGGGTCACTACAGAAGTAATTTTCTGGTGTGTATTCTTGAAACATTTTGTCTGTAACTGAAGACAAATTTTTATTGCTTTATGGTCTGTTCCCAGTTTTAATGTCACACTTTTACCAGCACATTCAAAACCAGAAGTGCTCGCTTAAATGCAGACAGTGCAGATGTGTATAATTGCCAAAGTTTATGTTATAAAAATTAATCAGGAATGTTGCTGAAAAATCTTATTGTTATGTGTACTTAAAAACTATATATACATCTTACTGCTATGTGTACTTAAAAAAAGAAGAAAACACTTGTTAGCAGAAGAGGAAGAAATTTCTGCAGTTAGATTTGCGTTCTGGGAAATTCTGTCAACTGACTTTTTTGATCACAGAACAGTTTCCAGAGCTGCAGATATATTTGTAACTGCAATGTTCAAATAGGGATCTAAATTGAAGTTCTGAACTCCTTTACAGATGCATTTAATCATTAGGTGATAGGTATTAAACTTGGAAGTGGCCCGGTTCTATGCCCATTCCATGTGTATCAGGCATTCCAGTAAGTGTAACTTTTGTATTATTGAGGACAGATCCGTCATTCAATCTGTGACTGACATAAGTTACTTAAAATCATTTATGCCTTCCAATGGCACATCTAAAAATCCTGTGTATTTGCCTTTCCCCAGATGTCATTTACAGTAAGTGTTCTTCGTGCTCATGCCACCCACTGGAAGACCCAAAAATAATGTTTGTCCTAACCTGTTCCTGAGCAGGAGACACCTAAACTGACCGTGACTTTTTGCTAGGGAGTTGGGATATACTGTAAGGAATGTGTACTTATGGGTGCATAAATGCCACCTTCCACACTGGTAAGGAATCATTAGTAACTGCAAAACTACTTTCTTCTGGACTAAGAAGAAATCTAAATTATTAAAAAAAACAATTGCCATGTCTGAAAATAAAAGCTCGTGAATACATTTTTCCTAGATTTAAAATTTTCAAATTAATTAAACGAGAGAACAAATTAAATATCTGAGTAGGTCAGCAAGGAATTAGAAACTGCTGTTTCAGATAACTGCATGGACCGAGTGCTTGTGGAGGTGTAGGATGAAGCTGTATAGGTTAGTGGCTCCACTAGCTCTGTAGTAGCAGAGATAAAAGGAAGAAGTTAAGGAAATGTCTCTCTACATTCTAGTTCAGTGAAACTTTTAAATACTGTGTGCAAAGTAATTGGAAGAACACATGAGATTTTTTCTCTGAGACTTGAGACACAGCTTGTTATGCAATGGTATAATCCTTGTTTGTGGGTCACAGGCCCAGGTCATAGTCCTATTTCAACAACATGTGTCTCATTTTTAACATGCAGGCCATTGCCATTTGAAGACTCTCAGGCAGTATTATGTAGAGAATGAGATATTTCCCCATTCCTTCTTGTTATTGTTTCTGAATAGATGCAGCATTTTAGTTGTGTTGAATATGAAATAAAAAAATTTAAAAGCAGGATTAGAACTGAAAGTGGCAAACTTAGGCTATGTGAATACACTTTTAGGGTTAGCACCACAGTATTTAAAACATTTTGGATATTCTTTCTGATAAGAAAAGATATGATGGTGTTGACTTGCCACAGCAGTTTTCTACACTTCACAATGAAATAACCTGATTGATTTCAGCGACATTAACTTTTATTCTGAAAAGCAATAGTCTGTTTGAAAACAAAGAAAGGAAAACAGTAAAAACCTTTTGTGAATGCCTGTTTGTGGTACTAAGTTTATAAGTCTGTACTACAGACATATTCAGAAGGCCAATTTCATATTATCTGTAATATGTTCTTACAGTTGCAACTTGCTGCAGCTCATTTCAAAGGGGAAAACTGTAATTTATAAAATGTGATTAACCAGTTGTAAAGAAGACCAATAATCTCAAAAGTGTTAGACTATTTAGGATAGATATAAAGTTACCAGTAATGTCAAATCATTTGTTCTCTCTTGTGCTGCTAACTTTATTATCAGTCTGATCAATATTACATGACTGGGACATTCTTACACTATATACATGAAAACAATTATATTTTCCCAGATATACTGTAATCAGATTATTTATTTCCAGAGATCTGTAGTTTTACTGTATTTCTTTTGTTTCTGACAAATTAATTTTCTTAACATGAAGTGGGAGGACTCATTTTGAAAGTATGAAAATTTACCTGAAATTGTGTAGTGATTCTTTATAAACATAAATTGAATGTGCATCAAGAATTATAGTTAAATAAAATAAAAAATAGTATCAACTATTCAATGCAGTACTGCATGTTTGAAAACAGCTCACTTTATAATTGGGGTGCACAGTCATTTGCTTTTCCTTCGATGCTGTTAATATTCCAAATTTTTGAAGAAGTACAAAATCCTATGTTAGACCTTTGTTTAAGTCCTGACTTATAACCTAACTGCCTGGCTTACATCTTTTGTTTGATTTTTCCAATTAATAAAAATTAGGGCTGATTTTTTAATGATTTTGGATGTATGCTACTTGGCATTTAAATATAGCTTGTCTGGCACTGATGATTTACTTTACTTTTTAAAGGCTGTGATTCAAAGTTTCATGGAAGTCTACCAACTTGCAGTTTCCAGAGTTGAAATATTAGTGAGAGAAACAGAATCTCTTCAGCTTCACATTGCAACCATGAAGTCCAGGCTCCAAATAGCTAGTCTTCATGAAAGTGACCTTAAAATGGTAAGTCTGCTTTTCAAGTAATTTTTGTCATTTGAATGTGGTTTCTTACCCAGCATTTCCCTTCATGCTGTATAGTTTCTGTAGGGAAATACAATAATATTTATCTATAAGCATAATAGAGCAATAAAACTAGTGTCAACAGAAACCTTTTCTGAAGAGAAAAGGAATGGTAAAAGTTAACACAGGGTTTAATTTTTACTACTATATCTTCTACAAGGACCTGTTCATTGCTGCTGGAAAATTATACATTATGAATTTTTAGTTTTACCGGTACAGTAAATAGTAAATCTAGAGATGTAGTATATTAAAACAGAATGTTATTATCTTCATGTAAACAAAGTGTTTGTTAGGAGTTATTTTTATAATTGTCGTTATGAATAATACTTCTCACTGAAGTTACAAGGTTAAAATCAAATTTCAGGAGTAATTTATTGTCTAAAATTATTGCCCACAAAAGTACTTGGATTTGCTTAAGGCTAATAAGGTGAGTCTTCAGATTTGAGATCTCTCTCTAGGGGAATTATTATTTGTGTCACACAGGCAGGAGGCCAGACACATAAACTGTCATAAATATATAGCCAAGTATCTCTAGAATGAGACTGCAAGATGTGCAACTTGCATACACTCAATGTATTTCTCCTCCATCTCTTCTTACTTTTTCACAGAGGATAAAGGAGGAATCTTTGGAGTTCGTTTTATTGGTTGTTGTTGTTGTTGTGCTTCCCTTCCTCCTTTCTTTTCTTTTAGTCTTGTGTAGTAAATAACCATAAAGAAAATGAGTATTGTTTGTCTTTCTTTTTGAAACAGAAGATTTGTAAGAAGAGAGCTGTCACAATGCAAATAACATAAACACACTAGTAAACATATATTCAAAGGCTGTGACTATGGCTTTGGCTTTGGTTGTTTCCAGCAGAATTACATTAATTTCTTAACCTGCTTCTAACAGCACAGTGGGAAATTAGTGCGAATAGGAACTATATTAGTCAGTGCTGAATTTATTTTGACATCTTGAGGTGACAATTGTTGAGTGAAAACTTTGTGACTACAAAACCTTTCTAAGAAATGAAATTACTTCACTGAAATTGCTTTTTTCCTCCTCCAACCAGACTCTTTTGATGTTTTCTGCTAGGTTTATGTGTGTCCCGCTGAGCCTGTGCCCAATATAATTGGGCTGCTCCTTTGCCTGTTATGATTGTTTTTGTTGTTTAAATCAAGATGACCACTTGTGTACTGAAGATTGGGAAACTTGCCAAGCTTACAGCAAGGTTTGCTTTCATTTGGATTGAGAAATCTTTTATCAAAGATTATGCTAGTCCTGCCTTTGAAGGGCTATGCAGCAGCCTGATGCATTACGGTGAAAACCAGCTTTCCAATGTTTGTGATTAAATGCTGCATTTTTAAAGTAATTTGTGTTTGCATGCAGTGTCAATGTAAAGATGATACTATTTGCATTGTGGAGGGATCTGTTAGCCCTCTGGGGAGAACAATAGTTCTTCCTTTAGATGCAGTTTAATTTGAATCTAGGCCTAAGCATTAATACGAAGTGTTTTAAAATTTTAATGTAAAAGTGAAAGAATTCAGAATGAGAATCTCAAGTTGCCATGAAGAAAGTAAAAGTGATTATGGTATATTTTGTATTATTTGGTTTTTCAGTAAATTTCTCTGTATATTCTGCATATTTGTAGAAGTTGTATTAAGCATAAATTTTAAGAACTTCAGGCATCACAGCTTTGCAGCATGACTTAGATTTTAACATTCCAGTTGTTACTGTTCTGTTCTGATTTTGAGGAAGAAATTCTGCACTAAATTGCTTTTTCTAGTAAAAAAAGTTGAACAGATTTTTGTTGCTTATTTTAAATGAAAGGGAGCAATGACTTCTTGAGCGCGTATTTGGTTTCAAAATTAGACAAGCTTTGTTAGTTTTAATTCACCATGTTCAATCATATATCCATTGCAGGCAAAATTTTACATGGAGGAGACAAACACAGCACTTGGACTGTATCAGTTGCTGGCCTTCATATGACATATGTTTGTGCTCCCTGAGCAGTAACTACTGTCCATTGCATTCAAGTTTGGGCCATTCATGAATATTGATATTTTCCATGTTCAGATGGTATCACTTTCCTAATTGACCTGTTTCTACTGAAATTTCATAACTATGTCACCTTTCTTTCTATTCGCACCACTTCTTTCTTCTGCTGCTTTGGGTTTTGCTGATAATTGTATAACCAAAATTGATGCCATAAGGCAAAATTGGTGATTCTAACTCCTCATCTTTTATCTCAGGCTTTGAATTGACATCTCCATCCTCCAGTCTGTTTCTAGTCCAAGCACTTTCCTTCTGGTCAACGGAGTTTAGATTCTGAGATTGCTATATGTGGTCATGCTAATGCCAACAGAGAGGAACAGGAAGGGATATGATTATGATGGACAGAGGTGAGATGAGCACTGGAAACACAGCTTACAGAGAAGAGAATTATGGGGGTAGAAGTGAAGTCAGTGGCAGAATGTCTCTCTACTCTCCATTAGTGCCCAGATATCTGTCTGTTGTACTTGTCTCTGATAATTCTTACTCTGTGCAGAGAAAAGCCCTGTGCATTTTTAATTCTTGCAACTCTTTAAAATTCAGTATGGCTTAAAAACAGCTTAGATTTTCTACCAGTCTTCTTTTCTTCTTCTTTCCACCCCTCCCCCCTCCCCCTTTTTTATTGTTCTCTATTCGTATTCCTTTTCTTTTTTTTTTCGTCTATTAGGAAACTATCAACATTTTGTAATAGTCCTTCATGCCTATTTCTTGTTCAGCAACTTCCAGTAATATAAACATCATGAACTGTGCTGAATTCTGCTGCTTTTATTAATTTTAATTCTTTTTCAGATACGTTAGTTTATTAGTATACTTGCACATTCATTCAGAGTAGCAGTAATAAGTAGACCTTGAACTGAGAGCTTAGACGTGCTGTACCGTGCAGTAGAATAGGCATAAGCAGTTACTTTGTGGGTGCTGCAGGGCAATGTGTCATCCTATTTAGTCACATGGCAAGTGAATCCATGCTGTCCAAGGGGTTTTCGCTGCAAGTGCAGCATTGCAGAGTGTAGATGCAGTGACAATGTCTTTTCCAGTGTGACTGGACACATAGGAGGAATAATGAACAGAATTCAGTTCATTATAAAACTTTTTCAGGACATGTTCTTGTAGCTTCCAGCCCTGAGATTTTATGCCTGATCTCTGTACTGCTGTCAGAAGTTTAAGAATGTAAAATAATCTGGTCTCAGTTCTGGCAAACAAAAGAAGCCACTTCTGTTATGACAAGTGGTCAGGTGCTTCTCTGAACCTGAGTATGCGCTGATCTGATGATACTTCTTCCTTTTTCTGTTTTTACCTCAGAATTAAATGAGAATAGAAAATGAAGAGGAAAATACAGTAATTTCTAAAGATGATGAAGAGAGAAAAGCTTTGTGTGTACTGGAGAAATGAAAACTGGGGGACTCAAAAGGATAACTTTATCTGAAAGGGGGAGAAAGTTAGTTTCAGATGGATGAGAGGGGTGAAGTAAAGAGGTCTGTAAATGTAGCAGAGTTCTCTAACTAACTATGAAAACAACTGTTGTCTTTTGATGCTTCTCCTAGCTGAGGTGAAAGTGAAATCACTCATTGGTTTATGTGGCTTTGTGTCATATCTTTTTTGCCATAGTTGTATCTGTGTCTGTCCTTTGTAAATGTCTAGTGATATCCCTTAAAAGTATTGAAAACACAGAAATGGTGACTTTTGTTGAGATGAGGGAAGCAAGTAGAATGATCTTTTGCATGAAAATTATGTATTTGTTCTTGAGATTGTAGAGATTGCAGTAACTAACATATGGTCTCATACTTGTGTGTTGAAAAACTGCAGTAAGGAAGATGTACACTTTTCTCCCTAATCAAAGCAGTCAGCTCTCAGTTCTCATGATCTACTTGAACCCCATTCATGGGGGGTACAGAGAAAAGAAATATTTAATACTCAAACTTATGAGTTAACTATTCCCCTTAACTATTATATATTCCCTGGTTAACTATTCCTACTTAACCAGGCCGGTCATGGCAGTGGTTTTATGTCTTTCCCCTATACACCTTGTTTCCTTGTCACCAGTTCAATCTGTGTTTTATGGCTACGACCTGCATCTGACAGGGATGCATTGTCCCAAATTTAGAATTATGAGGATGGAACTATAGAGAAAGAAAAAATCCCAACTATTTGCCTTATCTCTGATGTAGCTGGAGGAATTCTTCCCAGATGTTGCAAGAAGCAGGTATGTCCTGAATGAAAACTCTCCTTGGCTTTTTCACTACCTCATGTAACCTTATGCACAGTTGAATTTGTTTTGTGAAAGCTTTGGAGATACTGGTTCTTAAATTTCCTTGCAAAAAGTAGTTTAGACTTGCTATTTTTATTGGTACTCTCTGTCTTGATGTGTTTTCCTGGAAATAGTCTTGGACAGAATTCAGTAAATATGGACCTCAGTAATCATAACTTTGCTCAGTATTGTTACTTACCAGTGCTTAGTTGCTGTAAGACGTGAATATTCCTGAAGTGATAGTAGGTAAAGAAAAATCTGACAGGCCCACAAGGAAAATTTCCCAATTATTGAGATGGTCATAGACATGAAAGTGTGGAGATATCAGACAAGTGAAAATAGAAAACTGTAGTCATAAGATTTACTAAGTTTAATGTCTCTGTAAGACTGAATCCACCAAGCAGTAATATCTCCCTGAAATTATGTTTTTATTGAAATATTTGCATTTCTCACCTGATTTTATGTAACTGGGCTTCACTTGCCAGCCTTACTGGGTAGCCAAGGAATGCACATATCCTAATGCAAATGATCAGCTGTTCATGTGCTATTGCTTACACAAGTAATAGTTGTAACCAAAAGGTATAAATATTGTAGTTTAGAATACTAATACTACTACTAATAACTACAACAACAAAAACAACCTATATTACAAATCACATTCTGTAACTTAGGGTAATGTAGTAAAAAGCAGTTACAGTAATACAATAACACATTTGCTACTTTGTAAAGAATGCTTCCTTTTCTGTGCAAAAATTTTTTTGACACTCAATATTCTAGGTATGTGAACTTTAAACTTGTCAGACTGTTGTAACATATTTGAAAATTGTAGTAATTTGATTAAAATGTTGCCTATAAGGCAAGAGGTTCATTTAATAGAATCCATATGTAATTAAAGTGCAGAACCAAATGTAATCAGACCCCAGTGACTGGTGCCTTCATATTGGTAGTTTTACAGTGGCCTCTGGGGTTGAAAGTTTATGTTAAAGTTACCAATGTAGCTGTGCTCCAGAAAAAAAGCAAGACAGGGTAGCTGTTGAAGCTAGTGACAATGTCCCAAACTGATAATCACACAACAAAAGTAATTGATAGTCTGAATTTTAGGGCTGTCTTCCACTTGACAGGTGGAAGAAGCACAAGACTGCTGTGGTGTGCTAGTCCGAGTTGCATTCTGCAGCAGCACTGCTATGTAAACATTCCCAAATGAGGGAAGTATGCCCAATGAGAGCAAGTAACGGTGTATTTTTTTAATAATATAGTTGCTTGATTTGTGTGAATTCATGTTTGAATCGTCTGAAAGTTATAGACACAACACTATGTACCAAGCCACAAAAGAAGTTTGAAAAAATTTCCTGAACTTTAAAAAAAAATAAAATATTTTCTCTGGACAGTTTTAAGAGTTGACATCCTGTGTTAGAGTTCTCTAATCATCACCAGCACAATTTACAATCAGAACACACAGAGAGCCAGTTCAGACCAGCTCATCTGTTGACTTTGGCAGAAGCCCTTAATCTCACTGTGTGCAGCTGCCACTTGAGAGCTGGGGACTCGGCAGAGAGCCGAAGGAGGCTGGGATGCAGGGTTGGTCAAGGCATGAACACATAGGCCTGCTTCATTTCAACAGCCGTACACTGCTTTTTTTAATACTCTTTTCATTTTACAGCCTTTTTTTTTTTTTAAACCTGAAATTAAATGAGGACCTCTCATGAGCCACTGCGCTCCAGGCATAAGAAATTGTAATGTCTGGCTTCCAGAAACTGTCCCGTCAAAATGTGCTTCTGATTAGGTGGCTTAATTACAGCTGTGAAAACAATGTTGATTTAGGCCTCAAGATTCCAGTGCATGTCAGCCGTTATTAGCTAGCCTTGGACTGAAGCCACCATTTTAAAACTCTGTACCACTAAAGTCACACACTGCCTGACAACTTTTTATTTAGGCAGAAATGTTGCCAGAAGCAACACATTTTATGCAAAATATTTTTCATTGCGCAAATTTCAAATATGACACAGTTGATGGACATAAAATGGGTAGTTATGGGTGGACCTCACCAAGTCCAAAACCTAACTTTTACAAAAAAATCCCTACCCCAACACATCCCCCTCCCCCATTTCAAATAGTTTTTCTAAAGTTTGACTGACATAATGCTTAATTTTAATTCCTTTAATTCAGTTTTATTCCAAATCCAGCATGTTGGTTTAACCACCCAATTTTATTGCATCTAAATTTTCCTGACAGTTTCATTTGCTGTTGGGAAATAAAATTGCCATTTTTGCAACATGGGAAATAATGGCTAGTTTCAAAACCAATATGTTTGAAACTTCCTTTGCCTGAAGCAGGTTAAGGCACACACTCAATTTACTTTAGGGGAAAAAAGCTCATTAAATAGTTTTTAATATTTTAATATAATTTAAGTAACTGCTTTCACAGTGGGAAGGCTTATTAGGCCCATGTATTTACACCTGCAGAGAGGTAAATGTTTGGGTAATTAGGTGGTTTCCAATAATTCAGTTTTCAATTGCAGGGTTAATGCTGTAAACACTGTAGATGGACAGAATGAGTTCGCTGCATTTAAACATTACATTTACACTTGTAGCATTTTCCTTTCAAGTGCTTAAGAAAGAGGCTTAAGTGGGGTTGGTTTGGGTTTTTTGGGGTGTTTGGTTTGGTTTGGTTTGGTTTTTTTTCTTTGTTTGGTCTGTTCTTCAACTCTCCTTAATGACATGAATTGGCTAAGGAATGTGAGAGAATGTGTGTGGGTGTTAACTCTCAGCAGAGGTCGGTACTTTGGAAAAGTAAGATCTACATTCTCACTTCACTGTTGCCATGAAATTCCAAATGTCCATGCTGTGTGGTTTAATGGAAACCATGAAGTTCCTAAATGACCGCAGGTTTGTTCCGCTGTTAAGCACAAAACAAATCTTTCAAGTCATTGGCTAAGTCTCAAAAAAGGAGGGTCATGTTTTCAGGAACGTAATCTCCTTTCCTTTTTTTTTCCTTCATGGTTTGCATTTCTATGGCATTAGAAATGTGTTTCTAGTGAGGTACTGGAACTACCAGCTCACAAACAAGGGTCCTCAGTTCTTAGGACTGAAAACAAGACACTTGGAAGCTAAAGCTGTATTCATCTCTTACCCTAAGTGCAGGCCAGTGCAACAATTATACCTTCAGGGGCAACTAATTGGAAATGGATTTAGAAAAACTAAAAATTTGGATAAGGAAGCAAGTCTAAAGTATAGATTCAAGTTCGCCCTATAAAAAAATCATCATGAGTTCATTCTCTGCCTGCAACAGATTAGAGAAGAGCAAGGCAGTGAATGCCTACACTTCATTTTGTTCAGTTTTCAAAGGAGAAATACAGGAATGAGCTAGTCTTCTATTTTCTTTGCAAATACTAGGTGGAGTTTCCTGAAAAAGAATGTTTCAGAAATGCCCCAGTTGCTGTGGAGGGCAGCTGTAAGTCAGGAGACTTTTACAGCTAAAAGCCATCTGATGGCTTTTTCCTTATTAGACACCTTTGCACTAGCCTTTTGAAATGCTTTTCATTGGTAATATGCAGTGAGTTTTATTCATCGGCCACATATATTTGCTTCCTGTTTGCTACATACCACTGTTTCTTTCGCCTTCTTCCCACACCTGTCAAAGGAGCATTTCCAGGACATAAAATTAAAAGAAACATTAGTGTATTATTACATATATTGTTAATGCTGCAGTAGAAATGAAAGCATTGGGAGTGCTAGACAGGCTGTTATTTTGAGAACTGGATATTATAGACCAGGACATTTAACCCTGGGAAAAAGTTTTTTCAAAAGAACAGAGCCAAGGACACAATTTTACTGGCTTTATAGAAGAAAAGGAATATTCTCTACAAAGGCAGACAGATTCACTTCTTTCCAGACTCAAGGACTTTTACTCAGGCCAGAAGGTGCTTCCTCCTCCCTTTTGAAGAAGTTATTTCAAGAAAGAGAGCTGGGAAGCTTCTATTATTCCCCACTAAACTGTGGGTTAAACATAAAGGGAACGTCTGTTTGTTCTGACTCTGAATTTGCTGAGAAATTTTTGGAGGGGATTAAAGCATATCTGTGCCTGAATGAGTCTAGCGTAGATGCTTAAATGGTGAGTGAATCCATGCAATCCAGTCTGTCATCTTCCTGATATTTTCTTGACATTTTAGATTTAGATCCTACAAGGTATACTGTTGTGAATAATTATTTTGTTTTGACACCTGTTTAGTTTTGTGGTTCAAGCTAAGTATGTAAAGCACTGTTTATAAGGAGAAAATTCAGTGCTGATCTTCAGATACTAACTTTGATAAAGAGTGCAAGATGTGTAGCTGCAACCTGTGGATAGCAGTTCACTCGATCAGGATGATAGGTAATAGAAAGACAATTTTTGTTGTCTTTTTGCTCTTCTTGTTTACTTTATACTACTAGCTCACTGCCTAGATCACAAGGGAAAAAAAAGATTAGAGTATGACCTAGGGCAGTGTTGCTGGGAGCCTGCCCCTTTCTCAGCTAGCCTCAGAAATGCGTGTATGTGCAGCATGCACTTAAAATGTAGCATGGTTAATGTTACATGCACCCATTAAGAAAAATAATAATGAAAAAAAATATACATATAAATGTATACACACACACACACACACACACACACACACTCTTTAAGTTTTGTAAAGCAAAATCTCATGTTAAGAGGTTTGTGTTTCCCTCTGGGTGGCTGAGAGGCAGTCATAGCCCCACCACCAGATCATTTGGTGCCAGCTAGCAGTCAGCCTTCCCTCCACAGGAGACAACTGTCTCTGATGCTCTGTCTCCTCTTAGTTTCTGCTTCTGATGCACAGAACAGGGGGAAGGTCATGGGAACACAAGGCTGGGTATTGTCTCTATCCTAGGTCCCCCAGCAGATTTTACTATCAGAACTAACATCACTAGTTCATGCAGGGGAGGGTGGATCCGCTTCAGGCCAAAGGGAGATAGTAAGCATGGTAAAGAAGGGTAGCTGCAAACCACAGCAGTCTACTTTATTTTGTGCTTTTCTGGAATTTATGAGATCAAGTTGTTTTCCTGTTGTCTTGTTAATGCTCTTTTCCCCTGCCTTCTCCTCTTAACTGTGCGTGTTTCCATCCTTTTCAACTGTGAAGAAAAACTTTGCGTTCCTTTTTGTGACATGTTTGCAGTAGAATAACATATTTCTTGTAAAAATACATATGTTTACCTACTTTCATTTGCTTACATTTTGTACTTTAAGCATAAAAGTTAATGTGAGAAATGAAGAAAAACCAAACCTTTGAAATATGTTAGAGAGTATGACTTGCAGAGATGGAAAGATAGGAAATTCAATTAGTGAACAAAGCATAATATTGTTCTTAATTCATAATTTTATTCCTGTAATGTTGGCATAATTTAAGGGAATACTGACAGCAAGTTACGTCTTCATATTTCTTTTCGTTGGGTCTTACATATTTAAGACCATCTGTTTAATATTTACCCAGGGGTTTATTTATTTATTTATTTATTTATTTATTTATTTATTTTTGCTGCTTCTAAATTATGTATAAAAACTTATCATTGAATTCTGTGAAACCCACATTATGTGGAGAGGGCACTGTTTTTCTAACTGATCATAGCAAGGACCTATTTTCTCCTGAGAGTGAACTCTGTGAAGCAGTTTGACCTGTTGAATAAACTAATCATTGAACAAATTTTTAAAATGGGAAATGAGCATTCCGTAGGGTAAAGAGCTTAGCTGTCAGCTAAAAGGATGTTATTATGATTATAATCTTGATTATTCAAATAACATTTGTTTTCTTCAGTTTATTTAACAGTTCAGTTAAAGAAAGAGATTTAGAAAGAAATGTGCTTCTTAAACTGTAATTTCACTTCCCTATTTTACAAGAATTTGGGGTTTTAGACTTGTTTTAGAAATGCCGTCTTTTGGAAAGATAGGAACCTCTTTTTGTCAAGCAATCAATTCACCCTTTTTTTTCCCCTCTTTGTGGTGGAGGGGAGGGTACCTTTAAAATGAACAGTGAGTAATAAAATTTACTAAGAATATGGCCACGAATAATGTGGTTAATCACTAGCAGAGTTTTCCTGGTACATGGGATGATATTAGGAAAGCAGTGACATTATGATGATGCAATGATTCCATTTCACCCTTCAGATGGTATAACTCCTTCAATTCCTGCAGGAATTCCCATTTTCAGAGAGGCACCTATAGAACTCTTAAAGCCACACTGATTTAAGGCACCACACTGGGTCTCAGCTGATCTGGTCTCAACTGATATTGGCCCATAAGCTCATAGTTCACTCAGTAAATGTTGCCATGAAGCTGACATTGCAATACTTGCCTCTCTTAAATTTGTATGTTCACCAATACTTTGAAAGCCTTTTATCCTATCTAGGTGTTGCAGGTGGTTTGACACATACAGTTTCTGAAGGCCAGAACCACAATAATGAAATAATTCACTAATTTTTCAGCTTTTGTTGAGTACTGAGGGCCTCCTTTGATCACAGAAGGATCATCTCGTGTGGTGATTATATGCTTATGGTCAGGGGCCTGTTAGTCTTTCAAAGCCTGTGTGACATCATGTTTCCTTTCACAGGGTCTATTAAAACCATTGCATTCTTTTGGGAATCTGAGCATTAAACATTGTAACTTAACCAGGGCTTTGCGAAGCTTCCTGACACATCAAGTCATACAGTTTTATTTTAATTTGTATATGTCCAAACATATATTGCTTTAAGTATTTTAATAACTTACTGAAGTTTACTATGCTTTAAATACGAGATTTTTTAGAAGACTGTAATCTAAATGGGAGCTCTGAGTAAAGGAATTGAAGGTATAATTCTGGAACATACAAGGCACACCAAATTACTGAAACATCCCTGTTTTGGGTTTTTGGTTGGGTTTATTTTTAGAAAACCTAATTTTTTAAAGTTGTATTACACTTTTTTTGTTTTACAAACCAAAATGCTGAAAAAAAACTTTCCCAAATCTTCCTCTATGTTCTTCATGACTCTTCTGCCAAAAGTTTTACATACCTGATGAAAGTTTGAAGTGTTTTATGTGTTGGTGGTTTCTGGATTTTGGGCTTTTTTTTTATTTGTTTAGTGTTATATGTGGTGGTGGTAGTGTCTGTTTTTGTTTGTTTGGGGTTTTTCTGTTGTTTTTAACTTTGTGCTTTCAGAACACACATTTGGCTTAAATATATATGAAAGGATGAAATTCCGTTAGCATTTTTTTAATGTTTATTCATCTAAAATATGATTGGTATGCAGGACATATTAGTTCCGTTTGCCTAGTGGACTCACTTGAACTGCATATTCAACCTCACAGAAAGAGATGATCTATTACCTGAGCTAAGACCAATTCTTGGAGGCTGTGCTCAGAAATCTAGTAAGTATAAAAAGTTCTGTTGAAGTAATTATTAGATTTTTTTATTTAATTTCAGTCTGAAATATAATTGTATATTTAGATTTGGCCAAATCCAATAGAGACAGTAAACCTAGCTCACCCACAGTCAAGTTGTTTATAACTGATAAGCTTGATTCCTTGCCCAGTTAATGTAATTTGGATCTTGGATTTACAGAAGACCTACATGTTAGCCATCAACTGAAACAGAGCCTAAAATATTTTTTCTAGGCTATTCAGATATCAACTGATACTTTATAAGCAATACTGCTGGAAAGCCCACTGTTTTCCCTGACCATTACTGTTACAAAACTACCCTTTACAACTGTTGAAGATACACAGTTTCCAATGTTGCATGTACTCTGTGGGAGAAGGAATAATTCCCTCCTGAAGTTACTTCAGCTAAGTTTTACTGGGGATCAATGAACATTAAAGTACTTGCCTTGAATAAGCAAACAAAACTTAGAGAACAATACTAAACCTACAGGGAGCCAAATATACCTCTTCCTGGTGAAGAAGTAATCTTTCTGTAATCTAATTTATGGGGGAGTGGGATGGAGCCCTTATCAGGATTTTGGCTAGGATGTAGAAGCCTACACATCGGCAGTGGTCTATCCAGAAAATCTACGTGCACTGGCCAGTGCTAAAAGGATGGAACCCTTTGTTCTCCTAATACCTTGATGATTTTAATAATAAACCTTCATTTTGAGAAAATTAAATTGGCAGTAACATTAGTTCACTTCTAAACATGTGGTGTAAGTCAGTCATTCTTTGCTGCATCACACGAGGATTTTTTTAAAGAGACTTCTCAGTTTAATACAGTTCTTTGGGTTAACTGAGATTCAGATTAGCCTGTAGGCTAATGCAACTGTGCAGATGTTCTGACTCAAAAAGCAAGTGTTTGTATTTTGGATATCAGATTCCAATCAGTCTGTTTTCAAATAGGTGCAGATGGGTTGCATAAGCCATGTTTGTATCCAGTTTATGCTCCTATTTCCATTGTCTCCAAAGTGTGAACTTTAATCTACTCTTCAGTAGCGGATAGTAAAGGCTGTCAGATCTTGGCATCAGCATTTCCCTTGTCACTTCAGGATTATGAACAACAGCAGGTTAAAATCTCAATACCTAGTGAACCAAAATAATATTTGTTCACTTACAAGATCTACAATAATAATATTCACTACGAGGCCATGCATGTCCTTGACACTTCATTTTAATTCTGAGTAATGCCATTTTCCTACATGGAATCTGACTGAGGTGTTCACTATATTTTTTTCATTCCTGCAAAACTATCCACTTTTGCATCAGCAGCCTCTTCCAGAGTATGTGAGTTCCCGTTCCTTACGATTTGCTGCTTTTCACCACCTTTCATAAAGATAAGTTGTTCTATGTTCTTCCCATAAATTCCTGTCAAGAGAGGAGTCTGCTTTACATCTTAATCAGTGTATTTCTTTTTTTGTTTTCCTTCCTTCATGCTTAGGACTTCTCCTGAGCTTCTACTTTCTACAGTCTCAATGTCTGCTTCTCTTTGTGAAAATAAGATTTCTTGTGTGGAAAAAATGCCCTTTCAAAGATTTTTAAAGAGAACTGCAAGGGGACTTTTACCTGTAGATAAGCTGGGAAAGAAAATAGATTACATAACCTGTGTGAGTTTGCTGTAGTTTAGCAAACCAGAATCTTAAAGGGCTATGTAGATAATCTTTTGAGTCCTGTCTTGTTGGAATTGTGGTAGTTGAAACCCGTAAGGCCACTAGAAGGTATTTGCTATAGTGGCTGTCATAATTTCAATGTCTAGACACCAGTGCTCAATCCAGACTCTTCCACCCTCTTCAGCTAAGAGCACTTGAGCATCATCAGTACTTACTACATACATATTGACTTTTCAACAGACTTTTCTGACCTACTCTGTATATTTATATAGAAATATATTTGAGAGAGCTAGTGAGCAAATTGAAGTATTCTCAAGGTATCTGTCAGCAAAGTAAGAGTGAGTTGCATGTTTGTTCTTGTTTTACTATAAGCTATCAAATGAATCCTAAAATGTTGATTTCCATATTTTTAATAGTTCATTTGTTTTGTTAGCTACACAGATCCATATTTCTAAAAATATTCCTAAAAAATATTGCATATTTGGCAGAAATGCATAGCAAAAATTAATCTTCTGAATACCTAAAGATTTTTTAATGCAAGAAAGCTGAATCATAAAGACACTTGCATTGTTTGCAGACCTTCCTCCTTTATGTTGCTAAGTGCTACTATTGTAAATAATTACTTTTTCCCCTCTTTCTTCTTGAAACAAAATTGCTGTTACAGTATGTTTTTGTTAAGTATAAAGTGATTGAAGTATTTTACTGAATCAGTGTAATTTCTTTTTTTGCCAAAATTTCTGTGATTATTAGCTCTAGGATAGTTTTTGGTAAGAGACAAATAAATGCACTGCTGGCAAAGGTCCACTGTCCTTGTTCCATTTAGTAGCAGAATGCCTAAATTGTAGTTGTGCCGGTTCGTTGCAAACAGACAAAAAGGAAGGTAGCATTTTGCTGTGTGTGAGCAGTTAGGGGGCAAGCAGACACCGTGCACCTTGACCACCTATTATGAAGCTTTTTGCTGCAATGTCAAGTGAAAGCGAGTTAATTGGGTGAAGCTGTAGAGCATGTTAGGGGCATGGTAAAGGGTTGCTGTCTGACAGCTGAATGTCAGCAGAAGCTAGTGAAGTGTGGCTGAGAGACAGAGACCTGTCACAAAGTTCATGTGGACTGTAGCACAGTTAGGGAGATGAAACGTGGTTCTGTCTCACTTTCTCCCTCATTGCATTCAAGCACCTTAAGATTTCACACTGTATGTGTCAACCCTTGTTCTCTAAGCTGTTTTCTCCTAACACTTCTGCATTCAAATGATTGGACAGAAGATGCTAATGTTTGGCAAAATGAATGTAAATATACTTTTTTCCTTTTTCTGCTAGAGCAGCAGTATACATGCAACTCAGATGAAACTTTGAAGGGTTACGTCAGACAGTCCCACTGGATAGGAATTCAGATGATGGCTGAATACATATCTCATGAGAATATGAAGGTTGACACTTTAACTAGTGGAATAGGGACTGTTTTCCCAGAAGAAAAGGCTAAATGGGGGGATCTACTCTGTGAGCTGGTGGCGCCTTAGCATGATGGTGTGAGTCTTTTAGTCTCTTGATTGTAGTCTTGTTCTCCCCTTCTTGCTGGAAAGAAGTGGAGAGCTGAGAGGGAACCATGAGAGAGTGACATACTGATCTAAGGCAGTGAGAAGCTGTGGGAAAAGTCACATAGTAGGAAAGCCTTCCTTGGAAGCAAGAGAGGCATCAGTTAAAGGCAGCAATGATCTTACACACTGCTGTGAAACATAAGAGTGGTGTCATAGTACTAAGTGTAGTGTACCTTTCAGTGTTGTTTGCAGCATGCAGCACAAAGTAAAGCAGTAGTCATTTGGGCTGGCCACCAGGATTCTAAATAAATAAATAAAAGTTGCTTCCATTCTTGAGAGAGTAGAAAGGCAATGATAGGTATCATGGGCAAAAAGTACTAAAGAACTTGGAAACTTGGATTGAAATCAAAACAGATTGGTCATTTCACCGTGAAAAAAAGAGCACAGCATTGTGTGTCTAATACTTTGGTATTATCAGTGCAGTGCAGAGAATTTGATCAGAAAATGGGAAACTTCCCTGTATATTCCACTGAAGCATCTTGAACAATGACTTGCGGTGTAGGCTGTGTGTGGAATTTGGCCAAAATTTTTAGAAAACATCAAAATTAGCAATGCAGAACCACGTTATTTGTCTTTAAGCCAACAAAACATTGAAGATTAGGTGTTCATCTGGTGTGATAATCCATCCAGTCCTGTGTGTTCTTCAAACATACCAGGTTTAAGTAAGTTTGAATGAAACAGAATTTTCTTTTAGAAAAACAAATACAATATATAATGAAATCTTTCTCTTAATTGCTTTTAATTGAGCCTCCAGAGTGTGATTTCACTGAACAAATTAAATGCAAAAGCATTAGGAAAGTAAGAAAAAATTGTAATTTGCAGATATTACAGACTCCTGTTTGTTTAAAAACTCCTGAAAGTGGAAGAGGGAATTCTTGATAATGAAAAAAGCCATTAGTATTGTTGGCTAGCAGCACCCAAAGTGTGCTGTGTGTCTACCTTCCTGACTTAATATGTAATGAGTTGGCAGCCCATAGAATTATTCTCTGATAGCAAATTGTTTGCACAATCCAGGCAGGAGTGCTGACAATTAAAATTTATCCTGAATGTTACCATTTTCTTACATTGTGTCAGAGCACCAATTTAGTTCTACTGCTTCAGCATGCAGAATTGCAAGATCACTGACATGGGAAGAAAACTTTCCAGTTTCGGCCAGCATACAATTCCTACTTTGAAAAAGTTTGTAACTAGCACTGTATTGCACTGACATCCATCCCCAAGTGATACTTTCCATTTTAAATACCTGTTTGTAGCATTTTATTTGATTATTTCACTGAGAGTAAGAAATGGCTGTTGGAGTTACTTTTAACAGAAAAAAAAAAAAAAAAAAGAGCAGCATACTGGAAGTGCCTTGGCATTGTCTGGCAACAGGCAACAGGCAACGCAGTTTTGGAAATAGCAGTCTGAGTAGGAGGTTGTGAATGATCTGACAATGTACATCTTTCTCTATAGGGAAATAGGGTTTCCACATAAGTGCTGCAAAATGGTTATTGAAGGCAGTGGTTCTTTTTTTAACACTTACTGGAATTGATATTGCAGCAGTGAAATGATTCAAGCTGCAAGGATAGCATAGGTGGGAGAAGCTGAAAAGAATATTATTGGCTATTTGATTTGCTGTCTACTGGTATTACTGTGTATTTGTATGTTCTGGAGTTGGGCTGAGAGGAGTGAGTATCAGAAATCGATTGTGGAGAAATATATTGACTGTTTCTCACTTTTCCCCCACCATATGTACTTAAATTACAATTCTTCCTACTCTTGAGAAACTGTGCTACTGCCTTTCCAGAGATCTTAGGGGTTGCTAGAATTCTGAAGAACCCACAGCTTGCTCCTCCCTCTGCACTTCTGTTTACTGTCAGCCATCTTCATACACCTAAGTGTCCTGTGTTCTGGTGAATTCCAGATCACATTTTGGCCTCATAATTCAATAGTTGTGTTGCATTTACTTTGAGATATAACACTGTACTTGTTATTGCACCTACATCATCACACACAGGTAGGGAAATGTCATAACTTGTATTCAATATTAATCTTTATGCTCTTTTGTCTCTTATCTGGTCTCTTCTGATTCTAAGCAGTTTCATGGCTTTTTCACCTCAGTTGAAGTCAGCTGTTATTGTACACATAACCCAGAAGCCTCAATGCACAAAAACCTTATCACTATTTATTATTCTGATTTTCTAATAATATATATTTTTAATAAGGTAGCATGTTACATATCAGAAGAAAGCAGAAGAGAAGTTTGGGCTACTGTGTTTTGAAATTGAGTTTTTGAAAGCAGTTTGAAGTGACAAAAGTTCGTGGTGGGAAACCTGAGAAGTGGAAGAAGTTTTTGTAATAACATACATAGCTGAGGGAAATTGAAAAGCTGTGAAAATTTTCCAGTAAAATTATCTTTGTGTAGATTTTGAAGGCTGAAACTGTTCTGACTGATTTGCAGCTGCAGCAGTAGATTTTTGTCCTACAATTGAAGATAAACAGTATATTTATTACTTCCTTATGAAATTATCTGTTTGCACCACTGTCATAACACATGCATAGTCATCTAATTTCAAGTGTCCAACTGTGCATATTATTCCACAAATATGGATATACAAAAGAAAAATGGGCATCTTTGATCACAACGTGATGCTATCGGGTAGGCTGGCATTGCAATAAAAACATAATATAAGGGTATTGTAAATTATGGTATGAAAATATTCCCTCACATTATCATCAGAAAAAAGTAACCCACTATAAATGAGTTTTAACTGTGGTAAAACAGCTCATATGTCATGAGACAACCTTTAAACTAGATCCTAAATTTGATCGTAGGTTAGTCACAGAGCACCCATATAGAAGAACTGTTTTAGAAGTCTTTTCTACGTCTAGTAAAAAATTGCTTGAGTTAACTAAGATTTAGAAAGCAATTACTCCATAATATAGACTAACTTTTCATATTTTGTCTTTGAGAAAACATGTTTTATAAAGTTAGGCTATCAAACTTTGAAAAATGTGCACAGGACATGACCAATTACTGTATTACATACATATTTTGAAGGCATATTTTTGCTAGACATACGTGTTCTAAATATCTATTTACCTGGTGACATGTAACAGTTCAGATGGAGTCATGTACAGCTTACAAGGTAAATAAAAGTGCTGTGCTAAAGATTTACCCAAACAGACACCTTATTTAAGATAAATAATTCCTCTTTTAAAAATTACCTAAATGCATATTTATATGATGGATTATCACCACAGCTCTGGCATAGTCATTTGAGTTTGTCAATTTAATACCTGTTTTAGAAAGGTGTCCAAATACAATAATGGTGAAAGAGGTCTGTTGGGGAAATTATAACTGCCTTTAAAATTCCTCTGTAAAGGTATGTGTTAAGACAATGAATGTTATACCAGTTCTGAGTATTTTTTCTTCTATAGAATACTATTTTTTTATTCATCATGAGAGTATATAAAAATATTGGATCATAACAGTTCTTATGAGTAACAGCCAATTTTTTTTACATCAATCACATTACTACTAAATCTGATTTCCCTTCTGTTCAATGACTAGTATTCTGTTCTTTGTGAGAAGTAGAGCACAGACTCTAGATAAGTAAACCAGAGCTTTTTTTTTCCCCCAACAGTGAAGCTTTTACTGTAACATAGTCTATTGACTTGCTGCCAATCATTAAGTTTCATACATTCTTTTTGCAACTCTCAAAGGAAATCTGATTTCTTATCTCTTTACTGGGATGTTGATGCCATATTCTTCAGAAAAAAAAACCCTCACTACAGCTTGGAAAAGAGTAATATGCGTGTGTAATCATAGCATAAGATTTTTCATTCATTGTGGTATGCTGATTAATTTCAACCCAGTTGAAAGCAGTAAAAACCAATATGTTTAAATTTGTCTTCAATATTTGTTATCCAGAGTAAAACCCATTTGTAGCTTACAGCTTATTGATTTAATTTTTTTTACATGTGGAAGTTTTTTTGGAACATCACAAGTTGTTTGCGTATTTCAATACTGTTGTAATGGTTTTAATGAATGATCTTATTTTAGAGAGAATTTTGTCTGTGTGGTCAGCTGATTAAAGTATACAAAGAACAGACTGTTAATTGGTGTAGTAGCCTTCACTGAGATCCCATTTCAGGTCTGCTGGTACAAATGGAGCACATCTAATTTGTGCATTGGCTTTTTAGCAGTTCTAATTTGGTAGAGAGTTGACCCCAGAAGGACGGAAAAACTAGAGTGTTACAGATCTTACCTGCTAGTCCTGCTGGTTATCTCATCCTCATCTGCCCTATAATTTAGAAAAACTCAAGGCACGACCTCATTTTAACTATGTACTTGAAACAGTTATCTAAATTTGCTACTGTATGGGTTCTTAATGAAGGTCTGACATAATCTGGTTGTTTACAGTAGCTGCAATACAGCTTGTGGTGAATCAGGAAATAAAAAGAGTCCATATCAAAGGGAACTGTTGAAGTAGGTGTTAGAGGCAACAATTGATTTTTCTTCAGCAATAGTAAGAGAGGAAAGGGGAATCTTTCATGAATGGGTCTTTATATGCATGATTGATACTGGATTTGTTGAAATGTGAATATACACATACCCTTCAGCTTCTCTCCAAATATCTATGAGTATGTGTATTGGAATCTGTGTGTCTGTATATATGGGTTTGTGCCTCAATGTGTGTGTGTGTTTATATATCCATGTATACTCTTCCTTAAATGCTGAAGAGAGAGTGTTTTAAGCCCAAAGATACTGAATGGTCATTTAGTGTGTTAATTTTTTTATTCCATAATTATGCTTTGCATGTAATGCTTTCACATATGTTAAAACCTGATGAAATGTTTGTTATTTTCACATCTTGTAGTGCATTGGTAAAGGGCAGAAGAGCAATATGGCATTGAGTTTTCTTTTATTTGTTTAGGGGAATACAGAATGTCTTTCTTTACAATTTTTTAAAGAAATATTACGTTTTATTTGTTTAGGAGAATATAGAATGTCTTTCTTTACAATTTTTTAAAGAATTATTAGTACTGATATACTGATATTATCCATAATCTTTCAAAGTAGGATGCCTGATGTTTTGGTCCTGGAAGTTCTTTAATGTTGAATTTTAACTAGTCTAACCTTTATATCTGTTTGACTGAATGTTGAGACTTATTGAAGTATGAGTCATGTTCCCATCAATGTACATTCAGTGTATATTTTCTGGGCATTTTCTAACAGGCTAACATTTGAATAGTATTAAGTGTATGATTTCAATTCATGATAAAATACATTTAAAAGTAAACAAATGCCTTCCGTGGTTAGCATGACATATGTTTCCTAGTAACAGTGACAGGGAGACTGTGGAAAAAGTTTGTTTATTTGATAAAAAAGAAATCTGGTAATTATAATGAAGAGGGGTAAAAGTTCTCTATACATATTTGTAGCACTTCAAATAAAGTAGGTTATTGTTTTCTAACACTTACTAGTGAGGAATACCTGAGAAAATGTCCTTTGTTTCTTTTTATTAAATATGACTATTGGTTCTCAGGTACCAAAGTAAGTGTTTAAAACAAGAAGCAAACACTTGCAAATACTTCATATACATACCTTTGTGAAAGGAATTTAACAGTAAATGTAGATTCTCTTTTGGTTGTTTTTTTATTCTTTATTTATCATTCCAGGAAACAAGAGGTAGTTCAAACATCAGCATGGCTCCAAGCTAGAAATTCAGCCTGACCAGAGTTCTATCCCAGACTTTTTGGCATTGCAAGCTGAACCTGACACATCCATCCTACAGTGTTATGCAAAACAGAGACAGTTCTCTGTCTTCAATCTGTATCTTCAGCCTGGATGTCACATCCAATCCCAGAAGAACAATGAAAAATGGATTTTCAAATTCTTAGTATCAATAATCTTCTAGAAGGGAAAAATTGTATTAATGTAAAATGATGCCATTAAAGTAATTTTGTTGCTATCTTTGAATTGGAGTTCAGCGTTTGTATTTTTTGACATTTATTTTACGGTTTTATGAAAATGTGCATTTGTATGTTCACATTTCTGCACTTGTCGGTTTTGCATACTGAAGCAGTTATTTCTTTAAACTTTTATTTATTGCAGTTGTTCATTTTTTATGTAGTATATTTTTAAATGTTAAAGAATGACACATTTTGGGTAATTTTCCTCAGTCTTAAAAAAAAAATCAATAAGCCATTTTAGTCTCTATCTATCAAAGTTGTTTCATACTTGTCTATTTTAAAGCAGGACTGCAATACTTTAATAGGATTGAGAGAGCTATTTGAAATGTATGCCAATGATTCCTGTCATTTCATGGCAGCCCTGCCATGGTTCACTGAGCCCCCTCTTTTCTCTTGTCAGCTCAACTGAAGACAAGCATTTAGTTGCAAACTTTAAGCAGGTTGTGCAAAACAGAAATGATGTGACTGCTTCTCTTCCTGCACAATAATGTCACTGCTGGTCAATGTGAGAAGGTCAGGTTGCTCCTTGTAAAGCTACATGATACCACTTGCCTATTTGAACAAGTTAAGTTAACCACTGAATCTGGTCCCTGCAGGCACTGAAAACTCACCCTTTTATCAAGTCTGAATTTCATAAGAAAGAAGAACAATTGTGGAGGGAGGATTTCTGATGATATGTTTATATACTTTATAAGGACAGTTCCCAAACCAGTGTTGCAGGTAATGTATTTAGTTTAAACTGAAAGACTAAAAAGTAATGGCTGTTTTGACCTTCAAATAGACTCCTTTTTTGTTGTTGTTGGTAGGACCCAAGAGTGACGCCCATCTTTGATGCTGACAGAATTTAAAGCAAGGCCATTGCCCTGCATTTTCTGCCTTGTAGCACACAAAAGTAAAATTGTATGTCAGGCCGAGATGTCGGGGAGCTGACAAGATGCCCCAGTGACATTTCAGCTGGAAAGAGCAAGTGTCTTGCAACCAAGTGGTCAAATATCAAATAATAGGTCAAGCAGGAAGGAGCTGAGTTCTAACCACAAAGAGGTTTCTGGTAACTTACTTGACAAGCTTTTGGGTGCTTTGTGGCTTGACAAAGTGATGTTCTGTTGGGTATCGCTAGACAGACTGTTCTTTATCGCCTTCAGAAGATCAGACATTGACATTGATTAAACTCTTTAACCCTTAAAGGTTAAATCCTAGCATTTTCATCATTGTGAATGAGGAACAAAAGAAATTTTGTAACATACCATTTGTTTTCATATTAATCACAGAACTCCCTAGTGCTATTAACTTTTGATGTGCTGTGTAGTTTTTGACAAAAAGATTGAATGCAAAATCTATAGAATAGATTGTTTCTCAGTATGGGCCAGTGATACATTAGAAAAATAATATTATGCATTATGGAATTTGTAATTTCTTCTAATATGTCAAATGTAGGATTTGTTTCTAAAGCTTCATGACTACTACTGAAGTTCTGTCCAAAATACTGAAGTATTTTGGATAGAGAAGAATATTTACATAAATGATATACCACTTAACATGAACAAATCTTCCAACTACCCTTGTTTTCAGGTACTCTAGAATCATAGAATATCCTGAGTTGGAAGAGACCCACAGTGCACCAAGTCCAAATCCTGGCCCTGCACAGGGCAATCCCAAGTGTCACACCATGTGCCTGAGAGCATTGTCCAAATGCATCTTGTACTCTCTCAGGCTGGTGTTGTGACTACTTCCCAGTAGTTCCAGTGCCCAACCACCCCCTGGGGTGAAAATCCTTTTCCTGATATCCAACCTAAACCTCCTCTCACACAGCTTCAGGCCATTCCCTTGGGTCCTGTCAGTGGTCACTACAGAGAAGAGAGATCAGTGCCTGCCCCTCCTCTTTCCTTCTTGAGGAAGTTGTAGACTGCAATGAGGTCTCCTTTCAGTCTCCTCCAGCCTGGACAAACCAATCCACTCCTAATATGCCTTTAAATTTTCAACAGAAGACCTTAAATCTAAGGTAGCTCCAAATTTTCAGGTATTCTCTATGGTACAGTCCATTGCTCACAGCCATGACATGCATGTATGTGTGTATAATAATACAGAGCCATGAAATGCCAAATAATAAATACTGAAGAATTCTTACATGTAAGAGCTGACAGAGGAAGAACATTCCTTTTCTTTATGTATTTAGTCTTGAATACTGAAGAAAGAAGTTTTCATTTTCCTCCAGTTGTCTTGGCTCCACTCTTTAAATGACAGTGACTATACCTAAAGGCACCACAAGTATTGTATTCTGCTCTTCCAAATTTAATGTCAAAGATCTGTTACATTAATATGAAGAATGAAATAATATATTTCACTGATCATTTTCCTCTCTACTGCGTATAGATGCATTTAAGCACTTTACTTTTTAAAGTATATACTCATGGTACTCTATAGTTTGAGAAAGAAAGTGCCTATTTTTTGCTATGTGGTCTCAAACTGCTGAAGATTTGCAGCCTACTTGTCCTTTTCCCATCATTGCAAGTCTATGTGATATTGTGCATGCAGAGACAGAAAAAGGATTACTTTCTGAAATCCATATCCTATTGAGAGTAGGACTATCTCCTCCAGTTATTCCAGTTACAGCTCCAGTCATGGGTTTATGTGATTTCACGGGGACCATAACAATGGCAAACTGACTGTAAATAGGAATGGTCTAACGAGCTATCATTTCTCACAAGAACTAGTTTGTAAGTTTTCATTGAAGGAGAACATCTACTTCATTCACTCTATTTAAATATTGAGTTACATACAATTTTTCTTAAAGCTATCCACTTGGAAGGGACTTTGAAATGTCTTTTATTTGGCTGTCAGATGTCCCATTTGTAATCAAAATCTCCTCTTTCTTATATTGTGAAGAAGCTGAGAGTAGTAAACTGGATTACCTTTAGTGTGATACTCCTGAGTTGCTTTTCCATGCATTTGATAAATTGTAATTGTGATAAATTCCAAATAAATAGAAGATCCCCTGTTAGTAGTTTACAAATGTAGTTTGTAGTTTACCAAAGCATATTTTTCCCTATCTTTTGGGGACACAGTAAAAGTCATGCTTGTGTAGAATGTGGCAACACAGTTCAGTAACAGTAGCTCTCAAATGAACATCCTGTTATGTACCATCTGCGCTGCCTTGCTTTGAAAATTACAGAGCTTGAGACCTTGATCTTTACTTACAAAGCTTTTCATTTTTAGGGCCTAGAATTTGCGGAGGACTAGTTCCACTTGTATAATCTCAGCTTCATCATCAACACTCCTCCAGGAGAACAACCAGTTTCTGTATAAGAAAGCCCATGTTTGGTGGGCTAGAATATTCTCCATGGTTTTTGAATGTGGTGCAACAAATAACTGGCTTTTCTGATCAGTCTCAAAATTAATACTAATTTATTTACCCACCAAGCAACGCGTCTCTGAAAAGAGACTGTGAAATACATTATTTCTTCCCTGCAGTAAGTTTTATAGCTGTTAGTACAAGTTGGTGTGTGTGCCTGTGTGCATACATACATATATCTTTCTCAGCAAAGATTTTGGTTATTGGACTGACTGTATTATCACTCCACATACTCTAAGCAATTCCTACTACACCAGTAGTACAGAGGGGCTTTTTGGCTCCTGCCTCCCACAACTATTTGCAAATTCAGCAGAATCTTTACTGCCTCTTAAGTTAAGTTGGATAGACATTTATGGGAGTATCCTCCATTGTAAAAGATCTTGAATGCCTTTACCAAGTTAGTCCAAGGGAGCTGAGGTTTGAAGGCACCTCTGAAGATGACATATTCCAGCACCACTGCTCAGAATACAATCAACTACAACAGGTTGCTGAACACTGCCTTTTGTCCTGTCACTAGGCACCACAGAGAATAGTGTGACTCCATATTCTTTACTTTACAGGTATTTACACAAGTTGGTAAGATCTCCCTGAGCCTTCTCTTCTACAGGATAAAAAATCACAGCTCTCTCAGCCTCTTCTCATATGACAGATGCTCCAGTCATTTTATTAGTCATCTTTTTGGTCCTTCACTGGACTCACATTTCCATCTCTCTCATGTGCTAGGGAGCTCTGGACTGGAGCCATTGCTCCAGATACAGAGTCACCAGTGCTGGATAGAGGGGAGAGATTGCTTCCCTTGACTTGCTGGCAGCTCTTCCTGATCCAGAGGGGCTGTTGGCCTGCTTTGCTGCCTGGGCACATTTCTGCCTCATGGTAAACAGGAAGACCAAGAACCTCCAGGTACTTTTCTGCCAAACTGCTCTCCAGACAGTTGGTCCCCAGACAGTCTCGGGTCCCCCTCCTGTCCTGGTGCTGGAGGCTATTCTCCCCAGGCAGAGCAGCCTTTCTTCTCTTTACTTGAATTTCATCACGTTCCTGTCAGCCCTTCTCCAGCCTGTCAAAAGTCCCTCTGGATGGCAGCAAACCCTTCTGATCTGTCAACCACTTCTCCCAGCTTTGTATCATCTGCAAACTTATGTATTTTGCACTGGGTGCCACTATCCAGGCCATTGACAATGTTATGAGTCTGTACTGGTCCCCGTATTGACCCCTGGGGTACACCACTAATGATTGGCCTCCAGGTGGGCTTTGTGCCATTGATCACGATCCTTTGAGCTCACCGGTTCAGACAGTTTTGCAGCTGACTTACTGTCCATATATCTAGTCCATAATTCCTTACTCAACAAGGGGGACATCTTATTTTGTAAATGGCTTCCCAAGTTTCCAAACACTGTTAAAGCCCTGGATTAAGTGAAATGCAATACTTTATATAACCTCTTTGTCAATTAGGTCAGTTTGATCATTTGATTACTTACAAGAGCATCTGATCATTCTGCTGTCGTTCTGTACTTGAAAGGTTTTCCAGCACTTTAAGATAAGTTTGCATGTGCTATAACTTAGCTCCTAAAAAAATATTTAAACTCTCTTCTATACAAAATTGCTTTAGTAGCATTTTTCTTGTGATGTGTTTTGTAGCTCTTTGATTATTCTCCAGTGAATAAACCCCAAAAAGCCCCTGGCAGCTTCAGAGTTTGGATCAAATCTGTATGTGAAGTGCACCTCTCTTCTACTGCTGGTGATGGAATATCAAGCTTACTCAGCATTTCTCTCTCCATTCTGTTGTTGCTTGGCCTTGAAATCCAAACTAACAAAAGAATCTATCAGGACATTCTTCCCTAACTTTTCATCCTGCCCAGTATGAAATTAGTACATTTAGTCAAACTTGACTTCCCTTTGGTCTTTGTAATCTGATCATTTTTGGACAACCATTTTGCATCGTACTCTCCATATGGCCTAAAAATATACCTCAGTATTTCCTCAGAAAATGCTTAAGTGTCTTCTTTCCTCTTTGATGAATATTCAGCTAAACCAGTGGAATCTACAGTGATTTTTGCATAAATTATTTAACATCTTTATGTACAAAGTTTAAACTGGAAAACTTACATTTTCTGATAGGTACTCTGACTCTACTGTGACTTCAGTTTTACAGACTTAGACGTGACTTTCAATTAGGTCTCTGCAAATTGTCCTTCAATGAGAGATGGAAGGTGACATGCTCTTTGTCATGCTAACATAGATCTGATCGCTGTCACGGGGAGCATCATGTAGGAATTTTGGGCAATTTATATAATTTTATGTATTGCAGTTCAGTGCTTTACAAACCAGCCATTCAGCAATGCATATGAAACTGAATCTTTGTCTGCTATTTCTGGTGTCCAGTGACTGATGAATAAAATTGAACAAGGACAAAGCAAAATATGAGGAAGTGTCTGAAAACTAAATTGTTTCCACGGAATCCTCAGCAGGAGGTAGGGAGATCCACTGAATAATTTTTCTTCAGTTCTTCATTTACCACCTCTACTGTACCATGCTTTTTGTCTCTTTATAAGATAATAGTACTAATAATTATTACTGATATCAGATTGCCTTCTCATGGCTCTACTGTGTCCGATTAAAGCTTCATAAGAGGTTGGATTTTGTTTTGACTAATCCCATGAAAGTCAGTAATTAAAAAATAGAAAATGTTACATTTAAAGATTAGATTTTAAGTGCAAGTATTGTCACCATTATTGTATGAGTATCCTTTTTTTTTCTTGGTAAATAAATATTTTTAATCTCCAACTGCATGATGGTAACAGGGAGATTGTTCAAAATTAAAGCAATGCTAATTATGTTTAAATAACTACATTTCTGTTTGTGGGATACACAGCTAACCCATATAGCAGCCCCACTAACTGTTGACTTGTAGATGTCTGAATGGTTTAGTTCACACTAGTGGTGTGGTCTTAAATTTCCTGGAAACAAGCATCATAAACACTGTACTTGTGAGAAGTACAGTTAAGAAAGGCATAAACCTCTAAATGTAATGTAGAAACACAATATAGGAAAAATGCTGTTAAGGTTAAAAATCTGGCACATTTGCATAGCAAAATAAGTGGGGGGAACTTTTGTATGGATCAGGCAAGAGTTTCAGTAACTTTCAGTGTATGCTGTGTTGACTTGCCATCAAGACTTCCTAAAGACATAAAGTCCTTCTAATGCATGGGATTCTACTAGCACACATGAGGAGGAACGCAAAGCTACACTGCATCCTGTGACATTCATATATATCATTTGAGATTTTTGCTGACTAAAAAGCTTTTTGAAAACAATTTTTAAACCTCAGTCCATGAGGTAATTATCAAAACAAAAGCAAGAGAATTGTGAATTAAATATTAAATCATTTCCTACCTCAACACCATGTGAAGGTTAATAAAATTTGTTCCCATAAAAAATAGCATGGGAGAAATCTTAGTTGCAATGTTTGCAGTAGTAGATAAATCCTAGTTTCAGGCTTCATTCTCAATTGGCTTTCTGAAACAAATTTATGTCAGACATTTGGGGTGGGAAGCTGTATATATTAAAGCACTGACCTTAACGAGAGTCATGCAGCTAAAATCCTGCACTGTTCTTTTAAAATGTCAGGGGTTAATGTTATTTAAATGCAGTATTTGGTGGTTTAATTGAGTCATGCTTCGTTGTCTTTTACTGCACATTAATGCCAGTGAAACACTGATTGTTGACAGAAAGTTCTCTTCAGCAAAGTATACACTGACATATCGTGCTGCTATAGAGAAACCAGTGTGCAAGACAGAACAGTCATACTCTGCTGGCGCAGGAATCCTGTACTGTCTAAATGGTGGCAATATCCATAATACACTGACAGGAAACGTGAGCTAGGCTTGGTTTTGTTGTATATCTTTTCAGACTGCCCCTTGAGACAACTGGCAAGACTTAATTATTGAGTCTTTAGACAAATAAATTAATGTCAAGGGGTTTTTTGTTGGATGTGTCACACAAGTCAGTAAATGTACCTTGAAAAGTACAAAGCCAACTCCTGAAAAAAGTTTTGTTATAGAAGTGCCTTCTGACAACTTTTGTAATCTGGCCTTAGGACGCACTGATGGCTTTTCTTCTTGTCTTTGTATAAGTTTGGAAAAAGTAACTTCATATTATTTCTCTGAATACTTCTCAGTGTTAAGTCTTCCTTTAAGCCAGCTTTAAACCCCCAAGAGGGAATAGATGCTGGCTTGGCAGTTGAGATGTACAAAATAGTGCAAATTGTAGACTCAAAAGCTTTTGAAGAGAAATACAGGAAGCAACAAACATTAGTTTACAAAAGCTTGTGTGCACACTGGGTAGGATATATTTGGTGGTGTGCTTTTGCACAGTAGAGTAACTATTCCAAAGTAACTGCCCTCATATGGACAGCTGCTTTATACTTTCTTATTTTGGCTGGAGTAGTCTGCATGCTGTTTGTCTAGTCCCATAGGACTTTGTTACACTTTTGGACTCTGAGCTTTCCAGGATTTTTCTCATGACTGCAGGGTGGTTTCTGGAAGTCATTAGAATTCTGTCTTGGAAATGAGTTTGCAAATGCTCATGAGTTATGACTTTCAAAAATTTTTTTTCAAGCCCATGTTATTTTCCAAGTTGATATCAGCCAGCTTGCTTGAAGCTTGCAATTGCAAATGGACCTAGCTTGTGGGAAACTTTTGATGCATTTGGTGAATTTCCTGATCCTTATACTATCTTATTAGGTGACATTGGTACATTACACTTGGCCTTCTAAGGGAATAACTAAGTGTTTGAATCTTGTGTGAATGGTAAATCACTAAGAGTGATTTTGTGGAAAGATGTAATAGCCAGCTTTTTAGTATCAGCATTTAAGCTTATTTAAGGACCTGCCTTAATGGGTCTAGCTAAATATATTTAGTTTTCTCCTCATGTCTAAGATACTATGAAAGTGTCGGAAGCAGATTAACTGCTTCATGTAGGAATGACTGGTGACATTTGCAGATCTGTGTCTTCTTCCAAGATCTGCATTGAGTCTGTTGTATGCTACAAAGGGCTGTATAGTTCAGCAAGTAAGACCTATGGAGCTCTGACCTGTGGGGACTTAATTCTCTCTGCCGCTGGCTCAAGGGCAAAAAGCAGTTCTTTCTAGCTTCCAGAAGCTCACAACTATGCTGCAAAGAGCACTGAGCAATACAGAGGTGTGAAGCCATAAGGAGACTTGTGGGAACCTCCTGTATTTCAAAGTCTAATTGTCCATGCAATGCATTTGTATATGAACATATGAATTAGGTATTGGCTTTTCGAACATGTTAATGCTGTATTTTACTTAAGTCTGTGGCATGTGTGCACATATTGTGTGCCTTGCCCTGAACGACTTACTTTTCCCAGAAGCACTTGTAGCAGTCAGGTAGAACCAGCTATTGCTTGCTGAACTCTTTAGCCTCTATCAAGGCATAATTTGTTAAATTATTAGCAAGAAAAAAGGGGAAAGTCAATTATTAACAGCAAAGTGTGAAGAATTTATTGTTTGGCATTGTAAAAAAAAACCTTTTTAATGGAGTGAGCCAAATATTATCTTAGGCTAACTACAAAGCAGAGCTAGTCATTTGGCCAAAAAGCTCCAAGAAAAAGATATGTAAAACTGACCAGTTAGAAAAATTGTCATAATGTTTTCCTAATAGATGCTCTAATTTAGGAAAATAATGTATAACAGGAAAGAATATCTAGAAGCAGCTTTAATTGTGAAGGATCAGAAAGAAAAGAAAACCAGTGAATTAGGTTCAGAGGAGATCTGTAGCCTTGTTCAGGCTCTGGTTATTTCTAAAGAGAGGCTCCTGTGATTTTAGCAATAAATTAGGATTTGGACACCAAATACTGCTGTGGCTCCCTATAAGAAAAAGAGAAAGAAAACACTTTATGTTTAATGTCAATTGCTACTTGTAAAACCAAAACAAACCAACAAACAAAAAATCCCCAAACAACAATGACAACAGTCAAACCAAAAAGAAATAATCAAAAAATCTCCCAGTTTACCCTTTGAGATGGAATTCCTTTGTCCAGGAGTCTGACTGTAAATTCTCATTAAGACCAAATTTCTACCTGTTTTACTCCAGTACCTTAAAAAAATGTTTTCGCTCTCAGATGAAAAATGTTATCAATGTGCAACATCTGTTCATTGTTATGTCTACTGTATTCATGTCCTGCAGCCTGTGAACGTGTCTTAATTTACTGAAAATGCAAATTTTCTCCAGTGTGAAACACCTTTACAACTGTAACTACATCAAAAGTCTTCACTGAGTATTTGTGGAATACTTGTTTGTGTTGCACTTTTGTGACTGTATGAGTGGCTGAGCACTGCACAGGAAAAGGTAGGGAAATCAATGAATGTTACTACTGAGATATTTGATTTGCTAGAATATCAAATAAATTGCTTAAAACCTAGGAAAAGACATCCTGACTCAGCTGACTGGAGTAAATTTAAAAGGAAGTGATAAATAGGATCTCGTATGAATGGCTCAGGCTTGCTTTTCTGTAAGCTAAACTTAGAAGCTGCTGCTTTTCTGCTTAGGTAAAACCTAATACCTTTGTTAATGGATGTAGTGTCCATTTGCCTACCATGGTCCCCTGTTATCACAGGTTCTAACCAGACTACAAAAGGATGAAGATTCACAAGCCGTATAATGCCATTCTCTGCAAAGGAAATACAGGTTACTTCCCCTGTAAGAATTGGGTAGTTTTACAGTGGGTTGAGGAGAACCATATCATTCTTCCTATTTCAGCAGAAATGTTTCTGTCTCACGTACACACACAGCTTGACTTCCTAAAGGGTACGGATTAAACAGTTGGGGTTATTTGAAAAGTGTCTGAAGTTCTCTTCCTAGCCATAAAGAATTGCACTATAAAGATTTATAATTCGAAAGGGAGGAGTTTCCTCTTTTCTGCTGCTGCACAAAAAAGACTTCGTTTCTTTTAATAACTGAAATGGTTTCTACCTCTGTCTGAGTCTACAAGAACCTCTTAGAAAGTTCACAGAGCAGTTACAGTTCACCATGTGATCTAGTCAAATGCAAACTTATTTCTTTGAACAAGCATTAGTCATCTTTTTGATTAAACCAGTTGTCTAATGCACATCCAATTTAGATACTATAATTTTTATAGACAAGTCTGAGGACCTCAGCAAGATATGAAACTTAGGGACATGAAGATGAAGTGTGTAGAGGTACTTGGGTTGACTGTAGACTGAAATCTGGACTGTAGTCCTAAGAAAAGTCTTGTGATGGAAATTTCTGCATGGCTTCCACAAGCTTTTTTTTTTTTCCCCTCCAGTTTCCTGTTCTCCATTTCCTGTACATCTGCTTTTTTTTTTTTTCTGTTGTGTGTGTATATGTATATTTATTTTCACAATCAAAATTCTTACTTTTCCAGAATGAATGAGTACTCTGTGAGAATGAATGAAGGAAGAAAGTAGATCCAGGTAGTACAACTTAGAGTGTTTCTAGAATTCCTCCTATATTAGAGCAGAGTTTAAATATCCTGTCAGAAAGATAGCGTTAGTCAACTGAGTTGTAAACCTGATACTCCAGTTTTCTTGTTTTGACCACCAACATCAGTCAATCCTAAGTAGTATTTTAATGCATTATCTTTGCCCTGGTTATACATATTGTGAGGGTTTTGTCTTAAAACAGCTGTCCTATCCCCAAAGATAGCATTATTTTACCATTATTACGTGAACTCAGATGCTTTTCTTAAAAGAATCAAATTCTACCATACACATTCTACACAGAAACACTGAATCACAGAATATGCTGAGTTGAAAGGGACCCAAAAGAATCATCAAATCCAACTCCTAGCTCAGCACAGGACAGCCCCAAGAGTTACACCACGTGCCCGAGAGCACTGTCCAAACACTTCCTGAACTCTGTCAGGCTGGTGCTGTGACCACTGCCCTGTGGGGCTGTTCTGGTGCTCAGCAACCCTCTGGATGAATCACCTTTTCCTAATATCCAACCTCAACCTCTCCTGAGACAGCTTCAGGCCATTCCCTTGGGTCCTGTCACTGGTCACCACAGAGAAGAGATCAGTGCCTGCCCCTCCTTTTCCCCTCACGAGGAAGCTGGAGACTGCAATGAAGTCTCCCTTCAGTCTGCTGCAGGCTGAACAAACCAAGGGACCTCAGCCACTCCTCCTACAGCTTCCCCTCAAGGCCCTTCACCATCCTCACTGGCCTCCTTTGGACACTCTCTAACAGTTTAATGTCTTTCTCATATTGCAGTGCTCAAACTGCCCCAGCACTCGAGGTGAGGCCGCCCCAGTGCAGAGCAGAGTGGGACAATCCCCTCCCTTGCCAGGCTGGTGATGCTGTGCCTGATGCCCCCAGGACAGGGCTGGCCCTCCTGGCTGCCAGGGCACTGCTGACTCATGTTCAACTTGCCACTGACCAGGACCCCCAGGTCCCTTTCCATGGCACTGCTCTCCAGCATCTTATTTCCCAGTGTGTCCATACATCCAGGGTTGCCCCATCCCTGGTGCAGATTCCAGCACTTTCCCTTGTTGAACTTCACATGGTTGGTGATTGCCCAGACCCCTGATTTGTCAAGGTCTCTCTGCAGGGCCTTCCTGCCTTCGAGGGAGTCAACAGCTCCTCCCAATTTTGTGTCATCTGCGAACTTGCTTAGTATCCCTTCCAGTCCTGCACCCAAATAATTTATGGATATATTGAAGAATACAGGGCTGAGGATGGAGCCCTGTAGAACCCCACTAGTGACAGATCCCCAGTCTGATGTCACCCCATTCACTGTAACCCCTGGTGCCCAACCTGTGAGCCAGTTGCTCGCCCATCACATGATGTGTTTATCCAGCTGTGTGCCAGACATTTTGTGCAGAAGGATCCTGTGAGAGATGGTATCAAAAGCTTTACTGAAATCCAAAAAGATTACATCAACTGGCACCTCCTGGTCAGTGACGTGTCTTACCTTGTCATAAAAGTAAATCAGGTTTGATAAGCAGGATTTCCTCCTCATGAAGCCATGCTGGCTATGACCAAATATTGCATTGTTTTTTAGGTGCTTTTAATAGCTCTCAGAATAGTCTTCTCCATTACTTTACCAGTTACTCAAGTGAGACTGACAAGCCTGTATTTTTCAGAGTCCTCCTTCTTGCCCTTCTTGAAAACTGGGAAAATGTTCACCAGCTTCCAGTCAGCTGGGACTGCTCTGGATTTCCAAGACCTCTCAAAAATCATTGAGAGAGGTTTTGTGATGACATCAGCCAGCTCTTTGAGGATTCTCGGATGAATCCCATCAGGCCCCATAGATTTGTAGGGATCCAGCGGGAGCAGCAGATCCCACACAAGTTCAGGGTTGATTGGGATTTTTTAATTCTCTCTGTCATGGTCCTCCAGCTGAGGGCACTGGGACCCCCTTAGTCCACCATCGCTGCTGAAGACAAAGAATGCATTAAATACCTCTGCCGTGTCCTTATCCTTGTTTGTGAGGTGACCATCCTCATCCTGTAATGGGCCAGTAGTATTTTTATGCTGCCTATTGCTATTAATATGTATGAAAAATCTCTTTTTATTGCTCCCACAGTTCTGGCCAGCTTCATCTCCAGTTGATCTGTGGCCACATGAATTTTCTCCCTACAATGGTGATCATCACCTCTTATTGTTCCCATGCCACCTGACCTTGCTTCCACTGGTCATACATCTTCCTTTTTTGTCTTATTTCCAAGACAAGATTCCTGCTCATCCAAGCCAGCCTTCTGCCTTGTCTGCTTGACTTCAGACATTTGGGAATTGCCTGCTCCTGTCCCTTTAGAAGGTGGTGTTTAAGAAGTGACCAGCACTGCTGGACCCGAGCACCTGCAAAAACATTTTCCTGGGGGAAATTAATCACTAGTTCCCTGAGCAGCCTGATCTCTGCTCACCTGATGTCTGGAGTTGAATTGTTGCCAGCACTTTTCCTGCTGTCAGCTGAGATTTTAAGCTCGATCACTTTGTGGTCACTATGACCAAGACAGCCACCAGTGTCCACTTTGATCCAAAAGACCCTCTCTGTTGAAAAGCAGGAGATCAAGGAAAGCATCTTTCTGAGTTGGCTCCCCTAGGACCTATTCCATAAAGTTGTCATCCAGGTTTCTAAGGAATCTTCTGGCCCAGGTTGTACCATCTGTGTGATGCTTCCAGTTGATTTCTGGCAAGCTGAAGTCCCCCATAAGGACTAGGGCAGTTGACTTGGAAGTATCCCTTAGTTCTTCAAAGAATAATTCATTGGCATCATTGTCCTGGCTAGGAGGTCTATAGCAGAGTCCCATGATGACACCTGCATTATTTGTTTGTCCCTTGATTCTTATCCAGAGGCTCTCAACTGTGTCATTGCCAACTATGAGCTCCATACATTCTTTTCATTACATACAATGTAATGAAACAAAAGGAACATATCCTTTTCATTACATACCATGCCACCCCCCAGCCTCTTCTGGCCTGCCTGTTCCCTCTAAAGAGCCTGTACCTGTTCATCAGGGCACTCCAGTCACAGGACTCAGCCCACCAGCTTTCACTTATGCAAATGATGTCAAATCTCTGGGACTGGGCCAAGCTTCCAGCTCGTCTTTTTGTTCCTCATATGGTATGCATTGGTGTAGAAACATTTCAGGTGTGGCACATTGTAGTCAATGAAGCTGATTGAAGGATCCCATGAGTGCTTGTTTCCTTAAATTTTGTCACACCATCCCATTGCTCACCATGGCAAGCCTGGTTTGGTCCCTTTCCCCCTTCCAAGCTGGTTTAAAGCTCTGTCAACAAGCCCTGCTAGCTCCTGTGCTGGAACTCTTCTTCCCCTCTGAGAAAGGTGCATCTCTTCAGGTGTCAGTAGACCAGGTGTTGAGTAGAACATGGTCAGAAACCCCAAATTTTTTCCAATTACACCAGCCTAAGAGGCACACATTGACCTGATGGATCTCCCTATTCCTATTAATAACATGTGTTGTTACCACAAGGATTGAGGAAATCACAACTTGTGTTCCTGATCCTTTTACCAATCTTTTCAAAGCACTGACTTCTCTTTGATTGCCCTTGGACTTCTCTTTGTTAGTTCATCACTGCCCTGTTGAACAACCAATAAAGAAAAGTAATCACAAGGCCTAACTATACTGGAGAGTCTTCCAATAATGTCCCTTATCCATGAGCTAGGTCCAGTCTGCATTTCAGGCCCTCCATTCCCCTTACAAGGGAGTGTCCTATTACAGCTACCCTCCTTTTCCTCTTAGTAGGAGGTCATGATGCAGGATACAGATGGTGTTGCATTAGGAGGCCACTTGATCCCAGAAGGACCTTCACCTGCCTTGTCAGTTGTCAGGCCACCTACTTCCAGAGCCTCACATCTGCTGTAAAAGGTGCCAGTCCTACTAGTCAGATTCTGAGAAGGAGGACAAACCTTCCTCCTGGTACATGCTGTGACCTGCTTCCAGTCTTCATCTCGACAGACCCTGGACTAACAGACCCTGGACTAATTACTATGCAGGGTTCAGAGTCCATCTGCTTCTCCAGGCAATGGAAGTTAGAGACTCCCAAGAGCCTTGAGACTGTAGTGTCTCTGAAAATAATCCTCAGCCCCTTCCTCATTTGCTCATAGCCTGTTCACTTCTTCCTGTAGCTCGCTCCTCTGGTGACACAGCTCCTCAACCACAGCACATCTTGTGAAAAACAAAGTGTTTGTCAACCCTGGCCTTGCAGAAAAGTATCAGGCACTCTTGGCAGCCTGTGAGCTGGAGAGCTACATCTCCCATCAGCAGGTCTGGCTGTCTGGAGACCTCTGACACATCTGGTTCAGTGACTTCTGTAGCTACATGGGATTTAGCTTGGCACGTCAACACCTTAGCTGAGGAACCTTGAACTAGTACACTAAAAAGACTGGGGCTAAAATATGCTCTTCCTTACCAGCTACTCAGTCTGTTAGCTGCGTCTATTGGCTGCTCCTGGACGGTTGGAGAGGAGCCCCTGCTATTTGCTGTGCTTGTGTGAGTTGCCATGCAAAGCACTGTGCCATGCCCTCACTGCTATGCCATGCTCCTGTTTGCTCCCCCCCCGTTTGCCATGCTTCCTGGAGCTGTTCATATCTCCTGTGAATGGAACTCCCCCTGTACAGCGTGACCTAAGCCTCACCTCCAGAGTTACTTCAGTCACTGCTGCCTCGCCAATTAACCATATTAATAAAAATGTTTCAAGACGGGAACTTAGAGGACAGCAAAGGTTATAGAAAAATTAAGGCCATTAAAAATTGATCCATTCACTTGGCATAGCTATGAAAAACATTGTGTATAACACACAATAATGATGAGACACACCAATACACATATGAGTGGCTGTCAGTCTAGTAAAAGATTGGGAGGGGAAACTTCATCATTTTGAAACCTGAGGTTTGTATCCACAGCAAATGAGAGGATGAGCATATCCTAAGGTGCTATAGTTCATTCCCTCTATCTGTAGCTTAAAGTACCCAAAAGCATTTGGTTTGTTTAGGCAATGTTCCTGTTTTATGATAATTACTTCATCTATTCCATGATACTAGTACATGAGTGATGTGACCATTCTCATGAATGACAGAACTATGTGATCAAATTAATAAATTTTTGCAGCATACAACTGCAAACAAACCACTAGCTTACAAATCAGAGAATTACAGAATGACTAAGGTTGTATAGGACCTCTAAAATCTAGTTCCAAACTCCTGCTCAGAGCAGGGTCAGCTAAATCAGGTTTCCTGGTCAGTTGGTCTTTGAATATCTCTAACAATGCAGACTTCAAAACCCCTCTGGACAACCTGTGTCACTCTCACACTGAAAAAGTGTTTCCTGATGTTCCAAGGGAACCTCCTGTGTTTCAGTTTGTGCTCATTGCCTCTGGTCCTGTCACTAGGTGCCACAGAAAGAAATCTGGCTCCCTCATCTTCATTCTCTCCTGTTGAGTATTTACACATATGCTCGACATCTCCCCTGGGCTGGCTTTTCTTTGGGCTGAACAAGCCCAGGTCTCTCAGCTGCTCCTCATATGAAAGGTACTATAGTGCGTACAGTATCTTTGTTGCCCTGCATGAGTTGCTCTAGTATATCCATGTCTGTTTTGTACTGGGGAGCCCAGATCTGGCCATGGTATGTCTACATGTGGCCTCACCAGTGCTGAACAGAGTGGAAGGTTTACCTTCCTCAGCCTGCTGACCCATCTTTGCCCAAAGCAGCCCATGATAGTGTTGACCTTTTATGCTGTGAGAATGCATTGCTGCCGCAGGGGTGCTGCTGGTTGAAATCCCAAACCTTTTTCTGAAAAAATGGTCTCCATCTGGGTAGCCAGCATATACTTGTGCCTTGGGTTATTCCTCCTCAGTTACAGGATTTTCAATTTCTCCTTGTTGAACTTCTAGAATTTTCTCTTGTGGAAATGCCTCTGATTGTCAGCAAAATGCCCTGGTATATCAATCACACTGCCCAGTTCTGTATCATCTGTGAACCTGCTGAGAATGCACTTAATCCCATCCTCAAGGCCATTAATGGAGATGTTGAACAGCACTGGGCTTGATTATTCAGCCACTTTTTAATTCACCGGTCATTTATTTAACCTGTGCTTTGTTGGCTTGTCTGTGATGATGTTACAGTAGTCAGTGTCGGAGTTGCTGCCAAAGTCAATGTAAAAACCATGCACTGTTCTTCCTTCATCCACCAAACTAGTTGCTGGTGAGAAATGCTGGCAAGACACCAATCCCTAAGGACAGGAAATTCATGAGTAAAAACCACTCTAGATCTCTCTCTTCTCACCTTGGTTTGGATATTCTCTCTGGACTATGGAAGAATCATGGGAAATGTGGCTCTCTGAGTCACAGAAAGAAATGCATCTAGAAGTTAAAGAAATCCTTGAACAACAAAACAAGAAAGTATTTGTTCCTGGAGATCTAGAACATTTTGTTAACTGGCTTTTCAGAAATTTCTTTTATATTTCTCGAGACTTACTTTTTGATATTAATCCTCCTGGAATTACTGGAATTAATCATGGGTGTTTTTGGCATGAGATCTGGGATGAGATAAGGGATCAAACAAAACATGCATTAATGACAGAACCTCTCTGTGCATCCCTTGTAATCAGTGAAGTTCTTGAGGAGCATTTGTATGGTCCCATTACCCCTAAAGCAGAGGGTGGCTGTAATCCCGTGGCCGAGGCCGCGTGGCCGCCATCCCAGGAGTGCGTGACTGCAGCCGTGCCGGCAGAGGTGCCTGTGCTGGATGTGCCCAGCCCCCTCAGGAGCGTGCACCTTATCGCAGACCCCATCCCTGTCTCGGGGTCCCCGGCCACTCAACCGTGAGTGAGGGAGCGATGCCGCAGGCGCTGCAGGTGCCATGGGCCACGTGCAGCTGAGAGGCGGCCCCCACGAGCAGCCAGGAACCGGGGGTCGGCGTGGAAGCCCGCTCTGAGCTCACGGCTCGGAGAGCCCTGTAGAGAGAGAAGCAGCGGTTTCCATAGCGACACGAGAAGCTGCGCAGCTCCGAGCTGAAACGAGGCCGCTCTCAAAGCAGCGTGGAGTTGGCGGAGCAGAACTGCTCGGAGGGCGCGGGGCCGGCGGCGATGGCGGCGCGGGGCCGCGCAGAGCCCAGACACGCGCCGGAGCAGCGCCGCTCAGAGGGCGCGGAGCAGCCGCAACGCGAGGGCCCGACCGAGACGTCGGAGTTGGCAAGGCAGCGGCCATGCGGGACAAGCAGCCATGACAAACACGCAAGCACGTGATAGGAGTAATTGTAGCAACGAAAATCACAGGAACTGTGAAATGGTACAATGTAAAAAGCAACTATGGATTTATAACACGAGATGATACAGGGGAAGATTTATTCATCCATAGAACTGCCATTAAAAGGAGTAACCCTAAAAATTACCTGCAAAGTGTAGGAGATGGGGAAGTTGTACAATTTGATATAGTGCAAGGAAAGAAGGGTTTACAAGAAGCAATTGTTACTGGGCCTGGAGGTATTCCAGTCAAAGGCAGCTGTTATGCACAAAATTATAAACAATATCCATCCCAGCAACTTCCCTACCCACAACTTACTTTCCCCTTTTACCCTATACGCAATATGAACCCTTTCCAAATTTACCCCATCCCCAGTTTATTCCTAATCTGTTTGTCACCCCATGGCTTCCCTGTACAATTCCCTTTCCCTACAACTCCTCTCCAATGCTGAGGGGGGGATGAAAATGGGGAGGGAAGAAATTAAACACTCTCCTGCCTCAGTTTCCCCAAAAAACATGCTCAGAGAGTTCTGTCTCCCTTCTGTCAGCCTTAAGATGTTCCAGAGAATCTGTTTGGACATTCAAAGACTCAGGAGGGTGGCTTGTTTTGTTTTGCAACTGTTCCTGTTATGTTTATCCAGTTGTTTTCAATGTTAAGTTTTAAATCTCTTTTTGTTAAAAATAAATGGGTGAAATGTCGGGGTCCCTCCCCCCTCCATGTAGCCCTGGGAGAGGGGCCCTGAGGGGAGGCACGGGGATTCCCTGCCCCTGGTCAGCCTCGTTCCCCATTGGTTGTTTTGTGTTCCCCTGCGGGCAAGGACCCTCGGGTCCCATGATTGAGGAGTTCCTGGGCAGATCCTGGCCATGGGACTGGAGAAATAAACATCTCTGAAACATCTATAAATAATCGGTCTATATATATTTCTATCCACAGGCCTCGTTGATTGATAGGTGTGTTGCAGTATCTGCACTGTAACAAGTTGCCACATTCTAGAAGGTCTGGATATTGCTCATTGCCTTCCTAGAGACTGAGGTGATGCTGAAGGGCCTGTTCTTCAATTTTTTTTTTTTTTTTTTTTTTTTTTTTTTTTTTTTTTTTTTTCTGTTCTCGGAGTGGTATTTCTCTGTTTCAGTCCTTGGGAATCTCTCCTTTGACTGGTCACCACGACCATTCAAAGACAACCGAAAGTGGCCTCAAAGTGACATCAGAGCTCCCTTAGCACTTTTGAGCTTACATATAAGCTGCTTATTTGCTCCCTAGCCCAGCCCATCTTCACTAAGTAAGTCTTCCTTGCTCCAGACCTCTCTGGTCTCAGTGGCCTAGGATTCCTAACAGCAGATTTTATTGGCAAGGACTGAGATAAAGAAGGCATCAAGCATGTAGCGGGTTCAGTTTATAACCGGGCAGAAACACCAATTTAGTGCAGTGGTTAGGTTCAAAATATCCATTCTTTTGCTTCTGTGAAATAAAAATTAGGAGAAAGCAAAGCAGGCACAAAACTTAAAAGAATATAAAGAAGTTTATTAACAGACCTAAAAGAAAGAAAAAAAAATCAGACCACACCTTCAGAACACTTCTCCTCCCCCCACCTTTCTCCCTTCTCCCACTGACAATGTAAAAGGACAACCCTTGAGATTTTCCATCAGTTTACCACTTCCATAATAACCTTTTTCAGTTCACTTAGGGAGAGGAGTCTCTCTTGCTCATGCTGTGGAGACATCTCCACAAGAAACAGTTCTCTCATGGCTTCAGTATCACAGTGAGACAGCCACCCAGGTTGGTTCTCTGCTCACATATGAAAGTCCCTTCCCTTGACTTACAGCTTTCCCCACAACTGTTGTCGAGGGTCCAATCTTGAGCTAATGGGGTACCATTTTAAGGATGAGCTGTTCAGAAACAAAGGTTCTCTTCACCCATCTCTGGGAGCATCTTCATCTCTTGGAACAGAGGCCCTCCTTCTCCCCTGGGAGTAAGGGTCCTCATCAAATTGCAGCTACTGTCATTTGCTTATTTTAGCACAAGTACTTCTGCTCACAGTTGCAGTTTGGATGCTCCACCCCCCATGCTTTCATGAAATTACAACGGGCACTCTGATGTATCAAAGTCCATCACCACCATAGCTTTACAACAGAATTTCAGCTTCAGGTTTGAAGCATCTCCTCTTTCTCCTCCCTCAGGGTTTCAGCTCTTCCTGCTTCATTGACTTTGAAAATGTCTTTATGGCATTTTCTTCACGTGCCTTCGCCTTACCTCTTCCCCTGACTTGGGAGAGGATTGATATCTGCAGGCTTCATCTGTTCTGGAGGAAACTTACAGCACTAAAAGGGTTAATCTCACCTGGGCCTTGCAGCTGGAATTTGCTTATTGCTGTTGGTAATGTGATCTTTGCTGGGCAGTGGGCAGTGGCCTCAGACGAGCCCCGGCCATGCCAGGGGCCGCTTGCACGGAGCAGAGCCATGGAGAGGGCTGCTTGCACTGAGCAGGGCTGTGGTGGGGGGCTACAGGTGGAACAGGGCCGTGCTGACCTGGCCAGGCTGAGCAAGGCCTGGCCCAGCCCTGCTGGGCTGCCTGCAGGACCCCCCAGTTACCTGTCCGAAAGCCAGAAGACAAGAGAGCTTTCCCGGGCTTTGTTCATTCTTAAATGTGGATCACAGAGGTGTGTCAAGCTTCTTAAGTGGCTTAAAAAGTTGCCAATATTCAAAGTAGCCAGTTGATAAGTTCTGTCAAGTCACAGAGGAAACTGTAAGCACCTCTTTGCAAGAGAATCACTTCTGTGGCTGATGGAGCCTTCTTTACTAAGAAACCAAACTATGCTAAACCATGACAAGTACCTCATCCTTCTCTATATTAGTTGTCACTAGTTTTCCTGCTCCATTCAGCACTGGGCTCACATTTCCCCTTTGCCGTTCTTATACTTCCCTGTTGTCTTTCACATTCCTTGCTAGATTCAACGCCAGATGAGCCTTGGCATTTCTAATGCCATCCCTGCACAACTGGACAGCAATACCATACACTTCTGGGTCACTTGACTCTGCTCCCGCCTGTGGTCCAGTTTTATTTTATGTTTGAGTTCAATTGCATGAAAAAATTGAAATGAGAGGCCAGTGAAAGTGGTTCTTCCATGCCTACCTGTAGCTGTGGATTTGTTGATTAGCAGAGAGGGAGACAAATATGAAGCCATATTAATTGTTACTGTGTGCTACATGTGACCAAAGATCAGCAGAAATATGTCTGGTTTTTAGTAGGCTATGACCAACAGAGCTTTAAACATTTTCATTTTCATGGGCTTAATTGTCTCCTAGAACTCCTCAGGTTAAAATGTTAGATTATATCCCAAAATAAACATCTTAACTGTATTTGTATCAGGGCAAATTACTATATTTCCCTCATACATATTTTAGGTTTTGTACATAGATATGGAAGCATATCTACAACTGAAGTTTATCTTTTTTTCTCTGTCAAATGAGAAATTCTGAGAATAGAAGGGAAATTCTATAAAGGAACTATTTTGCAATCCTGGTTAATAGAACCTCTGCAGTTTTAAAGAATACTTCAGAAACAAATAGTGAATAAGAATGGGTAACGTAACACATGGATGAAAGTGGATTTTATAGAAACTGCTGATGTTCGGAAAATGAAAGAGCTGGTAATAGCAATTAATGATTGTGAAGTCTGCTACTCTGTTCTGTGAGATGTTAAAACCATGTCTGAAAAGGGAAGAAGATTAAAATACATATTGATTGGCTGATGGGCAAAAGGTAAGGTTTAAAAGCAAAGAATTGACCAATATGTGTGGTATTAATTAAACTCTTCTCATCATTGTGAATAAACAAGGTCTGATAACCCATATCTGTAAATTCCTGAATTGATTCCAGATTGAGCGTACTTCAAAGGTCTATGCCATGTAAACCAGAAATCACCTTCAGAAGGATCTTTTCCCACAGCTCAGGGGAACTGCAAGACATGATCTTTTCTGCTGCATGAATTTCATTCTGAGTTTTCTGGCTGATTTAGTAGGAAGTACATAGTGGCTGGATAATAAGTGGGTTGGTAAGACAGACCCCAAAGTGCACAAGTTTGCCAGAAATACCTGTCTTCCATGAGGACAGATGACACAGAAAGGTAAGTGTGTTGTCAATATTTGATCGGCTGTTGATAACAAGATATAACCAGTTATAAAATGTTTGGACTAAACCTGCAAAGATGGAGACAGAAGAAAGGAGTGTAAGGTTGGTGCTTTCGAGGCTGGACTAAATAACAGACACTAAGGTGGGTGTGGTGGCCGGTGACCCTAAGATACAAGGGACAAAGAGAGTCCACTGGTGAGACAGCCCCTAGTACCAAAAGAACCTCCCCCGGTTAAGGTGACCAGAAAGCCTTCCTCCAAGATTCATTGCTTTGGTATGCTAATGTACTCCAGTTCTGCTTCCCTGGTTGGCTGTTGGCCTCTCCACCCCTTTGTTATCCTATATGTTCCATGCCATATAAAGTGTTCCACTCCAGGTTCCCCCCATTGGCTCTGGCCCCTCACCACTCCCCCAGAGCTTCTCCATTGGCTCCCTTACCCTAGTCCCACCTTTGTACCACCCCTGTGCCCTCAGATCATTGGTCTCTGATGCTCACCCCACTCCTGTACTTAAACCTGGGCCCTCCATCATTCCTTGTCTTTGTCCTTGGGTCCCTTCACGGTGTGGCTGCAATAAACCTCCATCCGTGGAACTCTATACGGAGACCCTTCCTGCCTCTTTGCCATAGACCCATTTTCTGGAGCTATCTCTGTGTGTGTGCGTGCACGTGTGTGTGAGTGCTGATCCTGCTGAGCGGCTTCGCTAACGAGACGCTCTTGGAAGATCGCAGCACCTCACGCTCCAGCCCAGCAGCCGCAGCACCTGGCTAGCAATAGGTGGGATGGCTCCTCTGGGAAATCCTGACCCCACTGAAGTGAATAGGAACTTTGGCCTTTTATTCACCAAGACTTGCATTACACTCTAGCTGGATTACTTGCCTTCTGCGATGCACAATGCTTTAAGGAATGTTACTCAGGCAGTATGTGCTTCTCTGTGTTTCTCCTGCCTTGGGTGGAGATCTTTATTCTAGGAGAAATAATAACAATACTAAGCATTTGTTTTCTCTGAGACTTTGAAAACATTCTGTAAAGTGCCTTTAGCTCATTTTAAGACTTCTGTAACTATGGCCTAAAAGAGTTTTGAAGTCTAAACTAAAACACTCCCTACTGTGAGATAAATAGAGCCGAATATTCTGACTCCTTATCTTACGTGGGTCCCATTTCCCTTATCTGTGGTTTTCTTAGAATTTGTTGTCTCACATTTTAATACTTGAAATAAAATTTTAAAAGTTGGAGAATGAAACCTGGGTTAGAGGGGTTCAGTGAAGAGGAAAAAGTGTCTGCCTCATGGCTACTTGGTGTCGGCAGTTCGTTATACATAGCAAAGGTTGTATATATTTTTCCCCATTTTCCTTTCTGTCTTTCCAAAAATATGTTTTATTGATATTAAAGACTACTTCATCATGGAGTGTTGCACAAACAGGAAAGTTCTGTAACACAAATAGCAAAGAAATATGGTAGGAGGAAGTGAGTCACAGCTGAAAGCACAGAATTTCGACAGTTTAGCTGAGTCTTTAAGTAAAAATGTTTAATTGAAACACAAACCAAGTAAGGTTGGCTCAGCTCTGTGTGCTAGCTAATTTAGTTAGTTATTTTTTCAATTGAAGCAAAATTTAGGTTTCCAGAATGTCAGAAACCCAGCCTGGCCCTCTCCATTGCACAGGTCCAGAGAGGGCTGCAAGGGCTGCAGCCTCCTGCTGCTGCCTTTGTTGATGCAGCAACTGCCTCACCCAGAGAGCGGCCCCTTGCACTGAGTGGTCTCTGCCAGCACTGACTGGCAATTGTGATAGCTCTTTGCTAAAATTATCCCTTCTTCAACCAGTCACTTTTCAGTCAAGCCTTGATCCATTTTTGCATTTGGGGGTCCTTGCAGGTAGGAGGCTGTGTCTGTCTCAGCTGGCCAGTAATCTTCTCTGAAGGGCTGGCTGTCCCATATAGCATCATATTGCTGTAGCATTCGTGAAGCCAAAATGGACTGAAACCATTGTGAACTGCTTGTTGCTTTGTGCATTCCCATCACATATTCGGACAGTAGTGCTGTGTTATTTACAATCTTTTTCACCTGCTCCCTTTCTGTCATATCTGATGCCCTTACAAAGATTTTGAATTGATTTCTGCAGTTGCATCATCCAGTCAACACTGGCCAGTACAAGGTTTTAAGTGCCCTGGTTACTCCCTGTTGCCTATAAACTGTTCTGGATTCCCTGCTGTTTGTTTTGACAAAACATTCAGTGCAGTTTCTGGCAAAGCCAATTATCTCAATAGCAAAGTTGCACTGGTAGCATAACTATGGAGATTTCGCTCTATTTCTTTTGTCCAAGTTCCTCAAAAAAGTGAGGAAGTTTATTATCACACTGTTTTCAGTACTTAGCACTTCTTTATATTATGCCAGTATGGATGAGGGAGGAGAGCACCGTGCCAATGGTGCTCAGGCATGTATTTCCAAAGGCATCAATTAGCAAACTAGCAATCCTATCTCATGAGATAATTGAACAGGTTTTCTGTATTTTTGCTGTCATAACAACATGACTACCTAGGGCTTTTAGTCTAGAGAGCCTACTAGTACATTAGAGCCAGTGGAATATCAAAATCTGTCAGTTGTGGAAGTTAGCTGAGGGACAAAGTAATTAAATACTGTTCTAGAGTAAATTTTAACATAGACTTATGGGATCCATGTTCTCAGCCTCCTTTCAAGACACCAGATTTCACCAAGGTTTTTTTGTTGCTTATTCATTTTCTTTCCACTCATTAAAAAAATGCAACAAATTCAGTCATAATCTATGGTTGAGACCTATAACAACCAAGATGACTTGCTGGCAACTAAGAAAAATTACTGTTTTCTTCATAGCTAGTTTCAATCAAAATTGAGTGTAGCTGGTCTAGATAACCCTAGAGGAAAAATAAAAGATTAAACCTAGCCCTGGCAATATGTTTATGAAAATGGTACCCTTTTCTTCAATGTTTCAGAGAGCCGGGTTCTTCCACACAGCCACATTATAATTTGTTAAACATCTTCATTCTCCATTCCTTTTTTAAAAATGTAATTGTATAAAGGAAGGAATTAGGATTGTTCCTGTTGTGTCTTTCCTAGTGCTTCAATTTGGTTATTCAGTTTCTTGTGAGGACCATCAGGAGGTATGAGTGGAAAACCCATGTGTAATATGACTTTTACAATAAACTGCCTGAAAATGATGAGTGAATAAATATTTTTAATGGAGCAAAGTGCATTTGCTTGCCCTTTAAATCCACTTTAAAAATTGGCACCAGTTCTCATCATTGTTTGGTTTTCTTATTCTGTCATGTTAAGAAGCGGCCTGTGCTTCTAGTATCTGTCAAGCTCCCCCTTGTAGCTCCCCCACACTGCAGCTTGTCCCACTGGAGATGTTCAGACGTATTTAAATGCCTGATGTTCACCAGGCTAATGCAAGGAATGATTAGGAGTAATTATGATGAAATCTATCATATTACTAAAAACTTAGAGGAGTTGTTCTTTAAAAAAAAATGTATTCACGATTTATTTCTTTACTGGGCATCACACAGTCCAGAGGAAGAGACACTTAGGACTAAATTGTCCTTTTATGACAAGGTAACACACGTCACTGACCAGGAGGTGCCAGTTGATGTAATCTTTTTGAATTTCAGTAAAGCTTTTGATACCATCTCTCACAGGATCCTTCTGCACAAAATGTCTGGCACACAGCTGGATAAACACCTCATGTGATGGGCGAGCAACTGGCTCACAGGTTGGGCACCAGGGGTTACAGTAAATGGGGTGACATCAGACTGGGGATCTGTCACTAGTGGGGTTCTACAGGGCTCCATCCTCAGCCCTGTATTCTTCAATATATCCATAAATTATTTGGGTGCAGGACTAGGAAGTTTGCTGATAACTCTAAATTGGGAGGAACTATTGACTCCTTTGAAGGCAGGAAGGCCCTGCAGAGAGACCTTGACAAATCAGGGGTCTGGGCAATCACCAACCATGTGAAGTTCAACAAGGGAAAGTGCTGGAATCTGCACCAGGGATGGGGAAACCCTGGATATATGGACAGACTGGGTAATGAGATGCTGGAGAGCAGTGCCATGGAAAGGGACCAGTGGGTCCTGGTCAGTGGCAAGTTGAACATGAATCAGCAGTGCCCTGGCAGCCAGGAGGGCCAGCCCTGTCCTGGGGGCATCAGGCACAGCATCACCAGCCTGGCAAGGGAGGGGATTGTCCCACTCTGCTCTGCACTGGGGCGGCCTCACCTCGAGTGCTGGGGCAGTTTGAGCACTGCAATATGAGAAAGATGTCATGCATAAAGTGAACTTGATTGGCTTTTGCATGGTTGGTTATTTAGGATTTACGTGATAAAGTAATTAAAATAATTAAGCACAGTTATTTTAGTTACTAAAAGGTGGTTGGTTAGTGTTAAATTCTAGTGTTCCTTGTTAAAAAGAGGTTACTTGTCCTAGTGATGGCTTTAACACTAATGATTGTTCACACCCCTCAAGTAACAGTTAAAATAATTATATCAAAGGTTATCAGTGATAGATACAATTATTATGTCTACATAAACCACTTGTTATTAAATTAGTGTACTAATGTTTAATTAAAAAGTTAATAATCTTTTTGTAAGTGTCTCCCTTCTAGAAGCTGCAGCAGTTAAGTCCTGATATTAGCGCCTCACAGAGTATTTTTAAACCCCCTCTGAGGGACTGCTACCCCACACCATGGCAACCATGAATACAAATGAGGGACTTTTCCTGCCACTGTACCCAGTGACATCACCCCAAGGACTGAACTCTAGTAACGATGAGCCACTGGATACAGAGTATTACCTCATGAACCAATGTACCCAATTGAATAAAACCTCGTGGGTTGGACTGTGGGCTGGACTGTGGGCGGATCTGGGAGGGAACAAAGCCTATAAAAATCGAACTCCTCCAAAGGGAGTGTCCTTTCTCCTTGGATTAGCCACAGGAGAGACCCGGCACTGTGATTGTCGGTTGCAGTCTCACCTTAAAGACCCTAATAAATATTCCTGGCTTTGGACTAGCTAAAGCCAACACAGTGCTGTTGGATTGCTGCCCTAGGGCTTGTAGCTGGTACGGCTCCAAAGGTCTTTTATCTCTGTGCTCGGGTCTTCATTTTTATTTTAAACATTTTCCTTTCTGTAATAATTTCTGAATTTCCTCTTATTCAATAAATTACCTTTTTTTGAGGAAATTCAAGAGTTGTTTCTTTTTTATATAACAAAAGATATTAAACTATTAGAGAGTGTCCAAAGGAGGCCAGTGAGGATGGTGAAGGGCCTTGAGGGGAAGCCGTAGGAGGAGAGGCTGAGGTCCCTTGGTTTGTTCAGCCTGCAGCAGACTGAAGGGAGACTTCATTGCAGTCTCCAGCTTCCTCGTGAGGGGAAGAGGAGGGGCAGGCACTGATCTCTTCTCTGTGGTGACCAGTGACAGGACCCAAGGGAATGGCCTGAAGCTCTGTGAGGGGAGTTTGAAGTTGGATATTAGGAAATGTTTTTCACCCAGAGGGTTGTTGAGCACCAGAACAGGCTCCCCAGGGCAGTGGTCACAGCACCAGACTGCCAGATTTCAGGAAGTATTTGGACAACTACTCTCTCAGGCACATAGTGTGATTGTTGAGTTGTCCTCTGAAGGGCCAGGAGTTGGCCATGATGAACCTTGTGGGTCCCTTCCAACTCAGGATATTCTATCTGGTCATGCCTCATAGTAGGGAAAAAAAGGAGAAGACATGCAGGAGAAGCTCATGGGCATTCTGTTTTCTTGAAAAGATGTCATACATCTCGTGATGGTCTGAACATGTGACTCAAGGATACTGGTGTATTTTCACCTTTCAGTGCCAGGCCCTCAGTCCAGTCTGTACCCATCTTCCAAGGTTTGAAAGGTGCTTTTTCCTACCTGTTAAGCCCACACAGGAACCAGTCCCACTAGTGGTCAGACTTGGAGGGCATTCAAAGTTTGTTGTTTTTTGCAGCAGGATGCCAGGACTGGCTGCTTGTAGTGCAGGCTGAAGAAAACACACTGGAGGGAAACTAGGCACTAATGAGATACAAATGTTTTCATTTAATGCAAGAATGAGGCGGTGCTGTGGAAGACAGTGTTTTACTGCAAGGGAAAAGCACTAGCAATGAGTTTCTAAAACTGTGTTGAGCCAACTCAGCATGTCTCTTTGACCCATGACAGTTGGATTTTTGTAGTACTAGAACACAGCCCAACTATCTGTTTGCATACATAAGATGTTGACACCCACAGTGCCTGGCAGGATTCTGCTAACAGGATTTTTTACACCCGGAACTCTTACAACAGAAAACACAGCAGAAGTTTTCAACCGTACAACTTTTTTTCTCTTTTATTCTTTCTGATCATGTACATCTAGCTCTTGGTTGCTGTAAAGCCTTTTGTGCCTTTCAATGATCATGTAAGAAATAACCTATTTAGCTGGTTTATTCCTATATGTTACTTTGTCTGCATTTTTCAGACATATTCTGATTTAATAGCTGTTCTTATATGGGCAGAGAAGGAGAATCCTAAGTGCTATGAAGTCACTCAAAGGCAATTATCAACTGAAAAAGGGGGTAAAGATTGGAAAGTTGCTAATCTGAATTTAAAAAAAAGTATAAATATATGAAACTGTATTGTCTTCCTACATGTTATGCTTCTAGAAACACAGAATATTTTCAGATGCCCCAAATTACGTCAAGAAGAGGAAGCCAAAGAATGAACCAAAATATTGAACTTTTCCCAGGGAAGTGGGATGTAGTGTCTCCAGGAGACAGCACAGCTGTTCCCAGTCTTCCCAGAAAGCGGGATGATTTTGTCATGGCAGGGCGGCTTAGAGCACTGTCAATCCCAGCCAACTTAGAAAAGCAGATTCCCCAATTGTTGTGGGTTCAGTCATAGTTCAGGGTGGAAATCTGCTGCAGCTTAGGGTTATTGTGGAAGTACATGTTATGGCAATTCAGTGTTTCTACTGCACTAAATTTTAAACTCAAGCTGTCTCTATTAGTAACTCTGCAGAATCTAGCTGATAATACTGGTGCCAAGGTTTTTACTATGCTTTAGGAGCTCAGAGCTTTTTGTCAGAATGTTGCAAACCCACAGATCAGTTAATTAGAAACTAAAAACTGAAAAAATGCTTTAAACTGCAAATATGTCATGGCACAGATCTTTAAAAAAATGTTTCAAGTAAAAGCACAGACATTAATTCCTGAGCTGTATATGACTTGGAACCTAGACTGAAGTGTAAGGTAAGTGGGAATGCATCCCACATACAGGAGCATGCCACAGTGCACTCTGATAACCTAGTGTGAAAACGTACAGCTGTCACCACAAATTCCCATACTTGTGTATAAGTGAATAAGCTCAGAGCACTAAACCAAGCCAGTTTGGAGACTTCCTCTGGGAAGAAGGTGTAGGGAATGCACTGCCAGATTGGCAGGCTGTGCTGTGCTGCCCAGGCAGGCAGAAGGATGGTTTGGTCTGGGGAGGAGCCGGGGGCCCCGGCGGCTGGGTGCCCCATGCTGGGCTCTGCCTGAGGTCCCGCTGAAGCACAGCGTGGCGAGCCTCATGGTCCTGTGTAAACAGATGTCCATGAGATGATTCACAAAAATGTAATTGCGCACAATAGTGCAAATGTTTAATTAATCAGGTCTCATGTCCTTATTATCCCCTCACTGGCTTTCACTAATAATGACCCAGAGGAAAATTCTGTGCCTTCTGCGAATTATATTTTATTTACAAGGGTTTCATTTTTTAGATGATTTTTCTCTTTCATTCCTGGTTAGCACTATGAACAAGAAAATATTATTCTGATGTCCTTTAAAAGTAAAACTTGTGACTGGCCTAAAATGCAAAAAATTAGGGAAGGCTTTGTGCTTCCTCACATGGTTCCTTTAGCCAAATAAATTAGAATAACTTAGCACTTAATACATCTCTTGCCTCACATTCAAAGGATGCATAAATATTTGTCAGTAATCCTATGACTAAAGTTGAGAGGAAAAGAAAAGAGGTCTTGAAGGAGAAGCTGTTCTGTTTGAGCAGAGCAATTCCTTCTGGGTGGGTTTTTAATCTATATGAAGCGTCAAATTGCAGAAGGCTGTCGGCAGCCAAGAATGGAATTCCAGCCCTCTTTCTTCAAGATGCCTCTGCCACCCCCAAAAGTCAGCCACTGGAAAGAAAGTGTTAAAAAGGATATTGTTTGCATTAAGGGGCCAAATTTTCCACTGGGTAATCATCAGTGAAACCTAGTCAAGGGCAAATGAGGATGGCAGGCCTGATTAATTAATGTGCTGCAGTGCTAAGAGCAAGATTTATGCTACTGGTTTTACAAGAGTCATTGATATTAATGCTGCTAGTAAAAATTTTGTACTGCTGTTTACTGTTTCCTTTTTTCACTGCAAATATGGTATTAAAACTACAAATGACCGTTGTGAAACATAATGTTGTAGCTTTGCTCTCTAACTGTTACTCCTGCTCTGCACACGAGCTCTTGCAGAGCTGCTGTTAGACGCACAGTTGCATTATTTCCATTGTAATCTACTATTTTGGAGGCTTTTAACCCTGATGAAAAAAACCTTTACTTTAGGTTTAAATCAACTTTTCAAAGATCTCGATCCAAGATATATTCCTACTCATGTAAATGTGAGTGCAGTCCCACTTGTGCAGAATTTTATACAGAGTTTTCTGAAAAATGGAAATTAAAAAATTGCTGTGTATGCAAATAGGTATTCAAGCCTGAAAAAGACAAGTGTCATTACAAAGCATGGAACAAAATAACATTTTGGGGATAACAAGGGCTACTGTAAAGACACTCATTCCTCTAAGCAAAAAAATGCTTATGTAAAGCTGTTAAGTATTTTCATCACTTTCAGGTTTATATACAACACATTCAGAAGTATCTATTTCATAATGTGTTAGTAGAGTCAAAACTGAATGCTCTTGCACTATAAACACTGTTTCCAAAATGTGTTTATAGGCAGTTCTGCTTTTGTTCATTAATATGCCACAGGAAATACACCTGTAAAATCTGAAGTTTGGGGCATGGATTGTGTCTTGGGGTGGAAGGAGGGGATCATCTGTTTCAAATAAGCTTGCTCATATCATGGAGAGATGAGTGGCAACCAACCAGGTCAGTGTCAGTTCAGCTTGTATTTTCCTGATAACACACTTATGTGTTTACTTTTCCCTTAGAGCAACATGGAACATTTTGTTGGAATTATGCCTCTTCCTCTGGGGTTATTTTTTTTTTCCTTTCTTGACAAAAAACTCTCAGTAGTCATGTATAACTTAGTAAAGCCTTAGACTTTGCAGTAACTTTCCAAGGTCTCAGGACTGAGGCAAGCTTGCCAGGCTTTGTGGGGGGTCTTTTTGGTCCGCCTGGAGCTTTGGTTTAGTTAATTGAGCTATAACAATTCTTTCAATGATCAGGTGACTAATTTGTTTTACTTTTGTTTATCTCTGTACAGTCACAGAATAGCCATAATTTTATACTTTATAGTATAAAGTATCTCAGTGGTACCCCTTGTCATCAGGGGTGCAAAACTGCGCACATGATTTGAGGTGCAGCCTCACCAGTACCAAGTACAGGGAGACAATCCCTGCCCTGGCCCTGCTGGCCACACTATTGCTGATCCAGGCCAGGATGCCATTGGCCTTCTTGTCCACCTGGGCACACCCTGGCTCTTGTTCAGCCACTGCTGACCAGCACCTCCAAGTCCTTTTCTACCTGACAGTTTCCCAGCCACTCTGCCCCAGTCTGTGGCACTACCTGGGGTTATTGTAACCCAAGTGCAGGACCTGGTACATGGCCTTGTTGAACATCATGCCACTGGCCTCAGCCCATGGATCCAGCCTATCCAGATCCCTCTGCAGAGCCTTCCTACCCTCCAGCAGATCAGCGCTCCCAACCAACTTTGTGTCATCTGCCAGCTGACTGAGGGACTCTTGATTCCCTTGTCCAAATAATCAATAAAGAAATTAAACAGGATTGGCCCCAGTACTGAAATAAGATGTATTTCAAAATACTGAACAGGCTAAGATAGTAACCTCAGAGAAGTGTCTCCCTTGATTTAAAATGAAAAAGTTAATGAGGATCTCAGAAAAAATTGAATCTTTAAGCAAGCTCAGCAACTGTAAGCACATGCCTGATGGTAGGACATCACATGTTGATTCTAAAGTTACTGGTACCCAATATCTTCACCCTGCAGCATCCTGACTCCACAGTATCCTGCAGAGCTCTGTGTCAAGCAAAGACTCAGTGATGCCATTGGCTGGGTAGCCTGTGGACTTTCTAAACTCTCTCCTAGGGTCATGCCTTCATTTGTAATGTGAGCCACATGTGCTCACTTGTCAACACCTATGGGTACAGCATGCCTGGTGCTAAACCGAAAAATCACTCTGGGAGGGAGACTAGCCTGAAACCCAGCTTGGCAATGATGCTAGCACACCAGAACTGTCTTACAGTGATGACAGCTGTTTTTTGTGGCAGAAGAAACGACGTGCATCAAAGCATCTGGTGAGTGCAGGCTCCTTCTAATGATAGTGCACCTCTGATGATTGATTACCTGCAATGTGTGCAGGAGGAATTTCATCTCCCTTGGACCTTGATTTGTCTGTCTGGGACAACTAGGTCACTAATGAAGCTTTGCCTTTGTCATTTCCACTCGTGAAACACAAAAGAAGTTTCAACAAAATGGTGACCTTGCCTGCTTGTAAATTAATGCAATCACTTTCATGCAGCAGGACATCATTTTCTAGTTTGCATGGGTATAGCATTCCTGCCTGCATCTGTCAGCTCACCATTGACAGCACATCAGTGGATAGAAGCATGATTGCTGAGTTCAAGTATTTGGAAGACCTCAGTGCATTGTAATTCTTGTTGTGATGTGCTTAATTCCTTGAAAAGGTTTTGTGCATATTAAGCTTCTCACTTGTGCAGAGCAGTTCATTCAGGTGAATCTCCATCAAGCACAGCAGAAATCCAAACCGCTGAGATCACTCACAGGTCTGGATTTGTTACAAGTGATAAGGAGTCTCTTTATCCACTCTGTTTATGGTAGGCGCCACATATGCTACAAACTTAAGAACCTTGCTAACAAGTTGCTAAGTCATGTTAAACTAGGTGACACTTCTTTGACTTGAAAATTGGTTTTTGGTTTTATATGGCACATAAATATGGACTGAAGGGTCACACTTGCAGTATTACATCTGCTGTGTCAATTGCAACCCAGACTTGCTATTCAGCTCTCAAGGAATCAGTCCTGGTGTGTTCGGAGTTTTGCATGACACTGTGATAAAGTAATTTAACTTCTCTGTATCTTGATTTTCCTCATTTTCTTAGGAAAAAAAAGTGAAAAGGTAAAAACATCTTACATAGATTTCCTACAGTTATACGTCTCCATGACTCCAAAACTGACAACTTCAATGTTTTCAAAGGAGCTCTTTTCAAAGAGCCTTGCATGGACAAGCTTAGAATATTTTTTGATTGTTCTTGGAGTGTCTGAAGAGTGTTAAATGCATTTGCATCTTAGAACAGATGAACAAATTTGGTCAGGTGAATAACGCTGATAGGTAGAACTTTAAAGGATGTTTCAATCTGAATTGTCATGTTGAAAAACATTGCTTTGGGAAGTTTAAAATAGTATCTTAGGTCCTTTCTGTTTTGTTAGTTTCCCTTCATTTTTAAAGCTACTTTTTTCTTTAATATTCTGCAGCTACCATCCCACTGCCCTAGCACCTAGTAGGAGACACATGTCACCCCTAATGGTCTAGGAGTTTGAAAATATTATTACTATTGTTCTTGTTGTTTCTTAAATGTTAGACATAGAGTTGAAAGTATTTTTTTCCCTAAGATATAACAATGATTAGAGAAATAGAAAATAGCACTGATGAATGTGAATTAAAAGCAGGAAAAACAGAAAACTGATGAGGAACCAAAGTTTGCAGAGGTGTCTATGGAAAAATCTACTGACAAACAAAAGAAATCTGCAATAATACATTGCTAGATGGTTTGTATTTGTATTTATATTTATAGGGCAGAAAACATGACAATTTAATAAATACCTTTGTTACAGACTTGATAAAAGCCCCTCCTTCTGTCATGTACTGCTAAACACTTTCAGTTCCAGTGATAATGAAAAAAAATGTTGCAGAACACCTTTGAAAATCAGATTGTTTAATCACCTATTGAATAAAATGGCTTAAAACTCCTCTGAGGCACTAGCACTGCCTTTTTTTTCCTACCATGTCTCGTAACCATTCCAAGAGACTAAAGCAAATACTGGGCAAGAGCACAAAGGGGTTCTCAGCCTGCTGTTTTGGACATTTATGCCACATAAAATAATGGAAAATCATCTTAAGTCCTAAATGAAAGGATGATAATTCTGTTAGCAATCAGCATGGGTTAAGAAAAAGGTCTGAAAAAATAACTGGTGTATTTGAGACATTTTAAACATGCTGTTTGATAAAAACAGCTTGTTAATGCAATAAACTAAGAAATCTCTGATGCATTTTAATTTGTATTAACATGCCATTAATTTTAAAGCCTAGAATGGTACCACACTATTATTACACTCAAGTAGATAATGGACAAGGGACAGGTCTTGAGAACATAGTTATGAACAGCTCCTTTTCTTTGGCCACAGATGTTTGACCCCGCCTCGTGCTGTTTAACTCTTCCCTGAGCAATGACCATAACTGATAAATAGCTCTTCATTCCACAAGAATAGCAGTATTGGTTGTTTAGTATAGCTAGGATCCAAGAAAGTGATATGCATCTCCATGGCTCTTTCATTAAAGGTAATCTTATAATTAAGGGTCTCTCTAATGGAAAAAAACCACCGTGGCTTGTGGTCCTCATGAGCAAAGAGTGTTGTACTGTGTTTAACACCCGTAAGGCTGGCACTGAGCCTGCTGGAATATTGCCCACCACTGGTCCCATGGTTCAAGAAGGAGCTATGATATGGAGAGAGTGCCAGGAGAGGCCCCAGGTTATGCTGGAACCTGAGTGTGAGTTGCAGTGTGGAGTGACATGCAGGACCATTTTCTCTATTCACCAAACTCCTAACAAGACTAAGAAATGGGAAATTGAAGTTAGACAAATTCTGGCTAAAATGAAGACATTTCTTCAAATAGTCACTGAAACAACACAGGCCGTGATTCATACTGGGGGAAATTATTTTGGTCAAGATTTCTTTTTTTTTCTTTTCTAAAAAGTATGCTTTAGTTCAAGAGCATGCATTGTACAGAACCAGGCATTTCCTAAGGGAAGTTTGTTGTCTTTCATTATGATGTGTCCATTCTGACATTAAACCCTATTGATCTAATCATAGGGGCTAAAGTCAATATTTAGGCATATCAATAACACATCTGACTTTTCAAAATTCTTCATTTGATTTCATTAACCTTAACTTCTGGATGTTATTCTACTTCTCATTGATTACTTGTAAATATAGAAGGATGAGGCTGCATTAGTGATTTTGACTACTGAATTATTATCTGTATTGTTATCACAGGGAAGTAGAATTTCATACTGTGTCCAGGTTTTTGTATATAACATTGTATATTTTCAATTTCATAAAGCAAGGACATGACACTGGTAGAGAATCTTTCCTTTTTTAAAATGCATAAAGTTTGTACCTGCTTAAGTACTATATTTCTCAAGAACTGATGTAACAAGGCTCTGGCCAAAAATGTGTGAAAGTCTACCCTTCAGCTGCAGAATAACTCCCCATAGGCTGAGAACAAAAAGTCCCCTTCCCCTGGTCATCATGCAGCCTCTGATATCACTAGTGATGCTTCATTGCCAATGAGCTGGAATAGCCACTAAAAAGAAAACCCAGTGCTTTCCTTCCTGACATGGATTACGGATTATATTATATAACATAAAAATTGAAAGATATTGTCAGTTAAGTCAGATGCTAGAAGCCCAGGGGTAATGCTGCCATCAGCACAGGCGCTCAGGAACTCAGGGAGAAGCACCACAGGATTTTCCTTTCAACCAATCAAGGAGGCCACTTAGGGTTTGCCTTGATCTTCAAACTTATCTTCAAGCAATTGGAGGTAAATCTGTCTTGGGGTAAATCTGAAGCATTTGAAGGTGGCTGTGCTCCATCAAGTCCAGATTCAAGAAAAATCTTACACTTTGCATAGCTAGAGGAAGCTGTCATCTGTCATTACAGAATCACAGAATCACGGATTGGATCAGGTTGGAAGGGACTACTGTGGGTCATCTGGCTCCACTTCCCTGCTCAAGCAGAGTCATCCCAGAGTGCATGGTGCAAAACTGGGTCTAGACAGTTCTGGAATACCTTCATTGAGGGAGATTCCACAAACTCTCCGGACAGTCTGTGCCAGTGCACGGTCACCTGGTTCTTCCTCAGGTACAGGTGTAGCTTCCTGTGCATCAGTTTCTGCCCACTGCTTCTTGTCCTACTGTTTGATACTACCAAAAAGAGCTTGGCTCGGTCCTCTTTGCACCCTCCCTTCAGATACTCACAGGCATTGGTTAGGTCCCCTCTAAGTCTTCTCTTCTTGAGGCTGAACAGGCCCAGCTCTCTCAGCCTTTCCTTACAGAATAGATGCTCCAGTCCCCTCATCATCTTTGTCACCTGTTACAGTGGGGATACTGTAACACAATGTACCAAACAAGGAGTCCCGTGGAAAAGAAATATATATGGACAGATTCTTGCTAGATGTTTCAGAGATGTTTATTTCTCCAGCCACATGGCCAGAGCTCTGCCGAGGAACTCCTCAATCACGGGACCCGAGGGTCCTTGCCCCTGCAGGGGAACACAAACCAACCAATGGGGAACGAGGCTGAGCAGGGGCAGGGAAACCCCGTGCCTCCCCTGAGGGCCCCTCTCCCAGGGCTACATGGCAGGGGGGGAGGGACCCTGACATTTCACCCATTTATTTTTAACAAAAAGAGATGTAAAACTTAACATTGAAAACAACAAGGACAGTTTCAAAACAAAACAAGCCACCCTCCTGAGTCTTTGAATGTCCAAACAGATTCTGTGGAACATCTTAAGGCTGGCAGAAGGGAGACAGAACTCTCTGAGCATGCTTTGTGGGGAAACTGAGGCAGGAGAGGGTTTAATTTCTTTCCTCCCCCTTTTCATTCCCCCCTCGGCATCGGAGAGGAGTTGTAGGGAAAGGGAATTGTATAGGGAAGCCATGGGATGAAAAACGGATTGGGAATACACTGGGGGTAATAGGATATAAGGTAAAAGGGAAAGGTGGGATTAGGAAAGGGAGACTGTAGGGGGGCTTATAATGGAGATATTGTCTAACATGACTACGATTTTTAGCATATATACTGCCTTTTGCAGCAACACCATCAGGCCCAGTGACCTCCACTGCCTGCAACCCTTTTCTACCTAGTACAATTTTGAATTCCACCACCTCTCCATCTTCCAGGCTTGGGATGTATTTTTCAGGGTTATTCTTTTTAATAGCAGTTCTATGAACGAATATGTCTTGCTGGTTGTCACATCTCATTATAAAGCCATAATTTCATTTAACATTATACCATTTTACTATTCCTAAAACCTTAGCTACGGTGATCTTTTCCTTTTTCTGAGGGGCTGCTCTTTTCTGTCCCGCTGCGTTCTTGCTTTCTCTTTCGCTTGCTCCCGTGTTGGAATTGCCAGGGCTGCTAGTGCTGCTGGTGCTGCCGGAGCTGCTTGTGTCTGTGCGCTCTTCCTGGGATCGCGTTTGGGGCTGCGCGGGCTGGGCCGAGCTGCGCCACTCAGTTCTCTGAGCGTCGCCTCCTCTGGTCACAGCTTCGCTGCCGCTGCCAGGTGCTGCATCCATGTCTTGGCTGGGCCCCCAAGTGATGACCCCTCCCCCCCCGCACTCTGCTCCAGCGGGCGTTTCGGCTGGGCGCAGCTCTGCTCCACTGCCACCGCTGCCAGCTGCCGCCCCCACGCCGCCCCTCTCGGTTGGGCGTTCACGGGGCTCGCTCCACCACACGCTGCGTGGGGCCAGGCGGGCACCTCCGGGTCGCCCCACTCCCACCACGCCTCACTCCGCCGTTGACCCTGCAGCTCGCATGGCTCCGCCCGCACGTGGAAATTGCCTTGCTGCTGCTTGGAGAGGGCTTGGTCCACGTGGCCTGGGTTGCACAGTCCCTGAGCCAGGCTTCCCTTCACCAGGACACAGCTGACATTGCTCAACAGTCTCGGTTATTAAATAATGTTCATGAAAATATTCTTCCATCGGCATATATTTTGACTCAAAAATTAACTGTGTCCAAACGGTGTTCCAAAAGTCTTTGGTAAAAAACAAATCCCAAGAAACATAGAAAAAGTTCTTAAACAACCATGCCAGGAAATGTTTCAGTTCCTTTTGAGCTTGAATTAAGCTAAAATTTACAAATCGTTGTTCAAGTATCTTTTTAAGTTTAAGATAAATGTCCATATGCAGCTCTGAAAGCCAAGAGTATTTCCACGGTTCCTCCATAGTTTAGATATGGAATAGCAAAACAAAAACAAAAAGAGGTTTCCAAAGTTTCTAGGGTTTACTCACAAATCAGTCGCTTAGGGATCGGGGATCATTTTTTCCGCATTCTTCACCATTATGTTACAGTGGGGATACTGTAACACAATGTATCAAACCAGGAGTCCCGTGGAAAAGAAATATATATGGACAGATTCTTGGTAGGTGTTTCAGAGATGTTTATTTCTCCAGCCACATGGCCGGGGCTCTGCCGAGGAACTCCTCAATCATGGGACCTGAGGGTCCTTGCCCACTCAGGGGAACACAAAACAACCAATGGGGAACGAGGCTGAGCAGGGGCAGGGAAACCCCGTGCCTCCCCTCAGGGCCCCTCTCCCAGGGCTACACGGCAGGGGGGAGGGACCCCAACAGTCACCCTCTGCGGGACCTGCTCCAGCAGGTCTGTGTCTCTCTGGTCCTGAGGAGCCCAGAATTGGGCACAGCACTGCAGATGTGCCTCACCAGGGCTGAGTACAGGGGCAGCATCACCTCCCTTGTCCTGCTGGCAATGCTCTTCCTAATGCACCCCAGGACACCACTGGCCCTCTTGGCACACTGCTGGCTCATGGACAGCTTGTTGTTCACCAAGAGCCTCAGGTCCTTCTCCACAGAGCTGCTTCCCAGCAGATCAGCCCCCAGCCTGTGCTGGTGCCTGGGGTTGTTCCTCCCCCAGTGCAGGACCCTGCATTTGCCTTTGTTGAATTTCAGACAGTTCCTCTCTGCCCAGCTCTCTACCCTGTCGAGGCCCTTCTGAAGGGCTGCACGGCCCTCTGGGGTATTGGCCCCTGCTCCCAGCTCTGTGTCATCACTGAACTTGCTGAGGAGGCATCTGCCCCTTCGCCCCAGTCACTGATGGAGAAGTTAAACAATACCAGGCCCAGTACTGAATCTTGGGGAACACCACTTGTGACAGACCTCCAACAAGATCCTTTGCCAACACTCTGAGGCTGGTTGTTCAGCCAATTCTTATTAATGCTAACCAACAATGATTTTAAATGGTATAAGATATATGTAATAACGTATATATATATATATATAAACTTCCTAATCTGATTCTTAACATATGAAGATGACCAGTAAAAATGATTTCTTCACATAACTCTGTTGATAAGAAGGTAAAACAATAGAACAGTTAAACCTAGGCACTATTTGGCACTATTTAGAAGTGGATATGAGGAGAGGCTTCCTACTCAGTTGAACACAACCTGAGTCACTTAAGGAGGAAACAGGGAGCTAATGCTTTTTCTGAATTGGAGCTTTGCCACAGCCCTCTTTTGAACTGGAGGATGTGTTAAGTGAGGTTTTCCACAATACTGCAAGCAGGTAAAATGGGAGCAGTTTTAGCACAGTTGTTTACTAAAGGTAGGAAATAGGCTGTTAAAGAAAGTGAATGGGATATCAGCCTTTGATGATGCTGTTTTTCATATGAAAACTCAATCAGAATAAATTTCCCCTTTCAGAGAAACTGAAGGGAAGCCTTTTATGCTGAGGAGGAATGGGCAGTATCTCCAAGTGACAAGTTCATAGACAAAACCACACTCCTCCAATGTAGTAAGACTGTCTGAAGCTTTACAGAGAACTCATGAGTGGTCAAGCTGAAAAAAAAAACCCACCACCACAACAAAAAGCAAGCAAACAAATAAACAAAGACAAATCTGGAAAAGAAATCAATATCTATTAAAAAATAAAATGAGTAGCAGCATAAAAAGCCATGGGGAAAATTCAATTAAAATAAGAGAAGAAATGAGCCAAAGACCTTTTCTATGAACTCCAGTATTCAAGTTTTCTATAAACACCATGTAACTTGTGCAAATATGTTGTGCCAAAAGCATTTGAGACAAAGAATAAATAAATAAATATCATATGGAGATCCAATTGGTCACCGTGCCAGAACTAACCTTTGAAACAGGCTGTGGTTCTAAACATGGGAAATGGAGAGGGGGGAGGGGGGGGGAGGAGGGGGCTGGGAAGAGAGAAAAAGAATAAAAGACCTTTTGTTTCCTTTACGTAAGAGAGAAGGCTCATTGCTCCAGACAGTTTTTGGGAGAGTTTGCTGTTCCAGGACAGTTTTCTACCACAACATTGTGGTGGCATTGCTGGGTTCCTGCCCTTTGTCATATTCCATTGCAGTCTGGGACCTGACAGCAGCAAAGAATTTTTCTAAAATGGATTCAACTGGTTAGCATTGCATTGACCCGCTCACATGCAAAAAGTCCCAAAATATCATCAGTCACAGTTAATTTTCTGAAAATATGAACTCCTTGACAATCTCAGGAACCATGACAAAAACTCGCTGCTTTAGCAAAGATTTAGTCAATGGAACTCTCTTTTTTTAATGACCATTTTTTCATTTTAATCTCCCCAGTCTGAAAATACAAAAACATTCCAATGCTTTCTTACCTGAAATGGAGTGGAAGTCAAGTCTTTCTCACAGTTTTGTATCCAGGTGTCACATTTAGGCATCTCTCTTCTTTTGTCAGAACTAGGTAATGAAATGTAACCCACCACTTCTTTTTAGGACCTGGTGTTAGAAACTTTGTATAGTATACGACAGAAAAGTGGGTGTGCCTTTCCTTGTTGTAGTGACACGTACGGCATTTCCTCTTGTCACAACAGGATTTTGACTGCTCTGCTCAGCACCATGGTTGCAGCTCTTGAATTAGATCATTGAAATCACAAGTATTTCCAGTGCTACCGCTAGTTATGCTTCAATATTAGTGGGCTTTATGAGAGAGTGGCAGTCAATGCAAGGATACCCAGTTGCTGATCACATTATGGATATAGTGGGAAACCTAACTCCACACATAATGTGATAAATGTAATGGGAAACTCTTGCCCAGCTATGTGTTCAGGGATGGGAGAAACTGAAATAAAGGAAACGGTATTTCCTGTTTCTTGGCCAGAATGAGAACTTGAGGCAATAAGATAAAAAAAGAAAACCTCACCTCATGGTTCAGTGGAAGTCCTAAGTCAGGTAGTTATAATCACTGAAGACTGTAGGTTATGAACACGCATATGTGTTTAGATATATATATATATATAAGTAGGGAAAATTTATTCTATATTGTCCTGCTGAGTATGAATCTGAGAGACAGCAAACTCTCCTGTTGTGATGGATATATGTATGTAGGCTAGCACCAGCTGAGCAAAGACATAAGAGGTGTGTGGAGAAGAGCAAGTGGGACTGAAAGAGAGAACTGAGGAAGGAGCATCTGGGGACCTTCAAACAACCCAATGATTTCAAGGGATATAACTTCACAGCATGTATTAAAATTAAATCAAGAGAATGAGTTTACTGATGAAGAGGGAAGCTTTAATGCTCATAAAATACAGTGAACTCATTTAAATTGTCGGGGGATATGTAAGTGGACTGACTTCAAACCAAACAACCGTTTGTCTCCTTGTTTGGCAATTATTAAGTTTTAGTGTTATTAATGTTTGCTAAATCTTAGGGTGGGCAAGGCCAACATCTGCCTCTGTAGCTGTGTTCATTGAAGTCAGCTCAGGAAGAGAAAGTTACTGGGATCTATTGTTGTATTCTAATCATCTGCTAAATTCTTAGTAATGAAAGTGTGTTTAGGCATAAAATTAAGAAACTCTCAATTAAGGGAGAGATCCAAGGGGGCAGCTAGATTCTTGAAGTTCTCACTCGTTTTCCCTAGACCAAACTTTGAACTTCCTCTATTCAGACAATGCTTTTCTACTGTGAATTCAAGTTAACCTAAAACATACTGAAAAACAGGTTGCATTACATCGAATTGGGGTCAGGTGTTTGCTAAAGCTATGTATTGCTCAGCTTTGCAGAAAAGGACCTGGTTATCCTGAGGGACAACAAACTGAGCAGGAAACAACAACATGCCTTTACTGCAAAGAAAGCTGATGATATTTTGGGCTGTGCTAGGTGGACTGCTGCCAGGAGGTCGAAGTAGGTCATCTTTTCCCTCTCCTCAGCTCTGGTGAGGCCACACCTGTAGCGCTGTGGCCAGTTCTGGACATACTGGAGAGAGTCCAGCAACAGGCCACCAAGGTGATTAAGGGAGTGGAGCCTGTCTCCTGAAGGCTGAAAGAGCTGGCACTGTTCAGCATGAAGAAGAGCAGGCTCAGGAGGATCTTCTCCTTAAAAAGAAGATGCAGACAGGGTGTTTTCAATGGTATCCAGAGGCAGGACCAGAGGCAGTAGGTGTGACCTGAAACACAGGAGGTTCTGCCTGAACATCAGGAAACAATATTTCACTGTGTGACTGATCCCTGGTACAGGCTGCCTGGGGACATTATGGAGTCTCCATCCTTGGGATATTCAAAAGCTGACTGGCTATGGTCCTGGGTAACTGGGTCTTGGTGGCTGCAGGGGAGGCTGCACCAGTTGACCTTTAGGCACCCATTCCAACCTCATCCAGTCCGTAAGTCTGATAGATGTAAGAGGTTCCTGGAAGGCTATTTCAATAGAAAATCTAGTTCAACTACCTCCAAATCATTTAATATCTTCATAAGAAGATAGATATCCTTCATAGGAGGATTAGTTGCACTAGGACTGGTATTCTGTCTTTTTGATGGACTTCTGAACACAAGGTATTTATTCTGTTGGACTCAGTGATCTTGAAGGTCTCTTCCAACCTAGCTGATTCTGTGATTCGTGATTTTGCATTCTGCAATCTGATTTTATTCTTAGTATATAAAGGGTTAAATGCTTACTAGAGGTGAAAAAGAAGTATAAGACTTGCAGTAACAAGTGATATCAAATCTTCTAGTATGTCAAGATGAGGTGTAATGCACGGTTTTTAATAGTGGTTAACAACCTATTGAGTGACTGGATTTTAAAACTATTGATTATTTATTACAATTTCTATTAACCATTTATTTTTACTAACCATTTAATAACTTCCCATTTTCTGCTTTTAAAGTGAAATGTGATGTAAAATCATAGTTCCCATGAAAATAAAGAAACCAAGGTAAGTGCAGAATATTAGCATCTGGCTAATGTATGAAAATATTGAGTTTTAATTATTCTTTGCTTGTGTCTCAGTCTTGCTATACCAAGATGTGTAGGCCTGATTAATTTTGACTCACACAAATATTTATTAGGTATACAAACACATTTCAGTGTTTGAATTTATAAAATTTAAATTGTCCCCAGAAATTTTCAAGAACCCAATTTTATAAGGGAATTAAGGAATTCTCCCCAGTCATAAAAACTTGGTTAAAAATCTAGGGTGTGATCCTTTTCTTTAAATGCTAAGAGAGATACTTCTTGAATTTGGGCAAAAAAAAAATAGCTCTGAAATTTAACCAAATATGTTTGATTACTGTTCCAAGAGGAGTTGTTTATAAGCACACAAAGAGCACAAACTGATGCTGGGCCTAATTTAATGGGAAGCTGCTGTACCGTCCTTTTGTTAACTTTATAAAAACATTTGTTAAGAAGGACATCTAGTGGGTCATCTGGTTCAGCAGCGACAGTGTAGTTATTTGTGTTGAATTCCTGCTGGATTGAAGGGTAGAAGGGTTGAAGGACAAAAAGCACAGAGGTGAGGCTGAACTGCTTGCCCAGCCCACCCCTTCTCCCTCTCCAGCTCTGCTGTTGTGGGCACAAAGGTTTGCCTGCAAACATGTTCTCCAGCCTGAAGCTCTTCTCTGAGAGTGTTTTAGATTACATTGATTCAGTCTCAGAAGTAGAAACGTAGACTCGGTAATAGCTTGCTTTCCATTTGATGGCATTCAGGTAGCAATAGTACAAAGTGAAAATTCTTTAACTTGTTCTCCTTCCCCACAAAAATAAACAGAGTGATAGAAATATCTTCAGTTGGCCTGAATGAATATTTGGAGAAGGAGAAGGTCTTTCTGCCATTGTCAAGAGTTGTCCGCCCATGGTGGGAGTTTGACTATGTGAGTTTGTCATCCTGTGTCCTGGCTGCTCTGCTCTACTGTGGGATGCAGGAAAGGTCTATTCTGCCCTGACTGTCTCCGACTGGCTCCCCTTTAGGGCTTGATTTTCAGGCCATGTAGGAAGGAGGCCTTTTCCATGTGGATGAAGTGCACCATGGACTGTGATGGTATATGTGGGAAGACTTGTCTCCTTTGCAGGTCCTACTGCTCATAGTGGTAGTTTCATGCCTTTCCCTGACAACAGGTTTCTAGAATCCTCACCAGACTTTGTAGGCATGTGGGATATTTCTTTCCTACCGCTCTGCACTCATCTGGAAGATGAATGTGCACTCCACAGACAATGAGCCATTCTGCCATGGCAGGCTCAAATAAATAGCCCTACATCATGTTTCCTTTGACAGTAAATGCTGCAGTATATAAGCACGTTGCTCAGCAGTCATAGTGTAGCTCATAGAAACCCCTAATTTTTTCACACTGTCCTGGTGTGGCTGCCATGAACATAAACCCAAGCTTTGCCCTGCTTTTCCACAGCGCTGTGATGAGTTTAAAAGAATCTTGTTTCAACGGTTGGTATAAAGCATTCTTCTAGGACAAGGAAATTCCTGTATACCAAATCAGAAGGTCTGGTTGAGGTGGCTAGTTTTTGTAACAGCAACAACAGCAGCAACTGTAGAATTGATAGGCAGAAATCGCACCACAACTACTACTGTTTGTCATGGTTTAACTCCAGATGAGGACTAAGCCCCAGCCAGGCACCTGCTCCCTTCCCTCCCCCTGCTGGGATGGGAGCAAGAATTGGAAGAATAAAAGTGAGTGATCTCTTGGGTTGAGATACAGACAGTTTAATAAATAAAACAAAAGCCACACACACAAGCAAAGCAAAACAAGGAGGCCATGCACCACTTCCTATGGTCAAGTAGGTGTTCAGGCACCTCAAGAATTAGGCCACAAGCACAAGTAACAGTGACTTGGGAAGACAAAACTGTCACTCTGAACATTCCCTGGTTCCTTCTCCTGTCCCCAGGTCTATATGCTGAGCATGATGCCATATGGTATAGAATATCCCTTTGGTCAGTTAGGGTCACGTGTTCCAGCTGTCTCTCCTCCCAACTCCTTGTGCATCCCTAGCTTACTTGCTGTTGGGGCGGTGTGAGGAGAAGAAAAGCCCTTGAATGTGTGTAAGCACTGCTCAGCAAACATCCCTGTGTTATCAGCACTGCTTCCAGCACAAATCCAAAACACAGCCCCATAACAGCCACGGTGAAAAAAAAATAACTCTGTCCTAGCCAAAACCAGGACACCATTTTAGTCTGAGATCCTGGACTTAGAAAAATGTCTGGAGTCTTTTACTTTCCTTTTCACTGTAATTTCCAGTTACTTAAAACTCCAGGCCACTATTTTGCCAAGTCAAGAAGGAAGACTAATGTTGCTTTCCTTAACAATGCTTCCAAAATCATTCTTGCTGAAGAGAATATCCATGTAAAAGACAGCTTTAGTGCATGATACTTTTAATCCAATACTGGTCTTTGACCAGAAGGGAGTTATGGAACAATTTCACCATGATGTACTTATCCCTCTGTACACCTCAATTCATCAAGAAATCCTGAGGTGTGGAATGCTCTTAGTGGACTTTATTTGAGCTAAACTTTGCAGGATTGGTCCTCTAGCTTGTGGAAGAATACAGCCTGCAGGGTCAGAGAGAGACACAATTAAGTAACTTGATGAAAAATGGTGGTGAGGAGAGGTGGCTTCCTGAAAAGGATGGCTCTGACAATTTAACAGAAAAACAAAACCCCACTGCTTCCTTGCTCTTACTAGGTTATGGTTCAGCTGCTTTGGCCTTAGCAGCAGTCTACACGGAGCTCCCTGTCAGTTGCCACGTCACATCTCATTCACTTCTGCATTGTGTCATTGCTCTCATGGAGAGAACAGGCAACTCACAGAATTTCCTTTGCTGTTACCTGATATACCATTATTCACCTCTTATCATTTTAGCAAAGTAGTTACACTGCTGTCAGAGGTAATGGAGAGCATGCCGCTAAGAAAATTGGCTGTAATTTATTTATCAACTGTTTCTGCATACCACAAAAAGAGACCATCTACTTTACAGCTGGGTCTAAGGTATCTGAGAGCCCTTGAAGTTCATGGTTTTCCGGTATTCTAAGTTCTACTTATGGCTTTTCCTGTATATGACACACAACACCACCCCTGTGGTCTTCAAGGCTGATTTCTTCTTTGCTTTCTTTAGTCACAAATCATTCTGAGGCGTCCCTTAAGTGCATTTGTATTGTTAAGTGCACCGGCCTGATTTGGTGTTAATTCAATTTGAGTGCCCTTAATATCTTGCGGGAGTGAGGCAATGCATGAGAGCTGTACCTTGTAAAAACAGGTTCCAGGTCTGCCTGAGAGCAAAGCACCTTTCCCACAGCAATTTACCAAAGTTGCTGATAAAATTTTCATAAGGAAACCTTTTTAGTCTGACCCTATTGTGTTCTACCATTAAGAGTTGGGGAACTGAGACTGTGTTCTGGTGACAGTTTATCACTATCTCCATTATTTTAGCGTATAGACAGCCTACTGATGGGTCACAGCCTACATCCTGTCCTCTTACAGTGTGGAAATGGCTTTCAGAGCTGGAGCCCAGAGGCCCAAGTATGCCAGCTGCAGCATTCATATGTCAATACAACTGAAGTGAACTCTAGATAAACCAGTCACCTCTAACCTTCAAATGATGGGAGATGGGACATTTTAGTGCATTTAGGGCCAAGCAAAAAGAAGAAAAAGCAGAAATAAGAATAGTTAGCCCTAAGGAATGTGTGGAACAAACAGTATCACATTTTCATTGAAGAAATGACTAACAATCAAAGATGAAAAGCCAGTTTTAAAGTAATTGGGAAAAGCAAAGGCTCTCTCCCTACATGAGGACTAATTCTGCTCTCATATAAGTTAATGTAAATCCTAAACAGCTCCAACATTAACTGCAGAAGTTTATCTTATAAAGGTGAGCCACTGTCTAGTACCAAGAAAAGTGCCCATCTGCCTGGCAGATTGCCTCTCTACTTTCTCCCCACATACTCTGGAGAGCAGGGAGCTGCAGCAAGGGAGTCTGAAGGAAGGGTTCAGCTGCTGCACATGTGATATTCTAGAACCTGTATGTTCTCTCATGCTGTATGAACACATTTTTTTCAGCTGTTATAGAAAGCCTAAACAAAGTTATGATACCTAGTATTTTGAAAGAAAACTGAGAAGAACAAGAAATTTATGAAACAAACAAGGAAAAGAAGAAAGAAAATGCAAGAGAAACAGGTGATGAGAGATGGTAGAATGTGAGGGAGAAAAAAAGGTGAAGGAATGAGGCAGAAGGGGAAAGAAAGATAATCAGAAAGTTCTGAAAGTTGAAGAAAGGAAAAGAGGAAGAAGAAAAGGAAAAGGAAAAGGAGAGGGAAAGGAGAGGGGAAGGAAGGAAGGAAGGAAGGAAGGAAGGAAGGAAGGAAGGAAGGAAGGAAGGAAGGAAGGAAGGAAGGAAGGAAGGAAGGAAGGAAGGAAGGAAGGAAGGAAGGAAGGAAGGAAGGAAGGAAGGAAATTACCTCAGAGATTTACACTGAATTTAACAGAGGCTGAAATGAAAGTTTGGGAGTTTAGCCAGTGTGGCATGGGTCTTCAGCGCAGGTACTAAATGATGAGGCTAGATAGCTTGATTATAAGGAGCATCTTTTGTAACCTAGCACACAATGATAAATCTGTTTCACTGTAAATTGCCTTTGGGAATCTTGTCCTCCTTACCAGCATGACTTACTCTCACTTGCTGGTGGGCAAAAACTTTGATCCTGTGTCCCACGGAAGTCAATGGGAGCACTGCCTTTGACATCAATGAGTGCTGGATTACACCCCAGGTGAAAAACAATAGCTTTGCTTCTAGTCGGACCAAATGGATGAATAAATCAGAGCCTTCTGTGTGTGGAATCAGGACTGGTTGTGTGTGTCTCTTGCAGAGGAATCTTACAGTCCCAAGTGTGTGTGACCAAGGCAATCTGATTAATTATTGGATAATGCTTGAGGCAAGCATAGAGCTACAGATACCAGCTAGATAACTGTGTTATAGAGGAATTTATAATAACTTCGAGGATCAGCCTCTTGATCTTCAGGGGTATTCAAAGAAGAGAGAGATAAGGCAATTCTTTCAATGTGTTATTAAGGGAAAGGGACAGCAAATACTTATACATGTTTCTGTCTCTAGCATTTAGTATTTTGCTCTAACACTGTGTTCTACTCCCAAATACTTTTGAAGAGCTATGGAAGTTTTCAAAAAAAAGAACTGGCTGCATTTAATATTGCCTACTTGCCCTTCACCAAATGGCAGAGCTTGAACTGCATCACTGTGTTAGGTGTCTGCAAACTACCCTGTCACATATAAACGAGGCAGAAGTGGCAAAGGGCAGAGTAAGCATCATGATAGGCCCTGTGTGTCTGTGTTGTGTTCTGCTTTGTCTCCTTGCACCACTGAGGTCAATCACAAAGCTGGTGAGGTACTGCAAGGTGCTGTGGAAGTGCTGGGCCACCTGAGAAAAGTGCCTGCAAGCCTGATTCAACCTCAGCTTTTTTTGCTCTATGATTTATGTTGGCACTTCAAGCTACCCAGTGTCCTCACAGCTTTTCCCAATTTCTGCATAATCCCTTGTAACAAATTTTTGAGCATGGAGTCAATACAGTTTGACATACCCTGTCGGGGTCCCTCCCCCCGCCATGTAGCCCTGGGAGAGGGGCCCTGAGGGAGGCACGGGGTTTCCCTGCCCCTGGTCAGCCTCGTTCCCCATGGGTTGTTTTGTGTTCCCCTGCCTGGGCAAGGACCCTCGGGCCCCGTGACTGTAACAGTTCCTCGGCAGAGCTCTGGCCATGTGGCTGGAGAAATAAACATCTCTGAAACATCTAGCAAGAATCGGTCCATATGTATTTCCTTTCCACGGAACTCCTGGTTTGGTGCATCATGTTGCAGTATCCGCAATTCCTATTCAAAACACTGGGAAAATTTTTCCACTTTTTCTCTTTTTTTTTTTTCCCCAAGCTCAGCTGAACCTGGAGAGTTAGTGATTTCAGAGAGGAGCCCTTAAGGTTGTTCTGGACAACCTCCTGTGAGACAGGTTTCTTTGAACTGCAGTGATCAGATGTGGCTAGGGAGAGAAAGTCATGAAGGTAAAGTGGCAGGTCCTGTGCCACAGCACAGTGTGGCCACAAACATGTGGTCCTTTAAGGTGAACAGGTAAATTCCACAACAGCAGCTGTAGCAACTCACTGTGAATGGGTTAAGAGGTCCTTTCTGATGGATCAGCAGTAGGTAAAAAAATGGATAGAGGAAAGAGTTTCACTCTCTTGCTCTCACACTATGAAGCAGTTTTAGGGACTCAGGTGGTTATAGTTATTGCAGTAGGTCCTGGGATTTTTAAGAATTAATGGGTGAACATTTTTTGCAGTGAATTTTATGGGTGGAAAGTCTGTGCTGGCAGGATTTGTGCTACCCTTCAAAGAGAGAGGGAAGTCTGTGTGAGAGATGGGACACAGGTCTGTTCTCCAGAGTCTTCCAGCATTGCTTTACTTCCATCTAAGGATAAATAAATGCCTCTGTGTCTGGTGTTTTTAGAGAGAAAGCTCCAGTTCAATCAGGCAAATAGTCTTTGACTTCCTAATCTAGTGAGAAATGGAAATGCTCTTCTCTCTCCCTTCCTCTTCATTAGTTTATGTACATCAGCTCCCATCATGTTTACCCGTGAAGAAGTGGTTTCAGCAGGACTGCCATCTTTGTAGCTTTTTCTATAAACACTTCAAGCCCCATTGTATAACTTAGATGGAAGTAAATAAGCATTCAAATGAAACAGAAAACCTCAGGAGATCTTGCTGCCAGGACATAAGTTGTGTAGTCAGGAGAAAAATAGCCAAAATAAGAAGCTGTGGGCCATGCCTCATGTTAACAGAGACTCAGGTGTTTCCCCTGACTATTTTGAAAAAAGGCCTCAGCCAAGCCCTCTCCACATGGCTTCAAGTAGGAATGCATTTTATTGCTCAAGATGCTAAAAAAATTGAGTGATTTACACTCTTCTGAACCTACTATGCACTTCCACCGTTAATCATACATAATCCACAACAATGGCACTCTCTTTGTGCACCACGTTGGAAGTATCTGTGTATCATATATTCAAATTAAATTGTGTGCTTGAGGGAGCTCGCGATCCCCAGCACACTTCTGTGGCAGCATGGTTTGCAGGCTCCGTACGCTACTTGCGAACAATCTATTGTGTATGTGACGGCAAGCTTGAATCCCTGCCTGGGATTATCTGAAAACTCTGGAACTTGCCAGCAGGAAAATTTACAGCTAAACAATTATATTGTTGAAACTCTGACAAATCCACCCCAGTTTATGGCTTTGAAAATAGGGCTAGGTGTATGCAACTGAATATATTATACACTGTAACACAGCCTCCTGGGGGCTGCATTATAGAGTCTGTTTACTTTGACTGACACTTTTCATTTTTCTTTTCTTCCAGACATTATTGCTGCAAATGATATCGCTGCTCAATATGGATTTTCTCCTCGAAAAACTGGTTAGGTATCTGGATAAACATCTTCTGAACAAGTTCTTTTATTATTATGTTGATGATTTTTGGAAGAAATCCAGCAATAATGCAATAGCCATCCAAAACAGTGTAAAAAGCAGCAACCAGACCTGCATTATGTTGGTTTATCAGACTACACAGAGGTGGGATTTCCGGAACTTCTCTCTAATGGAAAGTAGTTCTAAAAATTCCAAAGCTGGGCAGAAAGGAGAGCAGATATTCTTTTTTTCCACCCATCACTTTTCTATAAACAGAACTTTGCATCCCCCAAAATAAACTGGTAACTTCTTGGCAAAGATGAAATAAATTTCATTCAAACATGGAATGGCATTCATTTTACTTAAGCAGGCAGAGATGTTATTGCAAAGTAAAACTACTCAGAAAAAGGAAAATTTGTTCAAAAATCAATCACAGTTTTTCCAGATAAAATCAGCACTGGGTCATGCAGAGTGGCAGCACTTTTTTATTCATGCTGTATTGGTACCAGAAATTGGAAGTTCACTAGAGTTTTCCAGTTTCTTCAGAAATTCCAACATCTCTGATGTTGAATGCCAGAACAGATGGCAATGACTGGTGACCATGTTATGTTCAGGTACATTAGACTTCTGGGTTTTTTTCTTGTTTTACCAGAGAAAAAGTAGAAGAGCAAAATTTCTTTTTGAAATCATTCTCTGATTGACAAATAAATCATCCTTCATCTCACTCAGGAAGGACAGAAGAGCACCTTTTAGATAAAGAGATGGCTCAGAGATGGCAGTTTTATCAATGTGGGCTTGAGTTGTAAAACACAAAGTATACCTTCTAAGTATAATTTTATGAACAGAAAAAGTATATTTTGGTCTGATGCATGAATCTTTTATCTACCTTACTCCTGCCATTTGTATTTCCTGCCATTTGGGAATATCCCAAATGGTCTCTGCTTCTCTTTGTTGTTTTATAATTCCTTTTGTACAGCAGCCAATGCTAACATTTCTTTCTGAGTGCAAAAGTTGCTTATGGTTTTGATGTACGTGTACTGTACAGTCCTTGCCAAGTACTTGGGGTGGACAGTGTGCTTTCCGAGTTCATTAAGAAGAAAATTTGACCTTGTTCACCTTGAGGAGAGATAATTTCTGTGTTGAGGTCTTGCAGGACATGAGAAATGCAGAAAGGCTGCTGAAGCAGAGGGCCAATGAACTCCCACAATAAACTCCAAGTTCTCGAATGCCTTCACAACTACCAGTAATGGCCCTTGCTGTGCAGCACATGGGGAAAAAAGAGTGCTGCACAGTGGCCTGGGCTCCATCTAGACACTGAAAAACCTGCTGTAATCTTTTCAGGAGGTAGTCAGAGTGGGTATCAGAGAAGTCTCAGTGCCACCTGCTTCCTATGGTCTGGTGTAGCTCTTGCTCTGGTATGGAAAGTAGAGACGACATGGGCTTATTTATTTTTCCCTTGTCTTGTCACTCTAGTTCACTGTGTGCAGGCGCTCTCTGGCTGAATACCAGCAGCATGCTCTGATCTGAGACAATGTAGCCATAGGGCTGAGGACACTGCTCTCTGGACTAAGGGATGTTCCCAGTCCTGTATTGTTACATGCCCATGGAATTTTTCCCACCAGCGGGGAATCCCAAGAAGTTAACTTGGAGCAACACTGGTACAAATGCAGCACATGAAAAAGCTCACATTTCTTTATTTCCTTGAATTTATGTTGTTTGTTTATGTCTTTTAGTGTAAATGGGACTAGAGGTTTAGGCAATAGCTAGCATCTTGTACATAAAAAGGTATAAGCATGTTATGCAGTCACCCCATATTCATCTTTACTAGAGATCATCAAAACGTTGAAGGAGAGAACAAGGGGAAAGTCACTCAATGATCTTCTCTTGCAGTGTCTTCAACTGATTTGTTGCAACATGATAATTTTCAAGGCTTGCTATGCATTCAGAGCTGCCCCTACCCTTGACAAGTTTGTGCTAAATCTGACTGACTCTTTGCTGAGGACTGAAAAGAAAAAGACAGTAAGCACTTCCTGTGGCAGAAGTGGCATCCATTTTTGGCTTAAAGATTGAGCAAATTAAACACAGGCTTTGCAGTAAAGGACTGTGTCACCTAAGAATATTTTTCTGTCTAGTGTTCTGCACTCCAACATTGCAAGCAGCACAGATAATTTACTTCATTCTGGAAAGAAGAAGGAAGTTGTAGGGGAACTGAGTAAACTTGTCTGCTTGAGAGAACTATATAGTTTGCTATAGACTGACCCTGATAGTATTTTTTTTAGGGTTTTCCTTGAAATTTTCATTTTGGGAAAAAGTGAGGGTACACAACTGCAAAAAGAGACAAGTACTCCCACTTATTCTTAATTTCCAACCACCTCAGATTCACTATGTTTCCTTTTTGTAACTTCAATCAGTGGAAGGATGGAAGATGGAAGTAGGGACTGTATGCAACTATCATATTTTGTGCCTCCACTTCCTAGAACCCACAGAAGCTCAAGCTTCATGACTGAGTGGAATCAAAAGGGGCCCAGTCATCCCTGCCTGGCGGTTTTTTATTTTGTATATACAATTTATGGGAACAGCTTGCAGCAGACACAGATAGTGTGGTGATCTGCTGAGAGTGTGTTACATGGAAAGTGTCTTACTTTCCATGTAGTCCTGAGCAAGAGGCTATGGAGATTCTACTAAGACCTAGACAGTATTTAAAACCTGCCACTCACCCCAGAAAGCTACTGCTCACTTTGAGATCCCATGTTGGCTCCTTAAATCAAACCCTTCAGACTCAGGAATGAAGTAAATAAATTATAAGCTCTATTGATTGTGTCTGCTGTGTGAACGTTCTTTAGCATTGACTAAACCGTTCAAACCATTGTCCCAACATGGATCAGGCTCCCCGTAAAACCTGAAATGGCTGCTCAGGGGGGAGCAAAAATGTTTTCTTTCGTTGATCCAAGATTCTGTCAGGGAGGGGTTTGATCTCTACAACTTTACAACATCCATATGGTCAGGAATGAATTAGTTGGCTCCTTTGCCTGGGGTATGGGATCAGAGTCTTAGATTGGACAGAAGCCACTGTGATACAGCCTTTTCTCTTTTTTTTTAAAATAAGTATTACTGAATTTCTCAATATTTTTGGAGCCATGGCCCCAGTTTGTCTCTTACTCGGTCTCTTGGTCTGTTATCCCATGTGAATGACTGTTGACTTTGACTAAATCACTGGTATAAATGCATCTTAGATTTTTCTTCCAGCTAATGGAGATAGTGCTGGTGATTGTTGGTTAGGGGTTATTTTTTGGGGAAGGGATTGTTTTTGCTTCTGCTTTAAAACAAGGAGGTGTGGTAAATCACAGGCATCTTTCTTGGGATGGAGATAATAAATCACTCTTCCCAGGTGTAATCTTTTATTTATGCCTTGGGATTCCATTTCATTGAGGAAAGGTATGTTCTTTCGACTTCACCCAGGCTGCACTTTAGCAAGTGATTCAAATCAAGCTGACACTTATTAGTGAGCATGCTGAACACTTTGCTCCCAGGCACTTCACTGCGCTGCCACCATTCTCCATTCTTCACAGATGTTTGTTCTCCTTAGGTTTCATCTGGAAGCAAAATCACCACTAGCTCTTCATGTCAGTGGGAAGTCAACTGCAAAGAGCAGCTTGATTTTGGAGACAATGGATCACTCCCACCAGTTTAAAAAAAAAAAAGAAGGGAAGATGAAATAATACACTCACAGATCAGCTATAATACACTCCCAAATCAGATTGAGCTCATTCTTGGTCTGAAAGTGACCAAGCAAACTTTCTATTATCATTTATTATGTGTTGAGCCTTGTCACCACACTCAGTGTTACACAGAACATATTCAGTAACAGTAGCTCCAAAGACAGTACCAATAACATCATACAGATGGCAAATTATTTAATGTCAAAGCAACAACTTTTATTGCAAGCTTGTGTTTACTGGAGAAAAAAAACAAACCCAACCCAAATCTTGAACAGTAAAAAAATTACATAGATAAGTAGTTCTAGAGGCTTTTCTTTCTCCAGTAATACTCTTGAATTAATCCCTAAACACACCGTGCCTGTGTCTCCTTTGCAGTGCATGCACTTATGTAACACCTTGAGAAAGCATGGTTCAGAGGCAAAAGCCTATGACAAAGTCCTGCTGCCAGGGAAGAGGGAAGAAATGGCAGCTTGCTTGCATAGCCTCTTGGTTAAATGTAAGTTTATTTGGGTCTAGAAAGACGTGTCACATCTCAACTCACCAGATCACAGATAAGTGTGATGTGCTTGTGACAGAATTAAAAAGAGGCAGCAGTAAACTTCAGAAGTTATCTGGATCATCTGCCCAGGCTGACATTTCTGTTGGTGTAAGGCATCTCTGCAAGCAGGTTACATGTCACAAAAGAGAGGTGGCTACTGTCAGGTCTAATAACCTGCATGTGCCCAAGTGACCCTGAGAGATGTGTGGGAACTCCAAGCCCTTCTGTTGAGGGCAGGAGTGTGGGCTCATCCAAGCTGATATGGCAGGGACACTTTGCTCCAGCCATTCCTTACTGCTTGCTTTGTAACCCAGAGTAACTGGCAGAAAAATGAAGGCTACCTATTACAAAGACCTGACTATTTTCTAAATTCACTTTACTTCATGGCCATCATTGGGCCCTTTCTACACTAAGCAAAGGAGGCATCTTGCCGTTTCTTTAATGAGATCTTTGGCATCACTGTTGAAAATGGAATGTCTATAGTAAGGAAACAATCAGTAACAGCATGAGTCAGTGTGTGCTGGAGTTTGAACACTCCAGTCATATTCATACACAAAGATTTACTATGCAAAAATGCATGATCTGAAAAGGTGACCATTTAAGCAGTTGTGCATCGCTAATAAACAATGGAGGGAAAAAAATCCCATTTTAAAAAAGACCCTCTTTCAATTTCTCTTAATTTAGCATTATAATAATCATGAAAAGGAAATCAAATTTACAAAGGCAAGGATAGTTTCTTCCCTTTCTTAAACATTTTACAGTATTGCAACATATCAAATATCTGTCTAATATGCCAAGTATTTTAGGACATGAGTATATCTGCAAAGTCTGCATAAAACGCTAGCTACTAAACCTTTAAAAATAAACTTCTTACGTTCCAACAAGGCATGAAACAGCAAAGCTATGTTGCAACAGGGAAAGAGCAGGTTCCTGTGGGAAGGTGCCTATCACAAGCTCTTTCCTTGGAAAAGTCACAGGTGAGCTAGCTGGCTGCATGTGCAGAGATGTGAACCATGGGTTCATGGGAATCTTGTTAATTAATAGGAAGCTGAACAATAGGGAATGCATTGTGGAAATAGTTGCAAAATGATGTGAGGATCTGCTAGGCAAGGAGGAAAGTGACTGACTATTTTCTTGGACTTCCATAATGTGCTTCTTCATACAGCCTTAGGAATCAAGAACATTTAGGAATGACAGATGATTCCCTGCATGGGCTAATACCAACCAGTAAGAATGGCTGTACTGAAAAAAGTAAAAGGATCCAGGTTTCAGGTTTTGCAGTAAATTGCCCTACTGCTTACATGGAAGAAGCTGCTTTTTTATATAATATCATGATGATCATGAGAGGTCCTCTACCACTTTCCCAATTCTGTAACAACACATAGACTTATTTACCAGCCGCTCTTTATTCCAGTCTTCTTTGCTATCTTCAGACTGATGATATTCAGTTGAAATCAGTGAAGATACAGCAGCAAAACAGGTTGAATCCAAAGCAGTGGAAAACACTGTGAGTAGGAGTCTATCAGCTAGAAAAGAAAGTGCATGCTGCTATAATTACACTACTAAAAATCTGTTCCTTTGAATCTTGACATTTGTGGTTTTGTTCATACATTACCATTAATAGCAATGTCTGTCTATATGGTTGTGTTGATAGCAGTATTATTTGAGCAGAGATTTTTACTACCAAATATAAATATAGCATGCATTCATTTTTTTTTTAATTACGTGTAACATTCAGTAAAGTGATGCATTATTAAGAAAGGTCATTGATTGTTCCCAGGATATGGCAGCAAAATATATAGTATGCACTAAAATTGCAACTAGATTTAGAGCAGTGTAGTGTGGAATAATGTAAAACAGAATAAAAAAAGGTGCCAAAGTTAACAATAAATCTATGAATAGAAAAAGGAGTGAAGATGATGCCTTTTTATCTGACAATAGCTTGACTAGAATCAGAATTAGAAATGCAAGCAGATTTTATGAGTTGGTACTTGGTTTTGGTAAGATAAGAACATGTCAGTAGCCTGCAAGACATTTTTAACATTTTCATGACTTGATGAGAAAAGGGACCACTAAGACTGTGGACCTAAAAAAATTAGTAAGTGCCAGCTCCAAGGAAAAATCATTGCTTCTATACTGATCACACTGTCTTGGAGATACCATATTAAGTATTTGAGATGCTGCCAAAAAAATGGAAATTATCTGTCTGCTCCAAAAAGACAACTCTTAATATCTCGTTATCCTTCATGTCATGTTAAGGTCCTGATTCTGTAACCCACATTTCAACAGGATATTTCACCCATGTAGCAACATGTGTGATCACTATGTTGAATTTGATAGCGTGAAGAATTTTTTGTAGTGAGACAGCAATTAAGGCATGCACAATCTCAAAATACTTCATAAGTTTTCCTAAATAGCTTTGAAGGTTCTAAAATGCTTTTAAAATACTCCAAATAACGTCCTAGGAAATAAACACTGAAAACCCTCAAAAAGCCCTATCTAGATTAATAAACATTTAATGAAATCAAAAAGAAGCATTATCTTATTTTTCCTTTTTCACTTGCACTTTTATTTCATTTAACAGATTGAATGTCTTTTTTTGGTAAAAATACAGCAGGCCATGGTTTAAATATAAAAATATTTCATTGATTAGATTTTTTCTGTTCTTGAGCTGACAGGATCCTTGCCACAGCTTACAGCATTTCCTTACATGGGCAGTGAGTATTCAGAAATGTACCTTTTGCTCTTTAACATGACCAAGCAGCTGGAAGCAAGGTATTAAAGCAGTTCCATGTGATCAGCAGGTTGTCTGCAGAGCGTGTGGATAACACCTGCCAACATGCACTGAAAAAAAACGCACTGCAAAAAGCAACAGAAGGCATGACACAGGTTACAAAGTAGCCCATAATTCAAGAACACAAGCCAAATCTTTGCAAATTGTAAGGAATTGAGAAAGTAAATTGTCTATTTAATGTGTCCCTCTAAAAAAAAATTTTTTTTCAATGGAGGTGAAGAATGAGACAGTGATGAAATAGAATTTTACATGGGGGAAGTTCTGATGGCAGTGCTTTATTGGTAACTTCCTTTTTAGTCATTGCTGTTATTCATTCTTGTCAGTTTTTTTTTTCTTTTTCTCAGATATGAAGGCCTAAAGCAAATTCACAGACTATGCTGTGATCCTGGGAGTCCCCAAGAGCCTTTCTGGAGAGCGGAGCCAGCTGACCCTCCCTTACCTATCTGCATTCCTTCATTCCTGCATTCCTGGTGCTGGCCAGGGTGTTGTGCATGGTGCTGTGGGGCACTGCCAGGCTGTGAGATACCTTAAAGTCCCATAGGAAAAATGGGGAACCTCTGGGCCTGTGCCAGGGGATGGGGGGCACCTAGGCCCTGGGAAGGAGCAGAGGGAAGACGTGAGGCTAAGGGGAGGTTTCAGGGCTATGCACAGGGTTGGAGAAAATAGGCTATTGTAGGCTTTGTTCCTTTAAGATAATATTTTTGTGTGGGTTTGGGGAAGAGGAATTCTAATTTCCACTCTGTGAAACATCAGAGCACGCATCTTTACATGGAACACTGTCCAGTGTCTGGGCCAATGCAGTGTATCACTGAGATTAAGAGCATAATGAGCTCTATCAAAGCATCAGACAGCACAGGGATAATTACAAGATCCATCATTATTAGGCAAGAAAAACAAATGTGTCTTATAAACCCTAAAGCTCTAGAGCAAAAACCATTCACTAATTGAGCGGGCGGCTAGGTGCAAGCTTCTCTTGGGGTCGGTTTATTCTAGGTTAGTCCATTACACAGTTATTACACCTTCCTCTGAAGCACAAGCATTCAGTGAGGTTAGTGCAGGATGATGGCAGACATCTCTCTACCATAATCCGTGTTCTCACTTCATGCACCCACACTGAGCCACTCTGTGGGCTCCTACGGTTGCTTTAATGAGTTCTGGTCTCACACTGAAAAAATCTCTTTCCTCTCTCTAATGCTAATTGGTTTATTCCTCCCTACTCACATCTTCTTCATAAGAAATGCCTTATCCCTGGAAATCATTCATGTATTTGTGTGAAGCAAATATTTTGCCATCATAATTGATTGGGTTGCATGAAATAGTAGTTGCTTTGTGACAAATTAGCAGAGGGACAGTATTTCTCTGTTTCTCTTGAAGCCTACTGTGCTGTCCACTCACAATGGCATTCCTTGATAATGTTGGAAGTCTCTTATGTGAAGGAATGAGCATATATGGTCTGTAAATTCATCACTCTCACTTTGTGAGGCTTGAACTGAAGGGGATCATCTTCATTTAGAGGTGAATCCTAATTTAAAAGTCTGTCAGTGGAGTTTAAGAGGGGATGAAGGAACCTTTTAGAAAATGCTGACATACACCTGACTTGGTCTTTCAGTTCAGCCTCCCTCTCATCTTGGGAAGGCTAACCAAAAAGGAATTGAAGACTTTTCTATTAGTTTTAGATCAGTGGCTGATAGATGAATACAATAGTTTGCAGGAGTAGGACATCTGACTTGTCTCCCAGTTTTGAAGTCATATGTCAGGCTACTTGACTCTGTGGCTCTTAACTCATGCTGCCCATAGCTCATGTTGGCAAATACACAAGGGTCCAAACTGCAGTTCCCAAGAGCCCTGACTTTTCCTGCAATGCATACTAAGAGGAAACCCTTCCAGTGTCCTTGACAAGTCCTTCTCTTTGTACTCTACCTAGAGTGCCTTGCCACCCCAGCGGGCTGACATTGCTTTTGCTCTATCCCCACATATAAGAAACTATGGTTTGTGTGAGTAGGGTGCAGTAACAGGAGCAAGAGATCCCAGGCAAGGAGAGAGGTGTTCCTCTTCCACTAAAGAGAGGTGTTGCTACACTCGGTGGTCTGGGTCCCAGGAAGGGAGACTTTCATGGGCTTGCCTGGCATACTGTGGCACTCTGCTAAGCAAGCAGCAGAAATACTGGAAGCCCTGTGTGCCCCCAGTGCCAAGTTCTCTGACTCTCCACACCTTGCTGGCTTCACTGACAGGTCCGTCCTTTCCCTGGTTGTGCAGTGACCAGTGTAAACTGTAGAACAGTATGCTATCTTCTCAGCTCTGTGTCAGCAGGTCACACTAGTCTTGCAAAGGATACCATACTCACTTTTGAAAAGGCCATTATCTCCATCAAGATGCTCTTGATCAACATAAAGGGTTCAGAGACGATTTTAAGTTCAACCTGCTTCCTTTTCCACTGAAAACCCTCCTTACAACCAGCCTGGAAGTTGTAACTCCTTCCCTTTTTAAACTGACATCTTCATCCAAGAACATGTCCCACCATTTTTCCTTTCTCCGGAATCTGGCTCAGAGACAGATGGTCTTCTCCAGAGACAGATGGACCTCTCCTTGGATGGTCTTCCCTGTACAGCCCCAAATCTGCAACACTTCCCACCCCACTGTGTATGTAACAAAACACAACAAAGTTCTGTTTGCCTCTGTGGGTCATATAAAATAAGAAGGCAAGAGGGAACATTGGACATCAAGGCCTTTCCAGAGACCATTGGGTAGAGAGAATAGATATATGTAAAACCAAGATGCAAATTCACTTTATTAGTGTCCAGAACACACATCTTTTCTGTGTTCAAGTGCATGCACATGGCACTGCTGTCACAGAAAGCGTGGCTCAATGTTCATGGCACCCCAGCATTGTCTGCTCAGAAAAAGACAAGAAAGAACATGCACGTACAGTTTGGGCCTTCTTAAGGTCATCTGAAATTAGGTGTGATTCTCTTACATGCAGATTAATTGCAGATAAACTATGGCCTGGAGCATACTCTGGGGAACTTAAACTATTACCAAGTCTTGACCCCTGCCAGCATTTGAGAAGCAAAGGATACCCCTGCAACACTAGAGTGTACTCACAAAAACTGACCAAATAAAAAGAACAGGGAAATGCCAAGACACAAATACAGGCTCTGGGCTGTCTCTTTGTGAATTTTTTTTAAATTCATTTTTTAAATAAAGAGCCTGCTATGACCACTTCCTTAAGTACATAAAAAAAGAATTTCACCCTGTGGGCAGCAAAAGAGGAGGGAAAGATACCACCTTCCAACAAGTGTGGAAGGTTCTGTGGGACTCTGATGTCCACCAGCCCTGCCTACTTATCTCCATATCTGTTGTCCATGTGAGTTCAGCCCATCAGGTGCTTGAAACACTGGGTGTTGTGAGCTGGGATGGCCACAGTCATCTGATGAGCAGACTGTTGCATTCCTCCTGTCTGATTTCCCCTGCCAGGAGCTTGATGCAGCTAAATGTCTCATCTCAAATATTTTACTCTTCCTGGAGACGTCTTCAAAGTTGACTTCAGTGTTATTTTTCTCCTTTATGAAATCTGTCAGCCTTGCCAAAACACTCATGGGTGATGATGCCAGGAACATGCACTCCTAAACCAGGATTGCATTTCCACCCAGAACAGATGTTACCATCTTTGCCAGGGATAAATGCATGAATAAGCTTTCTTATATTAGCACCTCACTGATCTCCAGCTCACCCGTGCCCATGAGCTTGCAATAAAACTAGCTTGGACAACTTTTCAAAAACATGTGAAACTGCTGCCACTAACTGCATGAAAAAGAGAGTGCAGGGGTTCTCCCGGATCCTGTTGCCCCTTCACAAACATCCCTTAGACAGCAGATGGCTTGAGCAAGCTGTGATGATAATGTAGTTCTAGGCAAAATGTTGCTTCCAGAATTAGTTGTTATGAGTGTTCATGGAATTTTTTTATAGAGCCCTGATAGCTCTGTCTTTCTGCAGAGAACAAGTATGCTATGAAATGAAAGCTGAGGAAAATATGGCCATTCACAAGCAACAACTTGTAACAAGTTCTCTTATAGCAACTGTAAATGCTACAGAAAGCCAAATAAAGGGAGAAAGACTGATGCTGAACACAGGACAGATAGGAGACTTTCATCAGGGTCTTTGACTTGCAGCCTCCACATATGCATTTGAAGAGAGCATGCATGTCTTGCTGTTGAAATGGACAAGGGACACGGCTACAGCCTGAAGGATTAGATGTCAGCGCAGTATTTCCTGTGCTGCAGGATAAGAAAGATAAAAGAATGTAAAGTACAATTGTCTTCTCACAATTTCATGTGGTTCTATATGGAGGAAAAGTTATCCTGTTACATTTTCACAGGCAGGACTATAGGATATTGCAATGTTACATTTATTGCCAGTGTTTACATACACTGTGCACTGAGAACAGGCTCCAGTTCTTTGAGGGATTTTATTGTTTGATGACATCTTCATTATTGTTATTACTCATTACAAACAGAATTCTGGGAGTGAGGTCATTCAATGGCAAACCCATCACGAGTATTTCCCAAAAAGCATGCCTGGAGAAATCTTTTGGATGCAACCAGTTTTTATGAACAAGTTATAAATAAAAGAAGCTGATGTTTGTGATTTGCAAAACCTAAAACATTATCCTTTCTCTGTTTTCTTTTGCATGTTTATCCTCTAAAATAGTCAAACACAAACATCCCAAAACTCTATGAATTTAATTTAAAAGTGGCTAACTATTTATTCAGAAGTAGAATTCATCCTGAAAAAAAACTAACTCTGATTTGAAAATAACTATCTCTAGGATTTAGAAAATTAAAGAGAATTTAGGAGTTTTTCACATCAGACTGAATTGAAATGATGACTGCTGAACACAAATGCTAACATTTGCAGCTCTGTTCTGGACCCAGAATCTGTGGCTTCCAAACTAGCCCTTAACTAGCACCAGTGAGCCATACAGGCAAAAGAAACCTTGTGTAAAACTTGCCCCTTGATGATGTGGAGTTATTTTTTCCTGAGTTCTGTTGGCTAAGCATGTTTCCAAATGGAGTCTTCTTGTGATACTTGCAGTCTAACAGGTTAAATGTTTGGCCTTTAGCCTTCTAGGCCTTTGGCCTTTCTAAGTTTGGCCTTGACTTGCCCAAACATAAAGAATATTTAACAATTCATTTCTGTTAAATAAGGTTCAAAGTTGATGTATATTTTAATATCTACGCTGTTTTCAGCAAAGTTTAATGACTTCTCTTTTCTATTAATAAATCAGCTCAGATAATTTTTCCTTGATTGTCCATGAACATGTAAATAAGAGAGGCTTTTGTATCAAACTTTGCAATGTCCCTTTATACATTTACTCATGATACTGACTCCTCTCCTACATCAGCGGTGTTACACAAAGTTCAGCTTTTCTGATTAAAATACTACTTTATTTCACACAACTATATGACTACTTTTGATTACAAAAAAATGCAGCAATGTCATTAAATCACTTTATAATTGGAATGGGGGACAGAAATTCTTATCTACTTTGACACTTTAGTTTGGATTATTTGTTTGGGTTTTCTATTTTGCTTTATTTTGCTGCATACTATGCTTGGCCTTGTTAAAGCATTTTCCTTTTCCTTCCTTTTTTTTTTGTCTGTGTGAGTAGGAGTATAAAGCATTTTCCTTTTCCTTCCTTTTTTTTTTTGTCTGTGTGAGTAGGAGTACCACAGGAAACCCCCTGACTGCAGTGACTCTTTTCCACAACCCAGCCAAAAATTAAAGCACAGTGAGATAATGAATCAGGATATGATTTGAAACAGACAGGTTGTCTTTATTCTTTCTCACCTACTTTTTTCATTGGTGAAACGGTGACTAATAAAGACTTACACGGGATCATCTGAAAACTTCGGTCTTCAAACTCAGTGAAGAAAATTTCCAGTTTTAAGCATTGTGTCTTCCCAGTGGTGTTGTTTGGGGCTGTGTGCTGGCTTGAGAATAGAAAACAGCATTGTTTTACAACTGAGTCATAGGCTGAAAGTTAACTCTGATCTTCTAGGAACTCAAGAGCTAGGCCAGTCTTTACTAATATAAATATTTAACTCCAGGCTACTGTAGGTAGTTTATATCAATTTCTCAACACCTGCATTTTAGTTTTTAGATATAGGGAGCATCACAATGTGTGATTATTTTGCACAGGACTGTGTGCATATTTCAGGATTGGTTTTGTAATTAACAGGTCACAGATTTTGGGCCTTATTTGAAGACGAGCACAAAACCCCAATAACCGCTCATGGAGACTGTGAAACCCTCTGCAATTTTAATAAGAAAATTAGTCTTTTTACAAAGAAATTATTTATTATGTCTTCCAACTGAAAGACCAGTCTACATCTTGTAAAATAAAGAGAAAATCAAATTTCAGCCTCAGAATGCTCATGTTAGGGAATTTTACAGGATTACTTTACTTGGCTATATTTTGCCTTGAGCTTCCTTCTGCAGATAAATTTTCTGCACTGTCAGTTTTAACTTGTCTCTTTGGACTTGTTTTTGTCACCTCCCTACAAACCAAACCCTGTGTTGCTGCCAGGCTCCACTCACTCTTCTTTCTTAAGAAAGATCTATTTTATGTTCCAGAAAAACTCTGTTTCCATTACTCTACCTCTCAAATCTGCATCCAACATTTTTACAGACTCTCTTCATCTTATTGTATGTTTTTCTTCCAGAAAACTTTTGGAAAGATGTTGGGGACAGAAATTTTTTTCTTTGACATCTCCCTCATTCTTCCATCCATGAGTGCAGACAGTACTGTCATCATTTAAGAGTTCTGGATGAAACTATGTCTGAATATATTTCCCTGTCTGCTTTGACTGCTTTTTACTTACAGCACAACACAATAGTAGTAAGATACTAAAGAGATATTTTAATGAGCTGTTCATTACGTTGGGGAACTGATTGCTTTACAATAATTGGTAATATTACCTGTTTTTCACATGAGTGTTGAAAAGCTGACTTCTGAGTTTCTGGAAGCCAGACCAGGTTCTGAAATGGCAACCTACATCTTGGCCTTTGTTCACCCTACCCAATTTAAGACATTTGTTTAGAAGCATCTAATTAAGGGGCTTCCTCACTATGGGTTGACTCTGCTGTAGACAGTGAAAACATAACTGAGCCCCTGTCAGGTCTGAACTGCCCTTTGAAAACATCCAATTGTGTTCAGCAATTTAAGATCTATCTCCTGACTTTTCTGGATTCTCTGAAAGTTAAATGGTTGGCACCAGGGTCCAGATCCCTTGCTTTGGCCATCAGTACTGTTCAATGACCAAGACCTGTAAAGAAGAACTAGAAAAGAAAGAAAGTAGAGGAGAATGTTTGGCACTGACCTGGCATTCTTTTCCAGCCAACATTAAATGCATTTGTTGAAAGAAAGCTAGCTTTTGAGTAAGTGTGACTGTCATGTGTTGGGGTTTCAGTTTAGTCCTAGTTTTTTTCTGTTAAAGGAATTTTTTCCCATAGCATGTTGCTAGGAGATAAATGGCCATACTTGAGAGGAGATAGCCATACTTAAGAAAGACAAAAGGGCCCGGCCAGGCTTTTGTTCTCACCTGGCGGGCAGTTCAGTTCGCTCTCAGCGTCTGGAGAGAGAAGCCGCGGAGAGAAGAGCTGCTGGTTCCCGTTTTCGGCGTCTTTCCTTTCTGCTGGGAACAACACCGGGGATCCCAAAGCTGCTTTTCCCTGCCCTGCTGGAGGCTGGGCTGTGGCCGCCCGCCCCGCTGCTACTTCGAGCCTTCGCTACGCTGTAGCCGTGCTCACCCTGCCTGCCTGGAGCCCCGGGGGGTTCCCCTTTTGGATACATCTCGTCTGCCACCCGGGATTTGTGTTTGTACCTGCCGCTCCAGCCTACCAGTCCAGCCTGCTGTTTCCGAGAACCCGGGACCAGCTGCCCACCGGTTTCTGAAGCTCCTTTGTTCCATCCTTCCCCGGGATCCCAGGGCATCAGAGCAGCCGCGTGCTCCCCGAGCTCGCTCCGGAGCGCCCCCTGCAGCCGCGGGGGAACCATCGCACCTGCCCTGCTCACCGGGAGCCACCAGCGATCCCTGCCGGCTGCGAGTGGAACTGCACCCGAGGGGAAATAGCCTGACAGCCGAGAAGGCTGGGACTGGGTTTGTGTTTGCTGTTACTGTCATAGTTGTTGTTGTTTTGTTTGACTAGATATATATATATATATATATATATATATATATATATATATATATAATATATATATATAGTAAAGAACTGTTATTCCTATTTTCCCACATCTCTGCCTAAAGACCCTTGATTTCAAAATTATAATAACTCAGAGGGAAAGGGGTTACATCTGCCACTCCAAGGGAGGCTTCTGCCTTCCTTAGCAGACACCTGTCTTTCAAACCGAGACAGATCTTGGCGCCCAACCGTGGGGCCTGAGGGCATTAAGAGAGAAAGGTGAAAAAGGAATAACAGTTCCTGAATAACTTAAGTTTGTGTGTTGGATATAGGAACCTTGGTAGGCAGCACTATGTGGTCTACTTTGCCCTGGTTCGGGTGGCATGTGGCCGTGGCTATATTCTTCCCCTTTGCAGCTCCCTACTTGAATATGGGTCCTCTCACTAAGGCTACCATTGCTGTTATCCAGCTTGTGCTATGGGTCGAGAAGGTGAGGAATTCATGGGTTTTTAACTTCCTCCGGAATGTGGGCACGTGGATAAACGGCTATCACACACTGAGCTCATGTTTTTGGGGTTATGTTAACAATGGTACCTTCTGTGAGGAAATGACACCAGGGGAAGTTTTCCCCCAACCCCTCAACCAGTTATTTGGACCCACCCCATCAATTTTTGAAGGGTTTAGATTCCCTCTGAATACTAACCACCTGCTGCTGGTAGGCCTACTCTATTTAGCATTCAAGGATAAGTTGAGATTGGCTTGGATAACTACCCAGACACCAGCCCCAGAGACTAGAGATCCTGCCCCAGAGCCTGACCCTGCCCCAGAACCTGACATGGCCCCAGAGAGTAGAGTTCCTACCCCAGAGCCTGATCCTGCCCCGGAACCTGACACAGCCCCAGACACTAGAGATCCTACCCCAGAGCCTGATTCAGCCCCAGAGCCTGACACAGCCCCAGACACTAGAGACCCTGCCCCACAGCCTGATACCGCCCAACAGCCCACCTCAGAAATGGACTACCCGAAATGGGTGGGGGTACTGGCGAAAGGGATGCAGGAGATGTGCCAGGAGATGGGCCAGGTGCGCCAGGAGATGGGCCAGGTGCACCAGGGGATATGCCAATTGCTAAGGGAATACACCTCCTCAGCTAGTGAAAAAACCTCTCCCTGCCCCAAAGAGGGTGAGTCCGATGGTGCAGCAGTGGAACCCACAGATGTTACAACCGCCCAGGTTTCAGCTGAACCCCAAGGACAAGTACAGCCAGCAGCAGTCGCCCCTGTGCAAAGGAGGAAGTGTAAGACCAAATCAGTACGACCAGTTAATGATGATGGGGAACCAGGGCCCTCACAACCAGCAGGGGAGCCAGAGCCAGAAATCATCATTGAGTCCCTGTCGTACGACAGTCTCCGTGGTATGCGAGACGACATTGTGCGAAGGGGGCGTGAGCCTTATACCACCTGGCTGCTTCGGGTTTGGGACCTTATGGGCACAAGTGTGCAACTGGATAGTGGTGAGGCAAGGTATCTGGGATCGTTGACCCAGGACCCAGGTGTGAACCAGTATTTGTGAGGGAGCCAGGACCCCTTTCTCTCTGGGACCGGCTCTTAATGAGTGTGAGAGAAAGGTTCATTCACAAAGAGAGAATGCAGGAGTACCATCATAGAATGCAGTGGAAGACACTTGAGGAAGGGATCCAACAGCTAAGAGAGGTGGCAGTATTAGAGGTACTCTTTGGGAGGGATGGACAGCACGGTAATGACCCCGATAAGGTCAGGTGCACAGGACAGATGATGTGGAACCTGGCAAGACTAGGGCCATCGCAATACACCACCTTCATTGCAACCATTGATGCTGACAATAACCGAGAAACAGTGGGCTCTGTTGCCAACAAGCTCAGGAATTATGACAGTATGGTCAATGGTCCACTGAAAACTCATGTCTCTGCTGTGGTCCAGGACCTCAAAGAGGAGATAAAGGAGATAAGGGAGGAGATGAGGAAGGTCAGTGTGGCACCAGTGCGAGTCACAGGCCCCCAGGTCAGAGCCCGTCGTCCCCCTGCTAGAGAGAGAGGGTACACCCCACGAGCTGAGCTGTGGTTTTTCCTGTGTGAGCATGGGGAAGACATGAGAAGGTGGGATGGGAAACCTACCTCTGTCCTGGCAGCGCGGGTGCGTGAACTCAAGGAGGGAGGCACTAACCGAGGGGGTTCCGCTAAGGTGAAAGTAGCCTCAGCCTCCCGTGACCGAGCTGCCAGGTATTACAGACAGGAGGATGATATGTCAGATCCCCTCGAAGGTACCTCTAGTATGTATGCCCAGGGAAAGAATGATAACCAGGGCTAGAGGGGCCCTGCCTCTAGCCAGGAAGAGGCACGGGAGAACCGGGTTTTCTGGACAGTGTGGATCCGATGGCCTGGCACATCAGAGCCACAAAAATATGATGCATTGGTTGATACTGGGGCACAGTGTACTTTAATGCCATCGGGACATGTGGGGGCAGAACCTCTATCCATTGCTGGGGTGACCGGGGGATCACAGCAGTTGACCCTTTTGGAAGCTGAGGTGAGCCTGACTGGGAAGGAGTGGCAAAAGCATCCGATTGTGACCGGCCCAGAGGCCCCGTGTATTCTGGGCATAGACTTCCTCCGGAATGGCTATTACAAAGACCCAAAGGGACTCAGGTGGGCGTTTGGGATTGCTGCTGTGGAGGCAGAGGGCATTAGGCAGTTGAACACCCTGTCCGGACTGTCTGAGAATCCTTCTGCAGTTGGGCTCCTGAAAGTGGAAGAGCAACGAGTGCCAATTGCCACCTCGACAGTGCACCGCCGGCAGTATCGGACGAATCGAGATGCTGTGATTCCCATCCACAAGATGATTCGTGAGCTGGAGAGCCAAGGGGTGGTCAGCAAGACCCACTCACCCTTCAACAGCCCCATTTGGCCTGTGCGCAAGTCTGATGGGGAATGGAGATTGACTGTGGACTATCGTGGCTTGAATGAAGTGACTCCACCGCTGAGCGCTGCTGTGCCCGACATGTTGGAGCTCCAGTATGAGCTGGAGTCCAAAGCAGCAAAGTGGTATGCCACTATTGACATTGCCAATGCATTTTTCTCCATTCCTCTGGCAGCAGAGTGCAGGCCTCAGTTTGCTTTCACCTGGAGGGGTGTGCAGTACACCTGGAACCGACTGCCCCAGGGGTGGAAGCACAGTCCCACCATCTGCCATGGACTGATCCAGGCTGCACTGGAAAAGGGTGAGGCCCCAGAACATCTGCAGTACATTGATGACATCATTGTGTGGGGGAACACCGCAACAGAAGTGTTTGAGAAAGGAGAGAGAATAATCCAAATTCTCCTAAAAGCTGGTTTCGCCATCAAGAAGAGCAAAGTCAAGGGGCCTGCCCGAGAGATCCAGTTCCTGGGAGTGAAGTGGCAAGATGGACGGCGTCAGATTCCCACTGAGGTCATCAATAAGATCACTGCGATGTCTCCACCAACCAACAAGAAGGAAACACAAGCTTTCCTAGGCGCCATAGGTTTCTGGAGGATGCACATTCCTGAGTACAGCCAGATTGTGAGTCCTCTTTACCTGGTTACCCGCAAGAAGAACAATTTCCACTGGGGCCCTGAACAGCAGCAAGCCTTTGCCCAGATCAAGCAGGAAATCGCTCACGCCGTAGCCCTTGGCCCAGTCAGGACAGGACCAGAGGTGAAGAACGTGCTCTACTCTGCAGCCGGGAACAATGGTCTGTCCTGGAGCCTCTGGCAGAAGGTGCCTGGTGAGACTCGTGGCCGACCGCTGGGATTCTGGAGCCGAAGCTACAGAGGGTCCGAAGCCAACTACACTCCCACAGAGAAAGAAATCTTGGCAGCCTATGAAGGAGTCCAAGCTGCCTCAGAGGTAATTGGAACTGAGGCACAACTCCTCCTGGCACCCCGACTACCGGTGCTGGGGTGGATGTTCAAAGGAAAGGTTCCCTCCACGCATCACGCCACTGATGCTACTTGGAGCAAATGGATCGCCCTCATCACGCAGCGCGCCCGAATTGGAAACCCAAGTCGCCCTGGGATCTTGGAAATAATTACGAACTGGCCAGAAGGTGAGACTTTTGGGTTATCTTCTGAAGAAGAAGAGGAGCAGGTGACGCGTGCCGAAGAAGCCCCACCATACAACGAGCTACCAGAGAGTGAAAGACAATATGCCCTCTTCACTGATGGTTCCTGCCGAATTGTAGGCGCTAGCCGGAAATGGAAAGCCGCTGTATGGAGCCCCACACGACAAGTTGCACAGGCTACGGAAGGAGAAGGTGGATCGAGCCAATTTGCTGAACTCAAAGCCGTTCAATTAGCTCTGGACATTGCTGAAAGAGAGAAGTGGCCAAAGCTCTACCTTTACACTGATTCATGGATGGTAGCCAATGCTCTGTGGGGTTGGCTGGAAAGGTGGAATAAGGCAAAATGGCAGCGCAGAGGAAAACCAATCTGGGCTGCTGAGGAGTGGAAAGACATTGCCGCTCGAGTAGAGAAGCTATCTGTGAAGGCCCGTCATGTAGATGCTCACATTCCCAAGAGCCGGGCTAATGAAGAACATCGTAATAACAAGCAGGTAGATCAGGCTGCGAAAATAGAGGTGTCCCAGATAGACCTGGATTGGCAACATAAAGGAGAGTTGTTCCTAGCTCGATGGGCCCATGATGCCTCAGGCCATCAGGGCAGAGATGCCACCTATAAGTGGGCACGAGACCGAGGGGTGGATCTGACCATGGACAGTATCTCCCAGGTCATCCATGACTGTGAGACATGCGCTGCGATCAAGCAGGCCAAGCGGGTGAAGCCCCTGTGGTATGGTGGGCGGTGGTCCAAATACAAGTATGGGGAGGCCTGGCAGGTTGATTACATCACACTGCCTCAAACCCGCCAAGGCAAGCGCCATGTGCTCACAATGGTAGAAGCCACCACAGGATGGCTGGAGACCTACCCTGTGCCTCACGCTACTGCCCGGAACACCATCCTGGGCCTTGAAAAGCAAGTCCTTTGGAGGCATGGTACCCCTGAGAGGATTGAATCTGACAATGGGACTCACTTCAAGAACAGCCTTATAAACACCTGGGCTAGAGAACATGGCATTGAGTGGGTGTACCACATCCCTTACCATGCACCAGCAGCTGGGAAGGTTGAGCGGTGTAATGGACTGCTTAAAACCACCTTGAAGGCACTGGGTGGGGGGAGTTTCAAAAACTGGGAGGTGCATTTAGCAAAAGCCACCTGGTTAGTTAACACCCGAGGCTCCACCAGCCGAGCCGGCCCTGCCCAATCCGAACCCCTACAAACAACAGATGGGGATAAGGTTCCAGTGGTGCACATGAGAGGTATGCTTGGAAAAACTGTTTGGGTAAAGTCTGCCTTGAGCAAAGACAAACCCATCCGTGGGGTTGTTTTTGCTCAGGGACCAGGTTGTACCTGGTGGGTGATGCAAAGGGATGGAGAGACCCGATGCATACCTCAAGGGGACCTTGTTTTAGGGTGAACTACCCATGGCTCTGTACTTGTATCAGTATCAGCATGTACATATGTATATAATTTAGGTGATGCTTGTATTTATATGGTTAAAAAGTTAAGTTTCATGTAACATGTTAGTATGGAAAAAAATTCGGGGTGGATAATGTTGGGGTTTCAGTTTAGTCCTAGTTTTTTTCTGTTAAAGGAATTTTTTCCCATAGCATGTTGCTAGGAGATAAATGGCCATACTTGAGAGGAGATAGCCATACTTAAGAAAGACAAAAGGGCCCGGCCAGGCTTTTGTTCTCACCTGGCGGGCAGTTCAGTTCGCTCTCAGCGTCTGGAGAGAGAAGCCGCGGAGAGAAGAGCTGCTGGTTCCCGTTTTCGGCGTCTTTCCTTTCTGCTGGGAACAACACCGGGGATCCCAAAGCTGCTTTTCCCTGCCCTGCTGGAGGCTGGGCTGTGGCCGCCCGCCCCGCTGCTGCTTCGAGCCTTCGCTACGCTGTAGCCGTGCTCACCCTGCCTGCCTGGAGCCCCGGGGGGTTCCCCTTTTGGATACATCTCGTCTGCCACCCGGGATTTGTGTTTGTACCTGCCGCTCCAGCCTACCAGTCCAGCCTGCTGTTTCCGAGAACCCGGGACCAGCTGCCCACCGGTTTCTGAAGCTCCTTTGTTCCATCCTTCCCCGGGATCCCAGGGCATCAGAGCAGCCGCGTGCTCCCCGAGCTCGCTCCGGAGCGCCCCCTGCAGCCGCGGGGGAACCATCGCACCTGCCCTGCTCACCGGGAGCCACCAGCGATCCCTGCCGGCTGCGAGTGGAACTGCACCCGAGGGGAAATAGCCTGACAGCCGAGAAGGCTGGGACTGGGTTTGTGTTTGCTGTTACTGTCATAGTTGTTGTTGTTTTGTTTGACTAGTTATATATATATATATATATATATATATATATAGTAAAGAACTGTTATTCCTATTTTCCCACATCTCTGCCTAAAGACCCTTGATTTCAAAATTATAATAACTCAGAGGGAAAGGGGTTACATCTGCCACTCCAAGGGAGGCTTCTGCCTTCCTTAGCAGACACCTGTCTTTCAAACCGAGACATCATGTAAGCCCTAAAAAAAGAATTGTCACACAATCAAAAATGATTGTATTTTTTACATTTAAATAAGTTTGGCATTCCACAGAACCTGCAGTTAACACCAAATACTGTGTCAGCAAGGTAAAACTCACTTGCACTGCTTTGTGTCTTTGACAATATCACTGTAATTCTGCTTGGACAGATACATGGCAATGAACTCATCCAATGGCAAATACAACACACATTTGTGCCAAGAGAATTTTTGCTGGTGAAGGCATTAGAAAACTAGCACTGCAATGCAAATAAATAGGACAGCCCACTTCTATGAAAAGAACCAAAATGCTTAGTCTATCTGTTGGTAACATTTTCAAAAACAAGCCTGAGTCTTTTGCTTAAGTAACACAGTATTCCTCCAGAGCCCTATTTACTCTGTTCTCTAGTATGCATCTTCTGGGTGTTAAGCTCCAGAAATATCTTATGCCCTGAAAATTAGAAACACAAATTCTAGAGACTGAATGTATGTAGGCAGTTCTCAGTGATCCCCCATGCTTTAGTATTAATTAAATCTGTAAAGCCATGGTGTCTCACGATTCATGATGTTGAGTTTACTCCTTTTAAAATGGTTACTTTTAGTACAAGCAGGAAAGTATCTTAGCCACTTGGTGTTAAAGAAGGGTTTCCTTCTCATTGCCTTCACTTTCCATTTTAAACCTCTTGTACAACTTTGCTGTGTGCTCTTAAATAGTTGCCAAGGGAGGCTGTATTTCAGTGTTGGATAAAATAATCCCTTCACACCAATATCTTAAGGAACAGCTCAAGGGACCCGGAAATACATCAGTTGCTTGGGCAAGGTAGTCTTCAGGACAGATTGAATGGAGATCCTGTAAAGTGATACTTATGAGATAGTAGAAGGTTACCCACTGAAAGGCCTCAGTCTTTCAAGGTACTGAATGCTGTCTTTGTTGAATAAGAAATGAGAATTTTTTGCAAATGTCTCTTAAATACTTGATATGTCTCAGACTACTTGAATGCAAGTTTCACTGTAGTTTGTTAATCCTTTGCTAGTATTTAGATACGGGCTTCAGCTGTGCTAGCACTTATGGGATGTTAGTCTATGCTAGTGTGTGGAGTTTCCTGAGTTCAGTTTGATTCAGCAAAATGTTCCACCATTGAAAACTCTCTCTGGGTGGGGTGACTGCATAAATGAGAAATGTTTTCAGCCTCTGCACTGCTGAGCTTCTGTGAGGATTCAGCAAAAGTCTGAAATTTGGCAATGCTCACAAGTCTGAAATTCCTGAGAGTATACATATCATTCTCTTACTTGAAATTCAAATCAAGTAGGAAAGTATTTGGTTTACCTTGGTGGACCTGCATGGAACAGATCCCAGTGGCACTGAAGAAGGTTCATGGTGCTTTTCATCGACTTTTCTGCTTATCTGAGTCCTGGAATTGCATAGTGTAGAATGGCTCATGTCACCTGAAACTGCCCTTCTTCGAAACCACTGTTAATCCAGAACTGCTGGAGTCTTGCATTCTGTGACAGATGCTGTTTTCAAATGTATTCAAAATCTCTAAGCAAATTCTAACTGAAGGATGTGAAGGTCTGTTCTTGAACCTCATATTGGAGGTAGAAGCTGGTTTAAGTTTGCTTAGAAATAAGTCAGAATTCAAACTTTACAGGTGAACATCACTTCAGTGTTCAGCTTGTAACAAACCAGACTGTTTTTCAAATTTATTGCCAATAGATTTTTGTTCAGCTTTCTAAAAACTATGATATTATTTCTTTACATTAGGCACAAGACCATTTGCCTACAGTAGGGTACTCAATTCTTTCACCAGCCTAAATTGTTGCTGCAAGTTGCCTTTCAGCCAGTGTGGTATTTGGCAAAGATCTTGTAACCTAGAGAAGTCTTTATGGTAATGCTGATGTATTATGCACTTATTACGTAGCATCCACTGGCTGAGGTACTTTTGTCTGAGAAGTTTCAAGAGTAGAGTTCAGCTCTTTTGTGTTTACTAAAGCTCCCCAAAAGAAGCAAGTCAGGTAAAAAAATAGTGATGCTTCACCTGCATTGCAGTTTCACTGCTGCCTCTATGAATAATAAATGATTAATGCCTGTTAAAGGCCAGCTGTTTACAGTTCAGGATAGAATGAGGGTTGATGACAGCCAAGACTTTTACAGTATTATATTATGTGAAATTTTTTCTTCTGTATGGTAAATCACAAGCTAAATTATCCCTTTTCCAGGTCTGTTTTGTCTGTTTCTTCCTTAGTAGAAGTTTTGTTTATGCTTCTAGGTTACATGTATTTTACCACATCTTACGATTCGTATTCTCAATTGAAGTTTCTGCTTCATAGAAAGTTAGAAACCACCCTTTTAAAGAAAGAAAGAGAAAAGGAGGCTTTCTTTCTGTATACAAACTATACTAGGAATACTTAGAGTAGTAAATTTGATGATTATTTTTAGCAGATATGTTCTTGGAAAATTAGGTTGTGTTTTTTTTGGTGTGGCTTTTTATGTGGTTTCCCCCCCCACCCCCCACCCCTTCTTTTGAAGCAGGAATGGCTTCCAGCTCTCTGCACTAGAAGGCAGTCTACATTTACTGTTGTTCCTGTAGCACTGAATTCTTCACTGGATCATTCCTCTGTGAGTTTGAGTAGCCATACTGAATAAAGCACGTACTGCTACCTCTTGTATCAGTAGCATTAGACAGACAGTACCTTTTTCTCCTAGTAGTGGCAGGCCAGGTCTGTAATAAAACCAGACTAAATGACACTCCTGGCATATGAACTCCATATTCTTTATGTTTCCTAGAAAAAAAAAAAAATTACCCCAAAATGTGTGAAGTATAAGAAAATATTTTCTATTTGATAAAACTTCATAGACTAGTCAAAGTTGTTTTATTTTTTAAATATTTCCCCCCCAGTTGATAATATTGCCTGTATCTAAACAATCCAAGCAAACCCCTGTGGAGCCAAGACACCTCCTTTTCTGTACACTTTTTCTTGCTATGCAAACCCATAAAAACAGTACTGTTTTCTTCAAGACTACATCTCAAGTGACAAAAGAGAGGACAGACAGAAGGAACTATTGTTATAATAACTACAAGTAAAAGAAACTGAACAACAGTTATTAAGTGACTTGCCTGTAGTTACTTTGTCCAAGAAACCAGAGTTTTACCTGCTACCATACATGTAGCACAGCACATTGTTTTAATGTTTTTGCTTTTTCTTAGACCAAGTCATTCATACCAGTTTTGTAGTAATGTCAATGTGTCATTGCTGTACTTAGAAGAACTTATTGGAAATTGTGTCCTGATGGATTCGAGTACAAATGCAGAACAGAAAAGGTCCCTGTTGGAGTGATTTTGCAACCAAAAACCTGCTGAATCTGAGGAATAATAATTTTCTGGTGCTATCTGGAGTTCATTCTTGTGCCACTCGGAGATGACTGAAAGCATCAAAGATGTCTCAAAAGACAGCTTTATTTACAAAATTCACAGATCAATGCAGCAAGATTTGCATACAGGCAAGTATATAAATCCTGGTTTGCAGTATATTTTCCTTCCCTTGCACTGCCAAGTTTAAAGACTGTGTTAGGAAGAAGCAACAGTGTGACAGCACTTGAAAATGAGCTCCCTTTGCTTTTCTGAAGAACAGGTATAGAACAAGAAGAAGCAGTATCAGCTTTCTTTGACCCCGTTCACCCATCTGGAAGCAAGAGATTTTGGAAAAGAGAAGACAACTCAGCCTGTATGTTCAGGCTTTGGCTATCTTTCTGGGAGTTCACTGTGCAGCTCTTTTCCTACTGTTCTCTTGTTCTTTATTAAAAATAGAAAAGGAAATAGGCTTACAGTAATTTTCAGGGCTCCATGTTTTTGGAAAATGCATGGAATTTCTACAGCAGTGAAAATTTAAACCTTTTTTATCATACAGAAATTTAAAATGCTTGCCTAATTGCAGCCTTAAAAGAAATAGGGTTTTATGAATAGCAACAAATTCACAAGACAAATCTGTGAAGACAGTAACATTTTGGCTGACACTTCTGATTCAGCTTTTTTTCTCCTGAGAAAAAAGGATCTAGTTTGCATAGGGAATTAGAGGAAAAAAAAAAAAGAAAAAGGAAGACCTTTAGTTCTTCACATCTAGGATTGAATTTGAGCTCAGAGCCACAGGGTCAGCCCTGCACTATCCCACTGACACCTCCACTAATCCCAGGGTTGTAGGTTAGATCCCCGTGTGGATCATTCACTTAAGAGTTGGACTTGATAGTCCTTGACTATTCCTTCTAGCTCAGAATATTCTGTGATTATGTGATCTGCTGCTGCTTCCTCTATCTCTGAAGGTATATAAGGCATATTGTCATAAAGGACTTACAATCTCTTTATTTTGTTTTCCCTAATCTCATGTTCTGTTGTGGCTCACAAAGCCATCACTATCCTGTTCTCAAGGCCAGAAAAATCAGTTGTCTTGGTCAAAAATGTACACAGTTGTCTCTTAGTGTAGCCTGGTCTGAAAAGGAGTCTGGTTAATTAACATTGATTACAATCCACCATCTGCAAGTAAAAATTGATTGCCAGGGTTCCTAATATGAATGTCTCTCTGTCTTGATTTCAATATTACAGTGACTTTCCAATGACAGAAACAGGGACAGAAACTAAATCCACTTCTTAAAGGTCCCAGTTATTTGCAAGCTCCCCTGAGAAAGACACTGGTGATTCTTCTGGTCCTACTTTATCACCCCATGGGAAGGTCATTTGTTAGCACAACATCTAATTGCTGCAAATTGTCAGTGAGCACATTTGGACCCTGTTCAATGCTCCATTTTTTATTGAGAGAGGAGCAATGGTATTGATTTTGGATAGTCAGGGAGAATGCCAGGGATATTAGTAAGGAGCTCAGAGAACACAACACATAAACTTTTATGACATGATGTCAAACTGGATTGCGCAGGCATAAATGAAAAGGACAACATCTTCTGTAATTACTGGAAACATATGCCATACATCTAATAGAAAAAGGGTACATTTCAATGAAAAAGAGACCTTGCAAAAAGTGACATCTCAGAAAATTTGTCTGACCAAAAGTGAAAAGGAGTAAGATTTTTATGTGTACCCTTTGAAATGACAGTGCACAGTGTAGGAGCTGTATTTCTTTTGCTGTTGCAGTGTCACTGAAACCTGCTATGTTATACCAGTGACCCATTTCCACCATGCTTCACGTTTGGATATGTAAAATTCCATTCAATCCCAGTTCTAGTTAAATGGATGACAGGATGGGATACAGCACAGTTGCTGCCCAACTCTGCTGAGTGAGCTTTTCCTGGTTCTCCACATCAAAAGCAACTTCATCTACATAAGGAAGACACTGCACCCCAAAAAAAGAACTAGTAACCACTTACACTAATGTAGTGCATAGAGTTACCATTGTGCTGAAGTTTAAACTACATAGCAATTTAGCCAGCTAAGACAAGACCTTTAGTGATCTTCAAGCACTTAATTCATAATCTCAAGTGAGCTGGTGTATGTTAGCTCATGGTTTAACTCACTTCTCTCTGAGTCACAACTTTTCTGTAAAGTGGTTGCATAACAGTTGTAAATAATTTCTGCAAATCAATGTTAGAGGCATAAATTCAGAAGTTTTGTCTCCTTGTGTCTTCTGCCATTCTTGACTTCTCACTCTCTCTTCATGGTGCATTAAGGAAGTCAGCATGAGTACCTGTGTTATAGGAATACCACCCATGGAATGCTGATAGCCCAAATTTAAGAAAACCTAGCATTCCATGAGCACAAACTCAAACACAGGTGGGTCTGTGTGAACATCACAAGAGATTTTTTCACTTTTAGTGTGACTGAGCGCTGGCTGATGCTGCCCAGCATCCTTGGAGATATGGCTTAGGCAACTAGCTCTAGATGTCCTTGCTACAGCAAGTTGGTTGGACCAGATGACCTCCAGAGGCCCCTTCCAACTGCATTCACTTTGTCAGTTGCAATTCTGTGAGGCAATACAAAGAGCATAAATATTTTTGAAGCTGTTGTGCGATTCTATTTCTACTTATGAGTTAGTTTATTTATTTGAATTCTTAGTGCCCTGAATTCCCTGAGTGAAAATTTTAAAGGTATCCATGACTACTGGATTTAATTTTTGTAATCTTCAGGCAATAAGAAAGGTACAGGAGTTCCCAGAGGAACTGCCCCCCTGATTGATGAGGCCTTCTCCCATCTTTGAATACAGCTTTAAACTCTGAACAATAGTAGATGAATGGCAATGAATAAATGATGTCAACAATTTGTGTGGAGGCCAAAGAAAGTATGAGAGGGCCCCCAATAACTTCATCTCTGAATATGCTGCAATGCAGCTGTGAGTAATAAGTTCACTTTCTTTTCAGGCATTGTACACCACATCTGAAATAGTTTCTGAACTTAGCCCACAGTTTCCCGGCCATCTATTATTTTCCCTGGGGATCAGGAATCTTTCAAGCATTGCAGTGAAGAGTTTGATATGAGCAGATCATGCATCAGGGAGAGGGGTGGTGGTCTGCTGGCCTGATCTCACAAGTTGCAGAACTTAGGGGAAGTCAGTATTTAGACATTTTAATATAATTTTATTGCTGGCCCTATCATATATTTTGACTCATCTGAACAATGGCCAATTTTGTACTATTTTAAGCATGTGTGCGGAGAAGTCATGAAAATATGTAAGTTTTCTGTATGTTTAGAAATATCTCATTGGGAAAAAGGAACTAGATAAAATCCTCTTCTTTTTCTTCTAGAACCTGTAGAAGGTCTGCATTCATAGCAGTTGTTACCATTTTTAGAAGTGAACACAGACAGCAGAAAGGTGTCCCTTCATACATATGCGAAGGGCTATTTAAAAAAAAAATTGAAGTATATTTTATTTCATTATCATGAAATCAGATTGATATTCTAAGCAGTGGCATTTTTTTATATGTATACTTGAAGTTTTCATTAAATTCTTAACACATTTTGAAAATTACTAAGTAACTGAAATAACTTAAGAAGAAGCCATCTGAGTGTGGTTTGAATGACTCATCAGCTCATCAACTAACAGTTTTAGAATAGGAAATTTTTGTTTCCTAACTCCTTTTTGTTTTCCTAAATTGAGAGACACTTCTTCCCCCATCGTCCACTCATCTCTGGAGAAGGCAAGTGTAGCCTACAACCTAAAAGCAACTGGATGTTTTGTTAGGGTGAATGCTCACTACTGACAAGACTGTGGTGCCTCTGATCCTTTCCATTTTTTTCCTGTGGCAAAATCTGCCTTCTTGTCCAGTTGGTAGCTTAGAAGTCTGCTGAACTGTACTGCAGTATTTTGTTGCTGATATGTGGAATGGATGTCTTAAGGGCTTTTCACACCAAGCCTTGTCTTTTTTGGATGCAGTGGGCCAAGCTTGGTGCATTAGGGGCTTCCTTCAAGACCTGAAAGCTTGTATTTCCTTCACCCTTTCTTCCAAATAGAGAGCCCTTATTTCCCAGGAAAGCCCTTTTGACTATGCATTATTTGGAGGTAATTAAAGGCCTTTGCATACGTTTAGTCCTAAATGACTGTGATGCAGGGACTGCAGGTTGCAAAATCTTTGGGGCAAAAATTTGTATTTTTCACTTGTTGCATGACTAGCCTACAGCATGCCTGTGAATCAGGTGAATAATACTGGTAAGAAGGATGCAGACAGATATGACTTATATTGTGCTGGGTATTGGAGAAAAAAAGCCCACATTAATTAAAGTGAAAAAGTACAAGTGAAACACAGTTACATGTAGGTGATCCAAATGTGGCCCAAAATCTGTTTCTTTTTATGTTGTCCATCACTGTGGCCTCCATCACTGTATTTGCTGATGGACTCTCTCTGTACCTTTTCTTCCCCCATTTCTCTGGTGGTTCCCCCAACAGAAGTAAAGAGAGAAGAAAGAGGAACGGTGCCAGCGATGGGTGGTTTGATGCTTAATGTCAGTGCTGAACAAACATTAAGGATTTTTGCTGAGAGAGTGAAACAAGTTGCCCATCAGCTGCCAGACTTCCACTGATATCTTCACTGAGCGAGTGGCCACAGCCACCACACAGTTCTTGTTGAGGATCAGTAAGGGAAACATTACTTGAGATGAACAAGGTGTTAATTGTCATGGCTTTTAATTAGCACAGTAACATGGATGCACATTTGCTACAAGAATGTGAAAAATATCGCCTGAGTCCTAGTCAGTTACTTGTAAGCTAAAAATACTGGTATCTTGTTTTTTCTTTAGGTTTAAAGTAGAATTACTGATTTTTTAAATACTTTCTTCTGTTATTGCAATAATAGCCAGGTGGCAGAAGAAGGGGTTTTCCTGCCTTGTGCTGGCTGTTAGTACAACGGGTAAATTAATCTGGTGGCTGGAATTATTTACTCCTGATGAAGGATTGAAAGACTTTGGTGATAAACAGAGGTTTTGGGACAAAAATAAAAGGCTCATTTGGAATTTTGATTAGTGAGAGAAACAAGGACTAAAATCACAGAAGCCAAGAGAAAACACCTTCAAAAGCAGAAGACAAGATATATTGCCCCCTTCTGCCACTGCCACAATGAACTTGAAAAGGAAAGAAGTAATCCCATCTAGAATTCACACACTTGGTGTACACTGAACTTGCTACACAATCTAGACAATCTATACAGAGGGAGATAATAAAAGAATTGCATAAATTTAATTGCAAGCTTATTTAATTCAAATACTAGTAATAAACCTTTGTGCCACTCCACACAACACACTGGATAACACAAGCTGATCAGCCTATTTTAGAAATGACTTTTAGTGAGGACAACTCACAGAAATCACTGCCTGTTGAAAACTGTGCCTTTCTATATGTAATAAGTCTTCCAATAACCGTGATTTTTAATTTTACAGGACTATATTTCTCTATCATTCTTTAAATTTTTTATTCATTGTGCACACATAGAAGATGAAAGTAATGCTGCTGTATGGGCTAGGAATTTCCTTTAGGAAGGTGCAATTTGGATATGTGAGTGATTTTGGAGTCTAGAAAACTGGAAAACATAAGAATATTTCTTATATAGGAAAAAAGCCCCAGGAAAATCATGTCAGTGTCCTAGAAATGGGAAAGTCTTTTCCTAAAGCAACAGGAAAGAAGAAATTAAAAGCTTGCTACAGTCATAACTGCAGCCCGGAGTTTGTCAGCTGAAAGGACAATACTCTCAAACTTCTTGACAGATCAGGACATAAGGGTTTTAGACATTCACTTGCAGCATTTAGTCAGCACATAGTTTTAAAATGGTTTTGTTAATGAACATAAAAAAATTTTTATATTATTCTGTCCCCTGAATGGCAAAGTTCTGGTCATTGGTACCTGAATAGTTAGGCACCTGTTTCTGTTCCCAAAAGATGACCAGCTGAAATGAAATGGAACATACATATTGACATAACTTGAAGCAATATTTCTTTTGCAATTTATGCCATACTCACCCTGAAGAGAAAGACAAGTATGAGGGAGCTGCTTGCTAGGTACACTGGATATTCCTGTCCTAAGACTCTCCAGGAGAGGGTGAAAGACAAGGCAAACTGATAAAGCTTTCAGGTGGCTCTCCTGTCAGGAAGATTTACCAGATGATACCAATTGATTCTTGACAACAGTAAGTGCCAGATTACTTTGAGAAAGGACTCACCTGCCTCTGGGCTGCTGTTTTGGGTCTGGCTCTGTTATGCAGTCATTCATTACTTTGCAAAGACTGTAGGTGTTGCTCCCAAGGATAGGTTAGAAATGTGCTTTTTGACATAACGAGCCAAATGACTCCTTTGTCCGGCTTGGAAGAGTTGGAATCTGCCTGTCTAGAGTGGAGAAAGGGAAGGTGCGAGAAGGGAAGGGAAGGTGCGGGAAGGTGCGGGAAGGGAAGGTGCGGGAAGGGAAGGTGCGGGAAGGTGCGGGAAGGGAAGGTGCGGGAAGGGAAGGGAAGGTGCGGGAAGGTGCGGGAAGGGAAGGGAAGGGAAGGGAAGGTGCGGGAAGGTGTGGGAAGGTGCGGGAAGGGAAGGTGCGGGAAGGGAAGGGAAGGTGTGGGAAGGGAAGGTGTGGGAAGGGAAGGTGTGGCAAGGGAAGGTGTGGGAAGGGAAGGGAAGGGAAGGGAAGGGAAGGGAAGGGAAGGGAAGGGAAGGGAAGGGAAGGGAAGGGAAGGGAAGGGAAGGGAAGGGAAGGGAAGGGAAGGGAAGGGAAGGGAAGGGAAGGGAAGGGAAGGGAAGGGAAGGGAAGGTGCGGGAAGGGAAGGGAAGGTGCGGGAAGGGAAGGGAAGGTGCGGGAAGGGAAGGTGCGGGAAGGGAAGGGAAGGTGCGGGAAGGTGCGGGAAGGTGCGGGAAGGGAAGGGAAGGGAAGGGAAGGGAAGGGAAGGGAAGGGAAGGGAAGGGAAGGGAAGGGAAGGGAAGGGAAGGGAAGGGAAGGGAAGGGAAGGGAAGGGAAGGGAAGGGAAGGGAAGGGAAGGTGCGGGAAGGGAAGGGAAGGGAAGGGAAGGTGCGGGAAGGGAAGGGAAGGTGCGGGAAGGGAAGGTGCGGGAAGGGAAGGGAAGGTGCGGGAAGGTGCGGGAAGGTGCGGGAAGGTGCGGGAAGGGAAGGGAAGGTGCGGGAAGGGAAGGTGCGGGAAGGGAAGGTGCGGGAAGGGAAGGTGCGGGAAGGGAAGGGAAGGTGCGGGAAGGTGCGGGAAGGGAAGGTGCGGGAAGGGAAGGTGCGGGAAGGTGTGGGAAGGTGCGGGAAGGGAAGGTGCGGGAAGGGAAGGTGCGGGAAGGGAAGGTGCGGGAAGGTGCGGGAAGGTGCGGGAAGGTGCGGGAAGGTGCGGGAAGGGAAGGTGCGGGAAGGGAAGGGAAGGGAAGGGAAGGGAAGGGAAGGGAAGGGAAGGGAAGGTGCGGGAAGGGAAGGGAAGGGAAGGGAAGGGAAGGGAAAGGAAGGGAAGGGAAGGGAAGGGAAGGGAAGGGAAAGGAAGGTGCCGGAAGGTGCGGGAAGGGAAGGGGCGGGAAGGGAAGGGAAGGTGCGGGAAGGGAAGGTGCGGGAAGGTGCGGGAAGGTGCGGGAAGGGAAGGGACGGGAAGGGAAGGGAAGGTGCGGGAATGGAAGGGAAGGTGCGGGAAGGTGCGCGAAGGTGCGGGAAGGGAAGGTGTGGGAAGGGAAGGTGCGGGAAGGGAAGGGAAGGTGCGGGAAGGGAAGGTGCGGGAAGGTGCGGGAAGGTGCGGGAAGGTGCGGGAAGGTGCGGGAAGGTGCGGGAAGGTGCGGGAAGGGAAGGGAAGGGAAGGGAAGGTGCGGGAAGGGAAGGGAAGGGAAGGTGCGGGAAGGGAAGGGAAGGTGCGGGAAGGGAAGGTGCAGGAAGGGAAGGGAAGGTGCGGGAAGGTGCGGGAAGGGAAGGGAAGGGAAGGGAAGGGAAGGGAAGGGAAGGGAAGGGAAGGGAAGGGAAGGGAAGGGAAGGGAAGGGAAGGGAAGGGAAGGGAAGGGAAGGGAAGGGAAGGGAAGGGAAGGGAAGGGAAGGGAAGGGAAGGGAAGGGAAGGGAAGGGAAGGGAAGGGAAGGGAAGGGAAGGGAAGGTGCGGGAAGGGAAGGGAAGGGAAGGGAAGGGAAGGGAAGGGAAGGGAAGGGAAGGGAAGGGAAGGGAAGGGAAGGGAAGGGAAGGGAAGGGAAGGGAAGGGAAGGGAAGGGAAGGGAAGGGAAGGGAAGGTGTGGGAAGGTGCGGGAAGGGAAGGGAAGGGAAGGTGCGGGAAGGTGCGGGAAGGGAGGGGAAGGTGCGGGAAGGTGCGGGAAGGTGCGGGAATGGAAAGGAAGGTGTGGGAAGGGAAGGTGCGGGAAGGGAAGGGAAGGGAAGGTGCGGGAAGGGAAGGGAAGGTGCGGGAAGGGAAGGTGCGGGAAGGGAAGGTGCGGGAAGGGAAGGGAAGGTGCGGGAAGGGAAGGTGCGGGAAGGGAAGGGAAGGGAAGGGAAGGGAAGGTGCGGGAAGGGAAGGGAAGGTGCGGGAAGGTGCGGGAAGGTGCGGGAAGGGAAGGGAAGGGAAGGGAAGGGAAGGGAAGGGAAGGGAAGGGAAGGGAAGGGAAGGGAAGGGAAGGGAAGGGAAGGGAAGGGAAGGGAAGGGAAGGGAAGGGAAGGGAAGGTGCGGGAAGGGAAGGTGCGGGAAGGGAAGGGAAGGGAAGGGAAGGTGCGGGAAGGGAAGGGAAGGTGCGGGAAGGGAAGGGAAGGTGCGGGAAGGTGCGGGAAGGTGCGGGAAGGTGCGGGAAGGGAAGGTGCGGGAAGGGAAGGGAAGGGAAGGGAAGGGAAGGGAAGGGAAGGGAAGGGAAGGGAAGGGAAGGGAAGGTGCGGGAAGGTGCGGGAAGGTGCGGGAAGGTGCGGGAAGGTGCGGGAAGGTGCGGGAAGGTGCGGGAAGGTGCGGGAAGGTGCGGGAAGGGAAGGGAAGGGAAGGGAAGGGAAGGGAAGGGAAGGGAAGGGAAGGGAAGGGAAGGGAAGGGAAGGGAAGGGAAGGTGCGGGAAGGGAAGGGAAGGGAAGGGAAGGGAAGGGAAGGGAAGGGAAGGGAAGGGAAGGGAAGGGAAGGGAAGGGAAGGGAAGGGAAGGGAAGGGAAGGGAAGGGAAGGGAAGGGAAGGGAAGGGAAGGGAAGGGAAGGGAAGGTGTGGGAAGGTGTGGGAAGGGAAGGTGCGGGAAGGTGCGGGAAGCAAGGGAAGGGAAGGGAAGGGAAGGGAAGGGAAGGGAAGGGAAGGTGCGGGAAGGGAAGGGAAGGTGCGGGAAGGGAAGGGAAGGTGTGGGAAGGTGTGGGAAGGTGTGGGAAGGTGTGGGAAGGTGTGGGAAGGTGTGGGAAGGTGTGGGAAGGTGTGGGAAGGGAAGGGAAGGGAAGGGAAGGGAAGGGAAGGGAAGGGAAGGGAAGGGAAGCAAAAAAGGGAAGGGAAGGGCAGGGAAGGGCAGGGAAGGGCAGGGAAGGTGCGGGAAGGGAAGGTGCGGGAAGGGAAGGTGCGGGAAGGGAAGGTGCGGGAAGGGAAGGGAAGGGAAGGGAAGGGAAGGGAAGGGAAGGGAAGGGAAGGGAAGGGAAGGGAAGGGAAGGGAAGGGAAGGGAAGGGAAGGGAAGGGAAGGGAAGGGAAGGGAAGGGAAGGGAAGGGAAGGGAAGGGAAGGGAAGGGAAGGGAAGGTGCGGGAAGGTGCGGGAAGGGAAGGTGCGGGAAGGGAAGGTGCGGGAAGGTGCGGGAAGGTGCGGGAAGGGAAGGTGCGGGAAGGTGCGGGAAGGTGCGGGAAGGTGCGGGAAGGTGCGGGAAGGGAAGGTGCGGGAAGGGAAGGGAAGGTGCGGGAAGGTGCGGGAAGGTGCGGGAAGGTGCGGGAAGGTGCGGGAAGGTGTGGGAAGGGAAGGGAAGGGAAGGGAAGGGAAGGGAAGGGAAGGGAAGGGAAGCAAAAAAGGGAAGGGAAGGGCAGGGAAGGGCAGGGAAGGGCAGGGAAGGGAAGGGAAGGGAAGGGAAGGGAAGGGAAGGGAAGGGAAGGGAAGGGAAGGGAAGGGAAGGGAAGGGAAGGGAAGGGAAGGGAAGGGAAGGGAAGGGAAGGGAAGGGAAGGGAAGGGAAGGTGCGGGAAGGGAAGGGAAGGGAAGGGAAGGGAAGGGAAGGGAAGGGAAGGGAAGGTGCGGGAAGGGAAGGTGCGGGAAGGTGCGGGAAGGGAAGGTGCGGGAAGGTGCGGGAAGGTGCGGGAAGGTGCGGGAAGGTGCGGGAAGGGAAGGTGCGGGAAGGGAAGGTGCGGGAAGGGAAGGGAAGGGAAGGGAAGGGAAGGGAAGGGAAGGGAAGGGAAGGAAAAAAGGGAAGGTGCGGGAAGGTGCGGGAAGGTGCGGGAAGGTGCGGGAAGGGAAGGGAAGGTGAGGGAAGGTGCGGGAAGGGAAGGTGCGGGAAGGTGCGGGAAGGTGCGGGAAGGTGCGGGAAGGTGCGGGAAGGTGCGGGAAGGGAAGGGAAGGTGTGGGAAGGGAAGGTGTGGGAAGGGAAGGGAAGGTGTGGGAAGGGAAGGGAAGGTGTGGGAAGGGAAGGTGTGGGAAGGGAAGGGAAGGTGTGGGAAGGGAAGGGAAGGGAAGGTGTGGGAAGGGAAGGGAAGGTGTGGGAAGGGAAGGGAAGGTGTGGGAAGGGAAGGGAAGGTGTGGGAAGGGAAGGGAAGGGAAGGGAAGGGAAGGGAAGGGAAGGGAAGGGAAGGGAAGGGAAGGGAAGGGAAGGGAAGGGAAGGGAAGGGAAGGGAAGGGAAGGGAAGGGAAGGGAAGGGAAGGGAAGGGAAGGGAAGGTGCGGGAAGGGAAGGGAAGGTGCGGGAAGGGAAGGGAAGGGAAGGGAAGGGAAGGGAAGGGAAGGGAAGGGAAGGGAAGGGAAGGGAAGGGAAGGGAAGGGAAGGGAAGGGAAGGTGCGGGAAGGGAAGGTGCGGGAAGGGAAGGTGCGGGAAGGGAAGGGAAGGTGCGGGAAGGGAAGGGAAGGGAAGGGAAGGGAAGGGAAGGGAAGGGAAGGGAAGGGAAGGGAAGGGAAGGGAAGGGAAGGGAAGGTGCGGGAAGGGAAGGGAAGGTGCGGGAAGGGAAGGGAAGGTGCGGGAAGGGAAGGTGCGGGAAGGGAAGGGAAGGTGCGGGAAGGGAAGGGAAGGGAAGGGAAGGGAAGGGAAGGGAAGGGAAGGGAAGGGAAGGGAAGGGAAGGGAAGGGAAGGGAAGGGAAGGGAAGGGAAGGGAAGGTGCGGGAAGGGAAGGGAAGGGAAGGGAAGGTGCGGGAAGGGAAGGTGCGGGAAGGGAAGGGAAGGGAAGGGAAGGGAAGGGAAGGGAAGGGAAGGGAAGGGAAGGGAAGGGAAGGGAAGGGAAGGGAAGGGAAGGGAAGGGAAGGGAAGGGAAGGGAAGGGAAGGGAAGGGAAGGGAAGGGAAGGTGCGGGAAGGGAAGGGAAGGTGCGGGAAGGGAAGGGAAGGGAAGGGAAGGGAAGGGAAGGGAAGGGAAGGGAAGGGAAGGGAAGGGAAGGGAAGGGAAGGTGCGGGAAGGGAAGGTGCGGGAAGGGAAGGTGCGGGAAGGGAAGGTGCGGGAAGGGAAGGGAAGGGAAGGTGCGGGAAGGGAAGGGAAGGGAAGGTGCGGGAAGGGAAGGGAAGGTGCGGGAAGGGAAGGGAAGGGAAGGTGCGGGAAGGGAAGGGAAGGGAAGGGAAGGGAAGGGAAGGGAAGGGAAGGGAAGGGAAGGGAAGGGAAGGGAAGGGAAGGGAAGGGAAGGGAAGGGAAGGGAAGGGAAGGGAAGGGAAGGGAAGGGAAGGGAAGGGAAGGGAAGGGAAGGGAAGGGAAGGGAAGGGAAGGGAAGGGAAGGTGTGGGAAGGGAAGGTGTGGGAAGGTGTGGGAAGGGAAGGGAAGGGAAGGGAAGGGAAGGTGCGGGAAGGGAAGGGAAGGTGCGGGAAGGTGCGGGAAGGTGCGGGAAGGTGCGGGAAGGGAAGGTGCGGGAAGGGAAGGTGCGGGAAGGTGCGGGAAGGTGCGGGAAGGGAAGGTGCGGGAAGGGAAGGTGCGGGAAGGGAAGGTGCGGGAAGGGAAGGTGCGGGAAGGGAAGGGAAGGGAAGGGAAGGGAAGGGAAGGGAAGGGAAGGGAAGGGAAGGGAAGGGAAGGTGCGGGAAGGGAAGGGAAGGGAAGGGAAGGGAAGGGAAGGGAAGGGAAGGGAAGGGAAGGGAAGGGAAGGGAAGGGAAGGGAAGGGAAGGGAAGGGAAGGGAAGGGAAGGGAAGGGAAGGGAAGGGAAGGGAAGGGAAGGGAAGGGAAGGTGCGGGAAGGGAAGGTGCGGGAAGGGAAGGGAAGGTGCGGGAAGGGAAGGGAAGGTGCGGGAAGGGAAGGGAAGGGAAGGGAAGGGAAGGGAAGGGAAGGGAAGGGAAGGGAAGGGAAGGGAAGGGAAGGGAAGGTGTGGGAAGGGAAGGTGCGGGAAGGTGCGGGAAGGGAAGGTGCGGGAAGGGAAGGTGCGGGAAGGGAAGGTGCGGGAAGGGAAGGGAAGGGAAGGTGCGGGAAGGGAAGGTGCGGGAAGGGAAGGGAAGGGAAGGGAAGGGAAGGGAAGGGAAGGGAAGGGAAGGGAAGGGAAGGGAAGGGAAGGGAAGGGAAGGGAAGGGAAGGGAAGGGAAGGGAAGGGAAGGGAAGGGAAGGGAAGGTGTGGGAAGGTGTGGGAAGGTGTGGGAAGGGAAGGTGCGGGAAGGTGCGGGAAGGGAAGGTGCGGGAAGGTGCGGGAAGGGAAGGGAAGGGAAGGGAAGGGAAGGGAAGGGAAGGGAAGGGAAGGGAAGGTGTGGGAAGGTGTGGGAAGGTGTGGGAAGGTGTGGGAAGGGAAGGTGCGGGAAGGTGCGGGAAGGGAAGGTGCGGGAAGGGAAGGTGCGGGAAGGTGCGGGAAGGTGCGGGAAGGGAAGATGCGGGAAGGTGCGGGAAGGGAAGGTGCGGGAAGGGAAGGTGCGGGAAGGTGCGGGAAGGTGCGGGAAGGGAAGGTGCGGGAAGGGAAGGGAAGGTGCGGGAAGGGAAGGTGCGGGAAGGGAAGGGAAGGTGCGGGAAGGGAAGGTGCGGGAAGGGAAGGTGCGGGAAGGTGCGGGAAGGTGCGGGAAGGTGCGGGAAGGTGCGGGAAGGTGCGGGAAGGTGCGGGAAGGTGCGGGAAGGGAAGGGAAGGGAAGGGAAGGGAAGGGAAGGGAAGGGAAGGGAAGGTGCGGGAAGGTGCGGGAAGGGAAGGGAAGGGAAGGGAAGGGAAGGGAAGGGAAGGGAAGGGAAGGGAAGGGAAGGGAAGGGAAGGGAAGGGAAGGGAAGGGAAGGGAAGGGAAGGGAAGGGAAGGGAAGGGAAGGGAAGGGAAGGGAAGGGAAGGGAAGGGAAGGGAAGGGAAGGGAAGGTGCGGGAAGGGAAGGGAAGGGAAGGGAAGGTGCGGGAAGGGAAGGGAAGGTGCGGGAAGGTGCGGGAAGGTGCGGGAAGGGAAGGGAAGGTGTGGGAAGGGAAGGTGCGGGAAGGGAAGGGAAGGTGCGGGAAGGGAAGGGAAGGTGCGGGAAGGGAAGGGAAGGTGCGGGAAGGTGCGGGAAGGTGCGGGAAGGTGCGGGAAGGTGCCGGAAGGGAAGGGAAGGGAAGGGAAGGGAAGGGAAGGGAAGGGAAGGGAAGGGAAGGGAAGGGAAGGGAAGGGAAGGTGCGGGAAGGGAAGGTGCGGGAAGGGAAGGTGCGGGAAGGGAAGGGAAGGTGCGGGAAGGGAAGGGAAGGTGCGGGAAGGGAAGGGAAGGGAAGGGAAGGTGCGGGAAGGGAAGGGAAGGTGCGGGAAGGGAAGGGAAGGTGCGGGAAGGGAAGGGAAGGGAAGGGAAGGGAAGGGAAGGGAAGGGAAGGGAAGGGAAGGGAAGGGAAGGGAAGGGAAGGGAAGGGAAGGGAAGGGAAGGGAAGGGAAGGGAAGGGAAGGGAAGGGAAGGGAAGGGAAGGGAAGGGAAGGGAAGGGAAGGGAAGGTGCGGGAAGGGAAGGGAAGGGAAGGGAAGGTGCGGGAAGGGAAGGGAAGGTGCGGGAAGGGAAGGGAAGGTGCGGGAAGGTGCGGGAAGGGAAGGGAAGGTGCGGGAAGGGAAGGGAAGGTGCGGGAAGGTGCGGGAAGGTGCGGGAAGGTGCGGGAAGGGAAGGGAAGGGAAGGGAAGGGAAGGGAAGGGAAGGGAAGGGAAGGGAAGGTGCGGGAAGGGAAGGGAAGGTGCGGGAAGGTGCGGGAAGTTGTGGGAAGGTGTGGGAAGGTGTGGGAAGGTGTGGGAAGGGAAGGGAAGGGAAGGGAAGGGCAGGGAAGGGCAGGGCAGGGAAGGGAAGGGAAGGGAAGGGAAGGGAAGGGAAGGGAAGGGAAGGGAAGGGAAGGGAAGGGAAGGGAAGGGAAGGGAAGGGAAGGGAAGGGAAGGGAAGGGAAGGGAAGGGAAGGGAAGGTGCGGGAAGGGAAGGGAAGGGAAGGGAAGGGAAGGGAAGGGAAGGGAAGGTGCGGGAAGGGAAGGTGCGGGAAGGGAAGGTGCGGGAAGGTGCGGGAAGGTGCGGGAAGGTGCGGGAAGGTGCGGGAAGGGAAGGGAAGGGAAGGGAAGGGAAGGGAAGGGAAGGGAAGGGAAGGTGCGGGAAGGGAAGGGAAGGTGCGGGAAGGTGCGGGAAGGTGCGGGAAGGGAAAGGAAGGTGTGGGAAGGGAAGGGAAGGGAAGGGAAGGGAAGCAAAAAAGGGAAGGGAAGGTGCGGGAAGGGCAGGGAAGGGCAGGGAAGGGAAGGGAAGGGAAGGGAAGGGAAGGGAAGGGAAGGGAAGGGAAGGGAAGGGAAGGGAAGGGAAGGGAAGGGAAGGGAAGGGAAGGGAAGGGAAGGGAAGGGAAGGGAAGGGAAGGGAAGGGAAGGGAAGGGAAGGTGCGGGAAGGGAAGGTGCGGGAAGGGAAGGGAAGGGAAGGGAAGGTGCGGGAAGGGAAGGGAAGGTGCGGGAAGGGAAGGTGCGGGAAGGGAAGGTGCGGGAAGAGAAGGTGCGGGAAGGGAAGGGAAGGGAAGGGAAGGGAAGGGAAGGGAAGGGAAGGAAAAAAGGGAAGGTGCGGGAAGGTGCGGGAAGGTGCGGGAAGGGAAGGGAAGGTGCGGGAAGGGAAGGGAAGGTGCGGGAAGGTGCGGGAAGGTGCGGGAAGGGAAGGGAAGGGAAGGGAAGGGAAGGGAAGGGAAGGGAAGGGAAGGGAAGGGAAGGGAAGGGAAGGGAAGGGAAGGGAAGGGAAGGGAAGGTGTGGGAAGGGAAGGGAAGGTGTGGGAAGGGAAGGTGTGGGAAGGGAAGGGAAGGTGTGGGAAGGGAAGGGAAGGTGTGGGAAGGGAAGGTGTGGGAAGGGAAGGGAAGGTGTGGGAAGGGAAGGGAAGGTGTGGGAAGGTGTGGGAAGGGAAGGTGGAAGGGAAGGGAAGGGAAGGGAAGGGAAGGGAAGGTGCGGGAAGGGAAGGGAAGGGAAGGGAAGGGAAGGGAAGGGAAGGGAAGGGAAGGGAAGGGAAGGGAAGGGAAGGGAAGGGAAGGGAAGGGAAGGGAAGGGAAGGGAAGGGAAGGTGTGGGAAGGGAAGGGAAGGTGTGGGAAGGGAAGGGAAGGTGTGGGAAGGGAAGGTGCGGGAAGGTGCGGGAAGGTGCGGGAAGGGAAGGGAAGGGAAGGGAAGGTGCGGGAAGGGAAGGGAAGGTGCGGGAAGGGAAGGTGCGGGAAGGGAAGGTGCGGGAAGGGAAGGGAAGGTGCGGGAAGGGAAGGGAAGGGAAGGGAAGGTGCGGGAAGGTGCGGGAAGGGAAGGTGCGGGAAGGTGCGGGAAGGGAAGGTGCGGGAAGGGAAGGGAAGGTGCGGGAAGGGAAGGTGCGGGAAGGGAAGGTGCGGGAAGGGAAGGGAAGGTGCGGGAAGGGAAGGTGCGGGAAGGTGCGGGAAGGTGCGGGAAGGTGCGGGAAGGTGCGGGAAGGGAAGGGAAGGGAAGGGAAGGGAAGGGAAGGGAAGGGAAGGGAAGGGAAGGGAAGGGAAGGGAAGGTGCGGGAAGGGAAGGGAAGGTGCGGGAAGGGAAGGTGCGGGAAGGTGCGGGAAGGTGCGGGAAGGTGCGGGAAGGTGCGGGAAGGTGCGGGAAGGGAAGGGAAGGGAAGGGAAGGGAAGGGAAGGGAAGGGAAGGGAAGGGAAGGTGCGGGAAGGGAAGGGAAGGGAAGGGAAGGGAAGGGAAGGGAAGGGAAGGGAAGGTGCGGGAAGGGAAGGTGCGGGAAGGGAAGGTGCGGGAAGGTGCGGGAAGGTGCGGGAAGGTGCGGGAAGGTGCGGGAAGGTGCGGGAAGGGAAGGGAAGGGAAGGGAAGGGAAGGGAAGGGAAGGGAAGGGAAGGGAAGGGAAGGGAAGGGAAGGGAAGGTGCGGGAAGGGAAGGTGCGGGAAGGGAAGGTGCGGGAAGGGAAGGGAAGGGAAGGGAAGGGAAGGGAAGGGAAGGGAAGGGAAGGGAAGGGAAGGGAAGGGAAGGGAAGGGAAGGGAAGGTGTGGGAAGGGAAGGTGTGGGAAGGGAAGGGAAGGGAAGGGAAGGGAAGGGAAGGGAAGGGAAGGGAAGGGAAGGGAAGGGAAGGGAAGGGAAGGGAAGGGAAGGGAAGGGAAGGGAAGGGAAGGGAAGGGAAGGGAAGGGAAGGGAAGGGAAGGGAAGGGAAGGGAAGGGAAGGGAAGGGAAGGGAAGGTGTGGGAAGGGAAGGTGTGGGAAGGGAAGGTGCGGGAAGGTGCGGGAAGGGAAGGTGCGGGAAGGGAAGGTGCGGGAAGGGAAGGTGCGGGAAGGGAAGGTGCGGGAAGGGAAGGGAAGGGAAGGTGCGGGAAGGGAAGGGAAGGTGCGGGAAGGGAAGGTGCGGGAAGGGAAGGTGCGGGAAGGGAAGGGAAGGGAAGGTGCGGGAAGGGAAGGGAAGGTGCGGGAAGGGAAGGGAAGGTGCGGGAAGGGAAGGGAAGGGAAGGTGCGGGAAGGGAAGGGAAGGGAAGGTGCGGGAAGGGAAGGTGCGGGAAGGGAAGGTGCGGGAAGGGAAGGGAAGGGAAGGTGCGGGAAGGTGCGGGAAGGGAAGGGAAGGGAAGGGAAGGGAAGGGAAGGGAAGGTGCGGGAAGGGAAGGGAAGGGAAGGGAAGGGAAGGGAAGGGAAGGGAAGGGAAGGGAAGGGAAGGGAAGGGAAGGGAAGGGAAGGGAAGGGAAGGGAAGGGAAGGGAAGGGAAGGGAAGGGAAGGGAAGGGAAGGGAAGGTGCGGGAAGGGAAGGGAAGGGAAGGGAAGGTGTGGGAAGGTGCGGGAAGGGAAGGGAAGGGAAGGTGCGGGAAGGTGCGGGAAGGGAAGGGAAGGGAAGGGAAGGGAAGGGAAGGGAAGGGAAGGGAAGGGAAGGGAAGGGAAGGGAAGGGAAGGGAAGGGAAGGGAAGGGAAGGTGCGGGAAGGTGCGGGAAGGGAAGGTGCGGGAAGGGAAGGTGCGGGAAGGGAAGGTGCGGGAAGGGAAGGTGCGGGAAGGGAAGGGAAGGGAAGGGAAGGGAAGGGAAGGGAAGGGAAGGGAAGGGAAGGGAAGGGAAGGGAAGGGAAGGGAAGGGAAGGGAAGGGAAGGGAAGGGAAGGGAAGGGAAGGGAAGGGAAGGGAAGGGAAGGGAAGGGAAGGGAAGGGAAGGGAAGGTGCGGGAAGGGAAGGGAAGGGAAGGGAAGGGAAGGGAAGGGAAGGGAAGGGAAGGGAAGGGAAGGGAAGGGAAGGGAAGGGAAGGGAAGGTGCGGGAAGGGAAGGGAAGGTGCGGGAAGGTGCGGGAAGGTGCGGGAAGGTGCGGGAAGGTGCGGGAAGGGAAGGTGCGGGAAGGTGCGGGAAGGTGCGGGAAGGTGCGGGAAGGTGCGGGAAGGTGCGGGAAGGTGCGGGAAGGTGCGGGAAGGGAAGGGAAGGGAAGGGAAGGGAAGGGAAGGGAAGGGAAGGGAAGGGAAGGTGTGGGAAGGTGCGGGAAGGGAAGGGAAGGGAAGGTGCGGGAAGGTGCGGGAAGGGAGGTGAAGGTGCGGGAAGGTGCGGGAAGGTGCGGGAAGGGAAAGGAAGGTGTGGGAAGGGAAGGTGCGGGAAGGTGCGGGAAGGGAAGGTGCGGGAAGGGAAGGGAAGGTGCGGGAAGGGAAGGTGCGGGAAGGGAAGGTGCGGGAAGGGAAGGTGCGGGAAGGGAAGGGAAAGTGCGGGAAGGGAAGGTGCGGGAAGGGAAGGTGCGGGAAGGGAAGGGAAGGTGCGGGAAGGGAAGGGAAGGGAAGGGAAGGGAAGGGAAGGGAAGGGAAGGGAAGGGAAGGGAAGGGAAGGGAAGGGAAGGGAAGGGAAGGGAAGGGAAGGGAAGGGAAGGGAAGGGAAGGGAAGGGAAGGTGCGGGAAGGGAAGGTGCGGGAAGGTGCGGGAAGGTGCGGGAAGGTGCGGGAAGGTGCGGGAAGGTGCGGGAAGGTGCGGGAAGGGAAGGGAAGGGAAGGGAAGGGAAGGGAAGGTAAGGGAAGGTGTGGGAAGGTGCGGGAAGGGAAGGTGCGGGAAGGGAAGGTGCGGGAAGGGAAGGTGCGGGAAGGGAAGGGAAGGGAAGGGAAGGGAAGGGAAGGGAAGGGAAGGGAAGGGAAGGGAAGGGAAGGGAAGGGAAGGGAAGGGAAGGGAAGGTGCGGGAAGGGAAGGTGCGGGAAGGGAAGGTGCGGGAAGGGAAGGTGCGGGAAGGGAAGGGAAGGGAAGGGAAGGGAAGGGAAGGGAAGGGAAGGGAAGGGAAGGGAAGGGAAGGGAAGGGAAGGGAAGGGAAGGGAAGGGAAGGGAAGGGAAGGGAAGGGAAGGGAAGGGAAGGGAAGGGAAGGTGCGGGAAGGGAAGGTGCGGGAAGGTGCGGGAAGGTGCGGGAAGGTGCGGGAAGGTGCGGGAAGGGAAGGGAAGGGAAGGGAAGGGAAGGGAAGGGAAGGGAAGGGAAGGGAAGGGAAGGTGTGGGAAGGTGCGGGAAGGGAAGGGAAGGGAAGGTGCGGGAAGGTGCGGGAAGGGAGGGGAAGGTGCGGGAAGGTGCGGGAAGGTGCGGGAAGGGAAAGGAAGGTGTGGGAAAGGAAGGTGCGGGAAGGGAAGGGAAGGGAAGGTGCGGGAAGGGAAGGGAAGGTGCGGGAAGGGAAGGTGCGGGAAGGGAAGGTGCGGGAAGGGAAGGGAAGGTGCGGGAAGGGAAGGTGCGGGAAGGTGCGGGAAGGTGCGGGAAGGTGCGGGAAGGGAAGGGAAGGGAAGGGAAGGGAAGGGAAGGGAAGGGAAGGGAAGGGAAGGGAAGGGAAGGGAAGGGAAGGGAAGGGAAGGGAAGGGAAGGGAAGGGAAGGGAAGGGAAGGGAAGGGAAGGGAAGGGAAGGGAAGGGAAGGGAAGGGAAGGTGCGGGAAGGGAAGGTGCGGGAAGGTGCGGGAAGGTGCGGGAAGGTGCGGGAAGGTGCGGGAAGGGAAGGGAAGGGAAGGGAAGGGAAGGGAAGGGAAGGGAAGGGAAGGGAAGGGAAGGTGCGGGAAGGGAAGGTGCGGGAAGGGAAGGGAAGGGAAGGGAAGGGAAGGGAAGGTGTGGGAAGGTGCGGGAAGGGAAGGTGCGGGAAGGGAAGGTGCGGGAAGGGAAGGTGCGGGAAGGGAAGGGAAGGGAAGGGAAGGGAAGGGAAGGGAAGGGAAGGGAAGGGAAGGGAAGGGAAGGGAAGGGAAGGGAAGGGAAGGGAAGGTGCGGGAAGGGAAGGTGCGGGAAGGGAAGGGAAGGTGCGGGAAGGGAAGGGAAGGGAAGGGAAGGTGTGGGAAGGGAAGGGAAGGTGTGGGAAGGTGTGGGAAGGTGTGGGAAGGTGTGGGAAGGTGTGGGAAGGGAAGGGAAGGTGCGGGAAGGTGCGGGAAGGGAAGGGAAGGGAAGGGAAGGGAAGGGAAGGGAAGGGAAGGGAAGGGAAGGGAAGGGAAGGGAAGGGAAGGGAAGGGAAGGGAAGGGAAGGGAAGGGAAGGGAAGGGAAGGGAAGGGAAGGGAAGGTGCGGGAAGGGAAGGGAAGGGAAGGGAAGGGAAGGGAAGGGAAGGGAAGGGAAGGGAAGGGAAGGGAAGGGAAGGGGAGGGAAGGGAAGGGAAGGGAAGGGAAGGGAAGGGAAGGGAAGGGAAGGGAAGGGAAGGGAAGGGAAGGGAAGGGAAGGGAAGGGAAGGTGTGGGAAGGTGCGGGAAGGGAAGGGAAGGGAAGGTGCGGGAAGGTGCGGGAAGGGAGGGGAAGGTGCGGGAAGGTGCGGGAAGGTGCGGGAAGGGAAAGGAAGGTGTGGGAAGGGAAGGTGCGGGAAGGGAAGGGAAGGGAAGGTGCGGGAAGGGAAGGGAAGGTGCGGGAAGGGAAGGTGCGGGAAGGGAAGGTGCGGGAAGGGAAGGGAAGGTGCGGGAAGGGAAGGTGCGGGAAGGGAAGGGAAGGGAAGGGAAGGGAAGGGAAGGGAAGGGAAGGGAAGGGAAGGGAAGGTGCGGGAAGGGAAGGGAAGGGAAGGGAAGGGAAGGGAAGGGAAGGGAAGGGAAGGGAAGGGAAGGGAAGGGAAGGGAAGGGAAGGGAAGGGAAGGGAAGGGAAGGGAAGGGAAGGTGCGGGAAGGGAAGGGAAGGGAAGGGAAGGGAAGGGAAGGGAAGGGAAGGGAAGGGAAGGGAAGGGAAGGGAAGGGAAGGGAAGGTGTGGGAAGGGAAGGGAAGGGAAGGGAAGGGAAGGTGCGGGAAGGGAAGGGAAGGGAAGGGAAGGGAAGGGAAGGGAAGGGAAGGTGTGGGAAGGTGCGGGAAGGGAAGGTGCGGGAAGGGAAGGTGCGGGAAGGGAAGGGAAGGGAAGGGAAGGGAAGGGAAGGGAAGGGAAGGGAAGGGAAGGGAAGGGAAGGGAAGGGAAGGGAAGGGAAGGGAAGGGAAGGGAAGGGAAGGGAAGGGAAGGGAAGGTGCGGGAAGGGAAGGGAAGGTGCGGGAAGGGAAGGGAAGGGAAGGGAAGGGAAGGGAAGGGAAGGGAAGGGAAGGTGCGGGAAGGGAAGGGAAGGTGCGGGAAGGGAAGGGAAGGGAAGGGAAGGTGTGGGAAGGGAAGGGAAGGTGTGGGAAGGTGTGGGAAGGTGTGGGAAGGTGTGGGAAGGTGTGGGAAGGGAAGGGAAGGTGCGGGAAGGGAAGGTGCGGGAAGGGAAGGTGCGGGAAGGGAAGGGAAGGGAAGGGAAGGGAAGGGAAGGGAAGGGAAGGGAAGGGAAGGGAAGGGAAGGGAAGGGAAGGGAAGGGAAGGGAAGGGAAGGGAAGGGAAGGGAAGGGAAGGGAAGGGAAGGGAAGGGAAGGGAAGGGAAGGGAAGGGAAGGGAAGGGAAGGGAAGGTGTGGGAAGGTGTGGGAAGGGAAGGGAAGGGAAGGTGTGGGAAGGGAAGGTGTGGGATGGGAAGGTGTGTGAAGGGAAGTTGTGGGAAGGGAAGGTGCGGGAAGGTGCGGGAAGGTGCGGGATGGTGCGGGAAGGGAAGGGAAGGTGCGGGAAGGGAAGGTGCGGGAAGGGAAGGTGCGGGAAGGTGCGGGAAGGTGCGGGAAGGGAAGGTGCGGGAAGGGAAGGGAAGAGAAGGGAAGGTGCGGGAAGGGAAGGTGCGGGAAGGGAAGGTGCGGGAAGGGAAGGGAAGGGAAGGGAAGGTGCGGGAAGGGAAGGTGCGGGAAGGGAAGGGAAGTTGCGGGAAGGGAAGGGAAGGGAAGGGAAGGGAAGGGAAGGGAAGGGAAAGGAAGGGAAGGGAAGGGAAGGGAAGGGAAGGGAAGGGAAGGGAAGGTGCAGGAAGGGAAGGTGCGGGAAGGGAAGGTGCGGGAAGGGAAGGTGCGGGAAGGTGCGGGAAGGTGCGGGAAGGTGCGGGAAGGGAAGGTGCGGGAAGGTGCGGGAAGGGAAGGGAAGGGAAGGTGCGGGAAGGGAAGGTGCGGGAAGGGAAGGTGCGGGAAGGGAAGGTGCGGGAAGGGAAGGTGCGGGAAGGGAAGGGAAGGGAAGGGAAGGTGCGGGAAGGGAAGGTGCGGGAAGGGAAGGGAAGTTGCGGGAAGGGAAGGGAAGGGAAGGGAAGGGAAGGGAAGGGAAGGTGCGGGAAGGGAAGGGAAGGGAAGGGAAGGGAAGGGAAGGGAAGGGAAGGGAAGGGAAGGTGCGGGAAGGTGCGGGAAGGTGCGGGAAGGGAAGGGAAGGGAAGGGAAGGGAAGGTGCGGGAAGGTAAGGGAAGGTGCGGGAAGGTAAGGGAAGGGAAGGGAAGGGAAGGGAAGGGAAGGGAAGGGAAGGGAAGGGAAGGGAAGGGAAGGGAAGGGAAGGGAAGGGAAGGGAAGGGAAGGGAAGGGAAGGGAAGGGAAGGGAAGGGAAGGGAAGGGAAGGGAAGGGAAGGGAAGGTGCGGGAAGGGAAGGGAAGGGAAGGTGCGGGAAGGGAAGGGAAGGTGCGGGAAGGGAAGGGAAGGGAAGGGAAGGGAAGGGAAGGGAAGGGAAGGGAAGGGAAGGGAAGGGAAGGGAAGGGAAGGGAAGGGAAGGGAAGGGAAGGGAAGGGAAGGGAAGGTGTGGGAAGGTGTGGGAAGGGAAGGTGCGGGAAGGTGCGGGAAGGTGCGGGAAGGGAAGGGAAGGGAAGGGAAGGTGCGGGAAGGGAAGGGAAGGGAAGGGAAGGGAAGGGAAGGGAAGGGAAGGGAAGGGAAGGGAAGGGAAGGGAAGGTGCGGGAAGGGAAGGGAAGGTGTGGGAAGGTGTGGGAAGGTGTGGGAAGGTGTGGGAAGGTGTGGGAAGGTGTGGGAAGGTGTGGGAAGGGAAGGGAAGGGAAGGGAAGGGAAGGGAAGGGAAGGGAAGGGAAGCAAAAAAGGGAAGGGAAGGGCAGGGAAGGGCAGGGAAGGGCAGGGAAGGGCAGGGAAGGGAAGGGAAGGGAAGGGAAGGGAAGGGAAGGGAAGGGAAGGGAAGGGAAGGGAAGGGAAGGGAAGGGAAGGGAAGGTGCGGGAAGGGAAGGTGCGGGAAGGTGCGGGAAGGGAAGGTGCGGGAAGGGAAGGTGCGGGAAGGTGCGGGAAGGGAAGGTGCGGGAAGGGAAGGGAAGGTGCGGGAAGGTGCGGGAAGGTGCGGGAAGGTGCGGGAAGGTGTGGGAAGGGAAGGGAAGGGAAGGGAAGGGAAGGGAAGGGAAGGGAAGGGAAGGGAAGGGAAGGGAAGCAAAAAAGGGAAGGGAAGGGCAGGGAAGGGCAGGGAAGGGCAGGGAAGGGCAGGGAAGGGAAGGGAAGGGAAGGGAAGGGAAGGGAAGGGAAGGGAAGGGAAGGGAAGGGAAGGGAAGGGAAGGGAAGGTGCGGGAAGGGAAGGGAAGGGAAGGGAAGGGAAGGGAAGGGAAGGGAAGGGAAGGGAAGGGAAGGGAAGGGAAGGGAAGGTGCGGGAAGGGAAGGTGCGGGAAGGGAAGGGAAGGGAAGGTGCGGGAAGGGAAGGTGCGGGAAGGTGCGGGAAGGGAAGGTGCGGGAAGGTGCGGGAAGGTGCGGGAAGGGAAGGGAAGGGAAGGGAAGGTGCGGGAAGGGAAGGTGCGGGAAGGGAAGGTGCGGGAAGGGAAGGTGCGGGAAGGGAAGGGAAGGGAAGGGAAGGGAAGGGAAGGGAAGGGAAGGGAAGGGAAGGAAAAAAGGGAAGGTGCGGGAAGGTGCGGGAAGGTGCGGGAAGGTGCGGGAAGGGAAGGGAAGGTGCGGGAAGGTGCGGGAAGGGAAGGTGCGGGAAGGTGCGGGAAGGTGCGGGAAGGTGCGGGAAGGGAAGGGAAGGGAAGGGAAGGGAAGGGAAGGGAAGGGAAGGGAAGGGAAGGGAAGGGAAGGGAAGGTGCGGGAAGGGAAGGGAAGGTGTGGGAAGGGAAGGTGTGGGAAGGGAAGGGAAGGTGTGGGAAGGGAAGGGAAGGTGTGGGAAGGGAAGGTGTGGGAAGGGAAGGGAAGGTGTGGGAAGGGAAGGGAAGGGAAGGTGTGGGAAGGGAAGGTGTGGGAAGGGAAGGGAAGGGAAGGGAAGGGAAGGGAAGGGAAGGGAAGGGAAGGGAAGGGAAGGGAAGGGAAGGGAAGGGAAGGTGCGGGAAGGGAAGGGAAGGGAAGGGAAGGGAAGGGAAGGGAAGGGAAGGGAAGGGAAGGGAAGGGAAGGGAAGGGAAGGGAAGGGAAGGGAAGGGAAGGGAAGGGAAGGGAAGGGAAGGGAAGGGAAGGGAAGGTGCGGGAAGGGAAGGGAAGGGAAGGGAAGGGAAGGGAAGGGAAGGGAAGGGAAGGTGCGGGAAGGGAAGGGAAGGGAAGGGAAGGGAAGGGAAGGGAAGGGAAGGGAAGGGAAGGGAAGGGAAGGGAAGGTGTGGGAAGGTGTGGGAAGGGAAGGGAAGGGAAGGTGTGGGAAGGGAAGGTGTGGGATGGGAAGGTGTGTGAAGGGAAGTTGTGGGAAGGGAAGGTGCGGGAAGGTGCGGGAAGGTGCGGGATGGTGCGGGAAGGGAAGGGAAGGTGCGGGAAGGGAAGGTGCGGGAAGGGAAGGTGCGGGAAGGTGCGGGAAGGTGCGGGAAGGGAAGGTGCGGGAAGGGAAGGGAAGAGAAGGGAAGGTGCGGGAAGGGAAGGTGCGGGAAGGGAAGGTGCGGGAAGGGAAGGGAAGGGAAGGGAAGGTGCGGGAAGGGAAGGTGCGGGAAGGGAAGGGAAGTTGCGGGAAGGGAAGGGAAGGGAAGGGAAGGGAAGGGAAGGGAAGGGAAAGGAAGGGAAGGGAAGGGAAGGGAAGGGAAGGGAAGGGAAGGGAAGGTGCAGGAAGGGAAGGTGCGGGAAGGGAAGGTGCGGGAAGGGAAGGTGCGGGAAGGTGCGGGAAGGTGCGGGAAGGTGCGGGAAGGGAAGGTGCGGGAAGGTGCGGGAAGGGAAGGGAAGGGAAGGTGCGGGAAGGGAAGGTGCGGGAAGGGAAGGTGCGGGAAGGGAAGGTGCGGGAAGGGAAGGGAAGGGAAGGGAAGGTGCGGGAAGGGAAGGTGCGGGAAGGGAAGGGAAGTTGCGGGAAGGGAAGGGAAGGGAAGGGAAGGGAAGGGAAGGGAAGGGAAAGGAAGGGAAGGGAAGGGAAGGGAAGGGAAGGGAAGGGAAGGGAAGGGAAGGTGCGGGAAGGTGCGGGAAGGGAAGGGAAGGGAAGGGAAGGGAAGGGAAGGGAAGGGAAGGTGCGGGAAGGTAAGGGAAGGTGCGGGAAGGGAAGGGAAGGGAAGGGAAGGGAAGGGAAGGGAAGGGAAGGGAAGGGAAGGGAAGGGAAGGGAAGGGAAGGGAAGGGAAGGGAAGGGAAGGGAAGGGAAGGGAAGGGAAGGGAAGGTGCGGGAAGGGAAGGGAAGGGAAGGTGCGGGAAGGGAAGGGAAGGTGCGGGAAGGGAAGGGAAGGGAAGGGAAGGGAAGGGAAGGGAAGGGAAGGGAAGGGAAGGGAAGGGAAGGGAAGGGAAGGGAAGGGAAGGGAAGGGAAGGGAAGGGAAGGGAAGGGAAGGGAAGGGAAGGGAAGGGAAGGTGTGGGAAGGTGTGGGAAGGGAAGGTGCGGGAAGGTGCGGGAAGGTGCGGGAAGGGAAGGGAAGGGAAGGGAAGGTGCGGGAAGGGAAGGGAAGGGAAGGGAAGGGAAGGGAAGGGAAGGGAAGGGAAGGGAAGGTGCGGGAAGGGAAGGGAAGGTGTGGGAAGGTGTGGGAAGGTGTGGGAAGGTGTGGGAAGGTGTGGGAAGGTGTGGGAAGGTGTGGGAAGGGAAGGGAAGGGAAGGGAAGGGAAGGGAAGGGAAGGGAAGGGAAGCAAAAAAGGGAAGGGAAGGGCAGGGAAGGGCAGGGAAGGGCAGGGAAGGGCAGGGAAGGGAAGGGAAGGGAAGGGAAGGGAAGGGAAGGGAAGGGAAGGGAAGGGAAGGGAAGGGAAGGGAAGGGAAGGGAAGGGAAGGGAAGGGAAGGGAAGGGAAGGGAAGGTGCGGGAAGGGAAGGTGCGGGAAGGTGCGGGAAGGGAAGGTGCGGGAAGGGAAGGTGCGGGAAGGTGCGGGAAGGGAAGGTGCGGGAAGGGAAGGGAAGGTGCGGGAAGGTGCGGGAAGGTGCGGGAAGGTGCGGGAAGGTGTGGGAAGGGAAGGGAAGGGAAGGGAAGGGAAGGGAAGGGAAGGGAAGGGAAGGGAAGGGAAGGGAAGGGAAGGGAAGGGAAGGGAAGGGAAGGGAAGGGAAGGGAAGGGAAGGGAAGGTGCGGGAAGGGAAGGGAAGGGAAGGGAAGGGAAGGGAAGGGAAGGGAAGGGAAGGGAAGGGAAGGGAAGGGAAGGGAAGGGAAGGGAAGGGAAGGGAAGGGAAGGGAAGGGAAGGGAAGGGAAGGGAAGGGAAGGTGTGGGAAGGTGTGGGAAGGGAAGGGAAGGGAAGGTGTGGGAAGGGAAGGTGTGGGATGGGAAGGTGTGTGAAGGGAAGTTGTGGGAAGGGAAGGTGCGGGAAGGTGCGGGAAGGTGCGGGATGGTGCGGGAAGGGAAGGGAAGGTGCGGGAAGGGAAGGTGCGGGAAGGGAAGGTGCGGGAAGGGAAGGGAAGGGAAGGGAAGGTGCGGGAAGGTGCGGGAAGGTGCGGGAAGGGAAGGTGCGGGAAGGGAAGGGAAGAGAAGGGAAGGTGCGGGAAGGGAAGGTGCGGGAAGGGAAGGTGCGGGAAGGGAAGGGAAGGGAAGGGAAGGTGCGGGAAGGGAAGGTGCGGGAAGGGAAGGGAAGTTGCGGGAAGGGAAGGGAAGGGAAGGGAAGGGAAGGGAAGGGAAGGGAAAGGAAGGGAAGGGAAGGGAAGGGAAGGGAAGGGAAGGGAAGGGAAGGTGCAGGAAGGGAAGGTGCGGGAAGGGAAGGTGCGGGAAGGGAAGGTGCGGGAAGGTGCGGGAAGGTGCGGGAAGGTGCGGGAAGGGAAGGTGCGGGAAGGTGCGGGAAGGGAAGGGAAGGGAAGGTGCGGGAAGGGAAGGTGCGGGAAGGGAAGGTGCGGGAAGGGAAGGTGCGGGAAGGGAAGGGAAGGGAAGGGAAGGTGCGGGAAGGGAAGGTGCGGGAAGGGAAGGGAAGTTGCGGGAAGGGAAGGGAAGGGAAGGGAAGGGAAGGGAAGGGAAGGGAAAGGAAGGGAAGGGAAGGGAAGGGAAGGGAAGGGAAGGGAAGGGAAGGGAAGGTGCGGGAAGGTGCGGGAAGGGAAGGGAAGGGAAGGGAAGGGAAGGGAAGGGAAGGGAAGGTGCGGGAAGGTAAGGGAAGGTGCGGGAAGGGAAGGGAAGGGAAGGGAAGGGAAGGGAAGGGAAGGGAAGGGAAGGGAAGGGAAGGGAAGGGAAGGGAAGGGAAGGGAAGGGAAGGGAAGGGAAGGGAAGGGAAGGGAAGGGAAGGTGCGGGAAGGGAAGGGAAGGGAAGGTGCGGGAAGGGAAGGGAAGGTGCGGGAAGGGAAGGGAAGGGAAGGGAAGGGAAGGGAAGGGAAGGGAAGGGAAGGGAAGGGAAGGGAAGGGAAGGGAAGGGAAGGGAAGGGAAGGGAAGGGAAGGGAAGGGAAGGGAAGGGAAGGGAAGGTGTGGGAAGGTGTGGGAAGGGAAGGTGCGGGAAGGTGCGGGAAGGTGCGGGAAGGGAAGGGAAGGGAAGGGAAGGTGCGGGAAGGGAAGGGAAGGGAAGGGAAGGGAAGGGAAGGGAAGGGAAGGGAAGGGAAGGTGCGGGAAGGGAAGGGAAGGTGTGGGAAGGTGTGGGAAGGTGTGGGAAGGTGTGGGAAGGTGTGGGAAGGTGTGGGAAGGGAAGGGAAGGGAAGGGAAGGGAAGGGAAGGGAAGGGAAGCAAAAAAGGGAAGGGAAGGGCAGGGAAGGGCAGGGAAGGGCAGGGAAGGGCAGGGAAGGGAAGGGAAGGGAAGGGAAGGGAAGGGAAGGGAAGGGAAGGGAAGGGAAGGGAAGGGAAGGGAAGGGAAGGGAAGGGAAGGGAAGGGAAGGGAAGGTGCGGGAAGGGAAGGTGCGGGAAGGTGCGGGAAGGGAAGGTGCGGGAAGGGAAGGTGCGGGAAGGTGCGGGAAGGGAAGGTGCGGGAAGGGAAGGGAAGGTGCGGGAAGGTGCGGGAAGGTGCGGGAAGGTGCGGGAAGGTGTGGGAAGGGAAGGGAAGGGAAGGGAAGGGAAGGGAAGGGAAGGGAAGGGAAGCAAAAAAGGGAAGGGAAGGGCAGGGAAGGGCAGGGAAGGGCAGGGAAGGGCAGGGAAGGGAAGGGAAGGGAAGGGAAGGGAAGGGAAGGGAAGGGAAGGGAAGGGAAGGGAAGGTGCGGGAAGGGAAGGGAAGGGAAGGGAAGGGAAGGGAAGGGAAGGGAAGGGAAGGGAAGGGAAGGGAAGGTGCGGGAAGGGAAGGTGCGGGAAGGGAAGGGAAGGGAAGGTGCGGGAAGGGAAGGTGCGGGAAGGTGCGGGAAGGGAAGGTGCGGGAAGGTGCGGGAAGGTGCGGGAAGGGAAGGGAAGGGAAGGGAAGGTGCGGGAAGGGAAGGTGCGGGAAGGGAAGGTGCGGGAAGGGAAGGTGCGGGAAGGGAAGGGAAGGGAAGGGAAGGGAAGGGAAGGGAAGGGAAGGGAAGGGAAGGGAAGGAAAAAAGGGAAGGTGCGGGAAGGTGCGGGAAGGTGCGGGAAGGGAAGGGAAGGTGCGGGAAGGTGCGGGAAGGGAAGGTGCGGGAAGGTGCGGGAAGGTGCGGGAAGGTGCGGGAAGGGAAGGGAAGGGAAGGGAAGGGAAGGGAAGGGAAGGGAAGGTGCGGGAAGGGAAGGGAAGGTGTGGGAAGGGAAGGTGTGGGAAGGGAAGGGAAGGTGTGGGAAGGGAAGGGAAGGTGTGGGAAGGGAAGGTGTGGGAAGGGAAGGGAAGGTGTGGGAAGGGAAGGGAAGGGAAGGTGTGGGAAGGGAAGGGAAGGGAAGGGAAGGGAAGGGAAGGGAAGGGAAGGGAAGGGAAGGGAAGGGAAGGGAAGGGAAGGTGCGGGAAGGGAAGGGAAGGGAAGGAAGGGAAGGGAAGGGAAGGGAAGGGAAGGGAAGGGAAGGGAAGGGAAGGGAAGGGAAGGGAAGGGAAGGGAAGGGAAGGGAAGGGAAGGGAAGGGAAGGGAAGGGAAGGGAAGGGAAGGGAAGGTGCGGGAAGGGAAGGGAAGGGAAGGGAAGGGAAGGGAAGGGAAGGTGCGGGAAGGGAAGGGAAGGTGCGGGAAGGGAAGGGAAGGGAAGGGAAGGGAAGGGAAGGGAAGGGAAGGGAAGGGAAGGGAAGGGAAGGGAAGGGAAGGGAAGGTGTGGGAAGGGAAGGGAAGGTGTGGGAAGGGAAGGGAAGGTGTGGGAAGGGAAGGGAAGGCGTGGGAAGGGAAGGTGCGGGAAGGGAAGGTGCGGGAAGGGAAGGGAAGGTGCGGGAAGCTGCGGGAAGGGAAGGGAAGGGAAGGGAAGGTGCGGGAAGGGAAGGGAAGGTGCGGGAAGGGAAGGTGCGGGAAGGGAAGGTGCGGGAAGGGAAGGTGCGGGAAGGGAAGGGAAGGTGCGGGAAGGGAAGGGAAGGTGCGGGAAGGGAAGGGAAGGGAAGGTGCGGGAAGGGAAGGGAAGGGAAGGTGCGGGAAGGTGCGGGAAGGGAAGGTGCGGGAAGGGAAGGGAAGGTGCGGGAAGGTGCGGGAAGGGAAGGTGCGGGAAGGGAAGGGAAGGGAAGGGAAGGGAAGGGAAGGGAAGGGAAGGGAAGGGAAGGGAAGGGAAGGGAAGGGAAGGGAAGGGAAGGGAAGGTGCGGGAAGGGAAGGGAAGGGAAGGGAAGGGAAGGGAAGGGAAGGGAAGGGAAGGGAAGGGAAGGGAAGGGAAGGGAAGGGAAGGGAAGGGAAGGGAAGGGAAGGTGTGGGAAGGGAAGGGAAGGGAAGGGAAGGGAAGGGAAGGGAAGGGAAGGGAAGGGAAGGGAAGGGAAGGGAAGGGAAGGGAAGGGAAGGGAAGGGAAGGGAAGGGAAGGGAAGGGAAGGTGTGGGAAGGGAAGGGAAGGGAAGGGAAGGGAAGGGAAGGGAAGGGAAGGGAAGGGAAGGTGCGGGAAGGGAAGGGAAGGGAAGGGAAGGGAAGGGAAGGGAAGGGAAGGGAAGGGAAGGGAAGGGAAGGGAAGGGAAGGGAAGGGAAGGGAAGGGAAGGGAAGGGAAGGGAAGGGAAGGGAAGGGAAGGGAAGGGAAGGGAAGGGAAGGGAAGGGAAGGGAAGGGAAGGGAAGGTGCGGGAAGGGAAGGGAAGGGAAGGGAAGGGAAGGGAAGGGAAGGGAAGGGAAGGGAAGGGAAGGGAAGGGAAGGGAAGGGAAGGTGCGGGAAGGGAAGGGAAGGTGCGGGAAGGGAAGGGAAGGTGCGGGAAGGGAAGGGAAGGTGCGGGAAGGGAAGGGAAGGTGCGGGAAGGGAAGGTGCGGGAAGGGAAGGTGCGGGAAGGGAAGGGAAGGGAAGGGAAGGGAAGGGAAGGGAAGGGAAGGGAAGGGAAGGGAAGGGAAGGGAAGGGAAGGGAAGGGAAGGGAAGGGAAGGGAAGGGAAGGGAAGGGAAGGGAAGGGAAGGGAAGGTGCGGGAAGGGAAGGGAAGGGAAGGGAAGGTGCGGGAAGGGAAGGTGCGGGAAGGGAAGGTGCGGGAAGGGAAGGGAAGGGAAGGGAAGGGAAGGGAAGGGAAGGGAAGGGAAGGGAAGGGAAGGGAAGGGAAGGGAAGGGAAGGTGCGGGAAGGGAAGGTGCGGGAAGGGAAGGTGCGGGAAGGGAAGGGAAGGGAAGGTGCGGGAAGGGAAGGTGCGGGAAGGGAAGGGAAGGGAAGGGAAGGGAAGGGAAGGGAAGGGAAGGGAAGGGAAGGGAAGGGAAGGGAAGGGAAGGGAAGGGAAGGGAAGGGAAGGTGCGGGAAGGGAAGGGAAGGGAAGGTGCGGGAAGGTGCGGGAAGGTGCGGGAAGGGAAGGTGCGGGAAGGGAAGGTGCGGGAAGGGAAGGTGCGGGAAGGGAAGGGAAGGGAAGGGAAGGTGCGGGAAGGGAAGGTGCGGGAAGGGAAGGGAAGGGAAGGGAAGGGAAGGGAAGGGAAGGGAAGGGAAGGGAAGGGAAGGGAAGGGAAGGGAAGGGAAGGGAAGGGAAGGGAAGGGAAGGGAAGGTGCGGGAAGGGAAGGGAAGGGAAGGTGCGGGAAGGGAAGGGAAGGGAAGGGAAGGGAAGGGAAGGGAAGGGAAGGGAAGGGAAGGGAAGGGAAGGGAAGGGAAGGGAAGGTGTGGGAAGGGAAGGTGTGGGAAGGGAAGGGAAGGGAAGGGAAGGGAAGGGAAGGGAAGGGAAGGGAAGGGAAGGGAAGGGAAGGGAAGGGAAGGGAAGGTGCGGGAAGGGAAGGGAAGGTGCGGGAAGGGAAGGTGCGGGAAGGGAAGGGAAGGGAAGGGAAGGGAAGGTGCGGGAAGGTGCGGGAAGGGAAGGGAAGGTGCGGGAAGGGAAGGTGCGGGAAGGGAAGGGAAGGGAAGGTGCGGGAAGGTGCGGGAAGGTGCGGGAAGGGAAGGGAAGGGAAGGGAAGGGAAGGGAAGGGAAGGGAAGGGAAGGGAAGGGAAGGGAAGGGAAGGGAAGGGAAGGGAAGGGAAGGGAAGGGAAGGGAAGGGAAGGGAAGGGAAGGGAAGGGAAGGGAAGGGAAGGTGCGGGAAGGGAAGAGAAGGGAAGGGAAGGGAAGGTGCGGGAAGGGAAGGTGTGGGAAGGGAAGGGAAGGTGCGGGAAGGTGCGGGAAGGTGCGGGAAGGGAAGGGAATAGAAGGGAAGGGAAGGGAAGGGAAGGGAAGGGAAGGGAAGGGAAGGGAAGGGAAGGGAAGGGAAGGGAAGGGAAGGGAAGGGAAGGGAAGGGAAGGGAAGGGAAGGGAAGGGAAGGGAAGGGAAGGGAAGGGAAGGGAAGGGAAGGGAAGGGAAGGGAAGGGAAGGTGCGGGAAGGTGCGGGAAGGGAAGGGAAGGGAAGGGAAGGGAAGGGAAGGGAAGGTGTGGGAAGGGAAGGGAAGGTGCGGGAAGGGAAGGTGCGGGAAGGGAAGGGAAGGGAAGGGAAGGGAAGGGAAGGGAAGGGAAGGGAAGGGAAGGTGTGGGAAGGGAAGGTGCGGGAATGTGCGGGAAGGGAAGGTGCGGGAAGGGAAGGTGCGGGAAGGGAAGGGAAGGGAAGGTGCGGGAAGGGAAGGGAAGGGAAGGGAAGGGAAGGGAAGGGAAGGGAAGGGAAGGGAAGGGAAGGGAAGGGAAGGGAAGGGAAGGGAAGGGAAGGGAAGGGAAGGGAAGGGAAGGGAAGGGAAGGGAAGGGAAGGGAAGGGAAGGGAAGGTGTGGGAAGGTGTGGGAAGGTGTGGGAAGGGAAGGGAAGGGAAGGTGTGGGAAGGGAAGGGAAGGGAAGGGAAGGGAAGGGAAGGGAAGGGAAGGGAAGGGAAGGGAAGGGAAGGGAAGGGAAGGGAAGGGAAGGGAAGGGAAGGGAAGGGAAGGGAAGGGAAGGGAAGGGAAGGGAAGGGAAGGGAAGGGAAGGGAAGGGAAGGTGCGGGAAGGGAAGGGAAGGGAAGGGAAGGGAAGGGAAGGGAAGGGAAGGGAAGGGAAGGGAAGGTGCGGGAATGTGCGGGAAGGTGCGGGAAGGGAAGGTGCGGGAAGGTGCGGGAAGGGAAGGTGCGGGAAGGGAAGGTGCGGGAAGGGAAGGTGCGGGAAGGGAAGGGAAGGTGCGGGAAGGGAAGGTGCGGGAAGGTGCGGGAAGGTGCGGGAAGGTGCGGGAAGGTGCGGGAAGGTGCGGGAAGGGAAGGGAAGGTGTGGGAAGGGAAGGGAAGGGAAGGTGTGGGAAGGGAAGGGAAGGGAAGGGAAGGGAAGGTGCGGGAAGGGAAGGGAAGGGAAGGGAAGGGAAGGGAAGGGAAGGGAAGGGAAGGGAAGGGAAGGGAAGGGAAGGGAAGGGAAGGGAAGGGAAGGGAAGGGAAGGGAAGGGAAGGGAAGGGAAGGGAAGGTGCGGGAAGGGAAGGGAAGGGAAGGGAAGGGAAGGGAAGGGAAGGGAAGGGAAGGGAAGGGAAGGGAAGGGAAGGGAAGGGAAGGGAAGGGAAGGGAAGGGAAGGGAAGGTGCGGGAAGGGAAGGGAAGGTGCGGGAAGGGAAGGGAAGGTGCGGGAAGGGAAGGTGCGGGAAGGGAAGGTGCGGGAAGGGAAGGTGCGGGAAGGGAAGGGAAGGGAAGGGAAGGGAAGGGAAGGGAAGGGAAGGGAAGGGAAGGGAAGGGAAGGGAAGGGAAGGGAAGGGAAGGGAAGGTGCGGGAAGGGAAGGGAAGGGAAGGGAAGGTGCGGGAAGGGAAGGTGCAGGAAGGGAAGGTGCGGGAAGGGAAGGGAAGGGAAGGGAAGGGAAGGGAAGGGAAGGGAAGGGAAGGGAAGGGAAGGGAAGGGAAGGGAAGGGAAGGGAAGGGAAGGGAAGGTGCGGGAAGGGAAGGTGCGGGAAGGGAAGGGAAGGGAAGGTGCGGGAAGGGAAGGTGCGGGAAGGGAAGGGAAGGGAAGGGAAGGGAAGGGAAGGGAAGGGAAGGGAAGGGAAGGGAAGGGAAGGGAAGGGAAGGGAAGGGAAGGGAAGGGAAGGGAAGGGAAGGTGCGGGAAGGGAAGGGAAGGGAAGGTGCGGGAAGGTGCGGGAAGGTGCGGGAAGGGAAGGTGCGGGAAGGGAAGGTGCGGGAAGGGAAGGTGCGGGAAGGGAAGGTGCGGGAAGGGAAGGGAAGGGAAGGGAAGGGAAGGGAAGGGAAGGGAAGGGAAGGGAAGGGAAGGGAAGGGAAGGGAAGGGAAGGGAAGGGAAGGTGCGGGAAGGGAAGGGAAGGGAAGGTGCGGGAAGGGAAGGGAAGGGAAGGGAAGGGAAGGGAAGGGAAGGGAAGGGAAGGGAAGGTGTGGGAAGGGAAGGTGTGGGAAGGGAAGGGAAGGGAAGGGAAGGGAAGGGAAGGGAAGGGAAGGGAAGGGAAGGGAAGGGAAGGGAAGGGAAGGGAAGGGAAGGGAAGGTGCGGGAAGGGAAGGGAAGGTGCGGGAAGGTGCGGGAAGGTGCGGGAAGGGAAGGTGCGGGAAGGGAAGGGAAGGGAAGGGAAGGTGCGGGAAGGTGCGGGAAGGGAAGGGAAGGTGCGGGAAGGGAAGGTGCGGGAAGGGAAGGTGCGGGAAGGTGCGGGAAGGGAAGGGAAGGGAAGGGAAGGGAAGGGAAGGGAAGGGAAGGGAAGGGAAGGGAAGGGAAGGGAAGGGAAGGGAAGGGAAGGGAAGGGAAGGGAAGGGAAGGGAAGGGAAGGGAAGGGAAGGGAAGGGAAGGGAAGGGAAGGTGCGGGAAGGGAAGAGAAGGGAAGGGAAGGGAAGGTGCGGGAAGGGAAGGTGTGGGAAGGGAAGGGAAGGTGCGGGAAGGTGCGGGAAGGTGCGGGAAGGGAAGGGAATAGAAGGGAAGGGAAGGGAAGGGAAGGGAAGGGAAGGGAAGGGAAGGGAAGGGAAGGGAAGGGAAGGGAAGGGAAGGGAAGGGAAGGGAAGGGAAGGGAAGGGAAGGGAAGGGAAGGGAAGGGAAGGGAAGGGAAGGGAAGGGAAGGGAAGGGAAGGGAAGGGAAGGGAAGGGAAGGGAAGGGAAGGGAAGGGAAGGTGTGGGAAGGGAAGGGAAGGTGCGGGAAGGGAAGGGAAGGGAAGGGAAGGGAAGGGAAGGGAAGGGAAGGGAAGGGAAGGTGTGGGAAGGGAAGGTGCGGGAATGTGCGGGAAGGGAAGGTGCGGGAAGGGAAGGTGCGGGAAGGGAAGGGAAGGGAAGGTGCGGGAAGGGAAGGGAAGGGAAGGGAAGGGAAGGGAAGGGAAGGGAAGGGAAGGGAAGGGAAGGGAAGGGAAGGGAAGGGAAGGGAAGGGAAGGGAAGGGAAGGGAAGGGAAGGGAAGGGAAGGGAAGGGAAGGGAAGGGAAGGGAAGGGAAGGGAAGGGAAGGGAAGGGAAGGGAAGGGAAGGTGTGGGAAGGTGTGGGAAGGTGTGGGAAGGGAAGGTGCGGGAAGGTGCGGGAAGGGAAGGTGCGGGAAGGTGCGGGAAGGGAAGGGAAGGGAAGGGAAGGGAAGGGAAGGGAAGGGAAGGGAAGGTGTGGGAAGGGAAGGGAAGGTGTGGGAAGGTGTGGGAAGGTGTGGGAAGGTGTGGGAAGGGAAGGTGCGGGAAGGTGCGGGAAGGGAAGGTGCGGGAAGGGAAGGTGCGGGAAGGTGCGGGAAGGTGCGGGAAGGGAAGGTGCGGGAAGGTGCGGGAAGGGAAGGTGCGGGAAGGGAAGGGAAGGTGCGGGAAGGGAAGGTGCGGGAAGGGAAGGGAAGGTGCGGGAAGGGAAGGTGCGGGAAGGTGCGGGAAGGGAAGGTGCGGGAAGGGAAGGGAAGGTGCGGGAAGGGAAGGTGCGGGAAGGGAAGGGAAGGTGCGGGAAGGGAAGGTGCGGGAAGGGAAGGTGCGGGAAGGTGCGGGAAGGTGCGGGAAGGTGCGGGAAGGTGCGGGAAGGGAAGGGAAGGGAAGGTGCGGGAAGGGAAGGGAAGGGAAGGGAAGGGAAGGGAAGGGAAGGGAAGGGAAGGGAAGGGAAGGGAAGGGAAGGGAAGGGAAGGGAAGGTGCGGGAAGGGAAGGGAAGGGAAGGGAAGGGAAGGGAAGGGAAGGGAAGGGAAGGGAAGGGAAGGGAAGGGAAGGGAAGGGAAGGGAAGGGAAGGGAAGGGAAGGGAAGGGAAGGGAAGGTGTGGGAAGGGAAGGGAAGGGAAGGGAAGGTGCGGGAAGGTGCGGGAAGGGAAGGTGCGGGAAGGTGCGGGAAGGTGCGGGAAGGGAAGGGAAGGGAAGGTGCGGGAAGGGAAGGGAAGGTGCGGGAAGGGAAGGGAAGGTGCGGGAAGGTGCGGGAAGGTGCGGGAAGGTGCGGGAAGGGAAGGTGTGGGAAGGTGTGGGAAGGGAAGGGAAGGGAAGGGAAGGGAAGGGAAGGTGTGGGAAGGGAAGGTTTGGGAAGGGAAGGTGTGGGAAGGGAAGGGAAGGGAAGGTTTGGGAAGGGAAGGGAAGGGAAGGGAAGGGAAGGGAAGGGAAGGGAAGGGAAGGGAAGGGAAGGGAAGGGAAGGGAAGGGAAGGGAAGGGAAGGGAAGGGAAGGGAAGGGAAGGGAAGGGAAGGGAAGGGAAGGGAAGGGAAGGGAAGGGAAGGGAAGGGAAGGGAAGGTGCGGGAAGGGAAGGGAAGGGAAGGGAAGGGAAAGGAAGGGAAGGTGCGGGAAGGGAAGGGAAGGTGCGGGAAGGGAAGGGAAGGGAAGGTGCGGGAAGGGAAGGGAAGGTGCGGGAAGGTGCGGGAAGGTGCGGGAAGGTGCGGGAAGGTGCGGGAAGGGAAGGGAAGGTGTGGGAAGGGAAGGGAAGGGAAGGGAAGGGAAGGTGCGGGAAGGGAAGGGAAGGTGCGGGAAGGGAAGGGAAGGTGCGGGAAGGTGCGGGAAGGTGCGGGAAGGTGCGGGAAGGTGCGGGAAGGTGCGGGAAGGTGCGGGAAGGGAAGGGAAGGGAAGGGAAGGGAAGGGAAGGGAAGGGAAGGGAAGGGAAGGGAAGGGAAGGTGCGGGAAGGGAAGGTGCGGGAAGGGAAGGTGCGGGAAGGTGCGGGAAGGTGCGGGAAGGTGCGGGAAGGTGCGGGAAGGTGCGGGAAGGGAAGGGAAGGGAAGGGAAGGGAAGGGAAGGGAAGGGAAGGGAAGGGAAGGGAAGGTGCGGGAAGGGAAGGGAAGGGAAGGGAAGGTGCGGGAAGGGAAGGGAAGGTGCGGGAAGGGAAGGGAAGGTGCGGGAAGGTGCGGGAAGGGAAGGGGAGGTGCGGGAAGGGAAGGGAAGGTGCGGGAAGGTGCGGGAAGGTGCGGGAAGGTGCGGGAAGGGAAGGGAAGGGAAGGGAAGGGAAGGTGCGGGAAGGGAAGGGAAGGTGCGGGAAGGGAAGGTGCGGGAAGGTGCGGGAAGGTGCGGGAAGGTGCGGGAAGGTGCGGGAAGGGAAGGTGCGGGAAGTTGCGGGAAGGGAAGGGAAGGGAAGGGAAGGGAAGGGAAGGGAAGGGAAGGGAAGGGAAGGGAAGGGAAGGGAAGGGAAGGGAAGGGAAGGGAAGGGAAGGGAAGGGAAGGGAAGGGAAGGGAAGGGAAGGGAAGGGAAGGGAAGGGAAGGGAAGGGAAGGGAAGGGAAGGGAAGGTGTGGGAAGGTGTGGGAAGGTGTGGGAAGGGAAGGTGCGGGAAGGTGCGGGAAGGTGCGGGAAGGTGCGGGAAGGTGCGGGAAGGGAAGGGAAGGGAAGGGAAGGGAAGGGAAGGGAAGGGAAGGGAAGGGAAGGGAAGGGAAGGTGCGGGAAGGGAAGGGAAGGTGCGGGAAGGTGCGGGAAGGTGCGGGAAGGTGCGGGAAGGTGCGGGAAGGTGCGGGAAGGTGTGGGAAGGGAAGGGAAGGGCAGGGAAGGGCAGGGAAGGTGCGGGAAGGGAAGGGAAGGGAAGGGAAGGGAAGGGAAGGGAAGGGAAGGGAAGGGAAGGGAAGGGAAGGGAAGGGAAGGGAAGGGAAGGGAAGGGAAGGGAAGGGAAGGGAAGGGAAGGGAAGGGAAGGGAAGGGAAGGGAAGGGAAGGTGCGGGAAGGGAAGGTGCGGGAAGGTGCGGGAAGGTGCGGGAAGGGAAGGGAAGGGAAGGGAAGGGAAGGGAAGGGAAGGGAAGGTGCGGGAAGGGAAGGGAAGGTGCGGGAAGGTGCGGGAAGGTGCGGGAAGGTGTGGGAAGGTGTGGGAAGGTGTGGGAAGGGAAGGGAAGGGAAGGGAAGCAAAAAAGGGAAGGGAAGGTGCGGGAAGGGCAGGGAAGGGCAGGGAAGGTGCGGGAAGGGAAGGGAAGGGAAGGGAAGGGAAGGGAAGGGAAGGGAAGGGAAGGGAAGGGAAGGGAAGGGAAGGGAAGGGAAGGGAAGGGAAGGGAAGGGAAGGGAAGGGAAGGGAAGGGAAGGGAAGGGAAGGGAAGGGAAGGGAAGGGAAGGGAAGGGAAGGGAAGGGAAGGGAAGGGAAGGTGCGGGAAGGGAAGGTGCGGGAAGGTGCGGGAAGGGAAGGGAAGGTGCGGGAAGGGAAGGGATGGTGCGGGAAGGGAAGGTGCGGGAAGGGAAGGTGCGGGAAGGGAAGGGAAGGGAAGGGAAGGTGCGGGAAGGGAAGGGAAGGGAAGGGAAGGGAAGGGAAGGGAAGGGAAGGGAAGGGAAGGGAAGGGAAGGGAAGGGAAGGGAAGGAAAAAAGGGAAGGTGCGGGAAGGTGCGGGAAGGTGCGGGAAGGTGCGGGAAGGTGCGGGAAGGGAAGAGAAGGGAAGGGAAGGTGCGGGAAGGGAAGGGAAGGGAAGGGAAGGGAAGGGAAGGGAAGGGAAGGGAAGGGAAGGGAAGGGAAGGGAAGGGAAGGGAAGGGAAGGGAAGGGAAGGGAAGGGAAGGGAAGGGAAGGGAAGGGAAGGGAAGGGAAGGGAAGGGAAGGGAAGGGAAGGGAAGGGAAGGTGTGGGAAGGGAAGGTGTGGGAAGGGAAGGGAAGGTGTGGGAAGGGAAGGGAAGGTGTGGGAAGGGAAGGTGTGGGAAGGGAAGGGAAGGTGTGGGAAGGTGTGGGAAGGGAAGGTGTGGGAAGGGAAGGGAAGGTGTGGGAAGGTGTGGGAAGGTGTGGGAAGGTGTGGGAAGGGAAGGGAAGGGAAGGGAAGGGAAGGGAAGGGAAGGGAAGGGAAGGGAAGGGAAGGGAAGGGAAGGGAAGGGAAGGGAAGGGAAGGGAAGGGAAGGGAAGGGAAGGGAAGGGAAGGGAAGGGAAGGGAAGGGAAGGGAAGGGAAGGGAAGGGAAGGGAAGGGAAGGGAAGGGAAGGGAAGGTGTGGGAAGGGAAGGGAAGGTGTGGGAAGGGAAGGGAAGGGAAGGGAAGGGAAGGGAAGGGAAGGGAAGGGAAGGGAAGGGAAGGGAAGGGAAGGGAAGGGAAGGGAAGGGAAGGGAAGGGAAGGTGCGGGAAGGTGCGGGAAGGGAAGGGAAGGGAAGGGAAGGGAAGGTGTGGGAAGGGAAGGGAAGGTGTGGGAAGGGAAGGGAAGGTGTGGGAAGGGAAGGGAAGGTGTGGGAAGGGAAGGGAAGGTGTGGGAAGGGAAGGGAAGGTGTGGGAAGGGAAGGTGCGGGAAGGTGCGGGAAGGTGCGGGAAGGGAAGGGAAGGGAAGGGAAGGTGCGGGAAGGGAAGGGAAGGTGCGGGAAGGGAAGGTGCGGGAAGGGAAGGTGCGGGAAGGGAAGGTGCGGGAAGGGAAGGGAAGGTGCGGGAAGGGAAGGGAAGGGAAGGTGCGGGAAGGGAAGGGAAGGGAAGGTGCGGGAAGGTGCGGGAAGGGAAGGTGCGGGAAGGTGCGGGAAGGTGCGGGAAGGGAAGGGAAGGTGCGGGAAGGGAAGGTGCGGGAAGGGAAGGGAAGGGAAGGTGCGGGAAGGGAAGGGAAGGGAAGGGAAGGGAAGGTGCGGGAAGGGAAGGGAAGGGAAGGGAAGGGAAGGGAAGGGAAGGGAAGGGAAGGGAAGGGAAGGGAAGGGAAGGGAAGGTGCGGGAAGGGAAGGGAAGGGAAGGGAAGGGAAGGTGCGGGAAGGGAAGGGAAGGGAAGGGAAGGGAAGGGAAGGGAAGGGAAGGGAAGGGAAGGGAAGGGAAGGGAAGGGAAGGGAAGGGAAGGGAAGGGAAGGGAAGGTGCGGGAAGGTGCGGGAAGGGAAGGGAAGGTGCGGGAAGGGAAGGGAAGGTGCGGGAAGGGAAGGTGCGGGAAGGGAAGGTGCGGGAAGGTGCGGGAAAGTGCGGGAAGGGAAGGTGCGGGAAGGGAAGGGAAGGTGCGGGAAGGGAAGGGAAGGGAAGGGAAGGGAAGGGAAGGGAAGGGAAGGTGCGGGAAGGGAAGGGAAGGGAAGGGAAGGGAAGGGAAGGGAAGGGAAGGGAAGGGAAGGGAAGGGAAGGGAAGGGAAGGGAAGGGAAGGGAAGGGAAGGGAAGGGAAGGGAAGGGAAGGGAAGGGAAGGGAAGGGAAGGGAAGGTGTGGGAAGGGAAGGGAAGGGAAGGGAAGGGAAGGGAAGGGAAGGGAAGGGAAGGGAAGGGAAGGGAAGGGAAGGGAAGGGAAGGGAAGGGAAGGGAAGGGAAGGGAAGGGAAGGGAAGGGAAGGGAAGGGAAGGGAAGGGAAGGGAAGGGAAGGGAAGGGAAGGTGCGGGAAGGGAAGGGAAGGTGCGGGAAGGTGCGGGAAGGTGCGGGAAGGGAAGGTGCGGGAAGGGAAGGGAAGGGAAGGGAAGGGAAGGTGCGGGAAGGTGCGGGAAGGGAAGGTGCAGGAAGGTGCGGGAAGGGAAGGGAAGGGAAGGGAAGGTGCGGGAAGGGAAGGTGCGGGAAGGGAAGGGAAGGTGCGGGAAGGGAAGGTGCGGGAAGGTGCGGGAAGGTGCGGGAAGGTGCGGGAAGGGAAGGGAAGGTGTGGGAAGGGAAGGTGCGGGAAGGTGCGGGAAGGGAAGGGAAGGGAAGGGAAGGGAAGGGAAGGGAAGGGAAGGGAAGGGAAGGGAAGGGAAGGGAAGGGAAGGTGCGGGAAGGGAAGGGAAGGTGCGGGAAGGGAAGGGAAGGTGCGGGAAGGGAAGGGAAGGTGCGGGAAGGGAAGGGAAGGTGCGGGAAGGGAAGGGAAGGGAAGGGAAGGGAAGGGAAGGGAAGGGAAGGGAAGGGAAGGGAAGGGAAGGGAAGGGAAGGGAAGGGAAGGGAAGGGAAGGGAAGGGAAGGGAAGGTGCGGGAAGGGAAGGGAAGGGAAGGTGCGGGAAGGTGCGGGAAGGTGCGGGAAGGTGCGGGAAGGGAAGGTGCGGGAAGGGAAGGTGCGGGAAGGGAAGGTGCGGGAAGGGAAGGTGCGGGAAGGGAAGGTGCGGGAAGGGAAGGGAAGGGAAGGTGCGGGAAGGGAAGGTGCGGGAAGGGAAGGGAAGGGAAGGGAAGGGAAGGGAAGGGAAGGGAAGGGAAGGGAAGGGAAGGGAAGGGAAGGTGCGGGAAGGGAAGGTGCGGGAAGGTGCGGGAAGGTGCGGGAAGGTGCGGGAAGGTGCGGGAAGGGAAGGTGCGGGAAGGGAAGGGAAGGGAAGGTGTGGGAAGGTGTGGGAAGGTGTGGGAAGGGAAGGGAAGGGAAGGGAAGGGAAGGGAAGGGAAGGGAAGGGAAGGGAAGGGAAGGGAAGGGAAGGGAAGGGAAGGGAAGGGAAGGGAAGGGAAGGGAAGGGAAGGGAAGGGAAGGGAAGGTGCGGGAAGGGAAGGGAAGGGAAGGGAAGGGAAGGGAAGGGAAGGGAAGGGAAGGGAAGGGAAGGGAAGGGAAGGGAAGGGAAGTGAAGGTGCGGGAAGGGAAGGGAAGGGAAGGGAAGGGAAGGGAAGGGAAGGGAAGGGAAGGGAAGGTGCGGGAAGGGAAGGGAAGGGAAGGTGCGGGAAGGTGCGGGAAGGTGCGGGAAGGGAAGGGAAGGGAAGGGAAGGGAAGGGAAGGGAAGGGAAGGGAAGGGAAGGGAAGGGAAGGGAAGGGAAGGGAAGGGAAGGTGCGGGAAGGGAAGGGAAGGGAAGGGAAGGGAAGGGAAGGGAAGGGAAGGGAAGGGAAGGGAAGGTGCGGGAAGGGAAGGGAAGGGAAGGTGCGGGAAGGTGCGGGAAGGGAAGGGAAGGGAAGGGAAGGTGCGGGAAGGGAAGGGAAGGTGCGGGAAGGGAAGGTGCGGGAAGGGAAGGTGCGGGAAGGGAAGGGAAGGGAAGGGAAGGGAAGGGAAGGGAAGGGAAGGGAAGGGAAGGGAAGGGAAGGGAAGGGAAGGGAAGGGAAGGGAAGGGAAGGGAAGGGAAGGGAAGGGAAGGGAAGGGAAGGGAAGGGAAGGGAAGGGAAGGGAAGGGAAGGGAAGGGAATGTGCGGGAAGGGAAGGGAAGGTGCGGGAAGGTGTGGGAAGGTGCGGGAAGGTGCGGGAAGGGAAGGTACGGGAAGGGAAGCGAAGGTACGGGAAGGGAAGCGAAGGTACGGGAAGGTACGGGAAGGTACGGGAAGGGAAGGTACGGGAAGGGAAGGGAAGGGAAGGGAAGGGAAGGGAAGGGAAGGGAAGGGAAGGGAAGGGAAGGGAAGGGAAGGGAAGGGAAGGGAAGGGAAGGGAAGGGAAGGGAAGGGAAGGGAAGGGAAGGGAAGGGAAGGGAAGGGAAGGTACGGGAAGGGAAGGGAGGGGAAGGGAAGGGAGGGGAAGGGAAGGGAAGGGAAGGGAAGGGAAGGGAAGGGAAGGGAAGGGAAGGGAAGGGAAGGGAAGGGAAGGGAAGGGAAGGGAAGGGAAGGGAAGGGAAGGGAAGGGAAGGGAAGGGAAGGGAAGGGAAGGGAAGGGAAGGGAAGGGAAGGGAAGGGAAGGGAAGGGAAGGGAAGGTGCGGGAAGGGAAGGGAAGGGAAGGGAAGGTGTGGGAAGGGAAGGTGCGGGAAGGTGCGGGAAGGGAAGGTGCGGGAAGGGAAGGTGCGGGAAGGGAAGGTGCGGGAAGGTGCGGGAAGGTGCGGGAAGTTGCGGGAAGGTGCGAGAAGGTGCGGGAAGGGAAGGGAAGGGAAGGGAAGGGAAGGGAAGGGAAGGGAAGGGAAGGGAAGGGAAGGGAAGGGAAGGGAAGGGAAGGGAAGGGAAGGTGCGGGAAGGGAAGGTGCGGGAAGGGAAGGGAAGGTGCGGGAAGGTGCGGGAAGGGAAGGTGCGGGAAGGGAAGGTGCGGGAAGGGAAGGTGCGGGAAGGGAAGGTGCGGGAAGGGAAGGTGCGGGAAGGTGCGGGAAGGTGCGGGAAGGTGCGGGAAGGGAAGGTGCGGGAAGGGAAGGTGCGGGAAGGGAAGGGAAGGGAAGGTGCGGGAAGGGAAGGGAAGGTGCGGGAAGGGAAGGGAAGGGAAGGTGCGGGAAGGGAAGGGAAGGGAAGGTGCGGGAAGGGAAGGTGCGGGAAGGGAAGGTGCGGGAAGGGAAGGTGCGGGAAGGGAAGGGAAGGGAAGGTGCGGGAAGGGAAGGGAAGGTGCGGGAAGGTGCGGGAAGGTGCGGGAAGGGAAGGGAAGGGAAGGGAAGGGAAGGGAAGGGAAGGGAAGGGAAGGGAAGGGAAGGTGCGGGAAGGGAAGGGAAGGGAAGGGAAGGGAAGGGAAGGGAAGGGAAGGGAAGGGAAGGGAAGGGAAGGGAAGGGAAGGGAAGGGAAGGGAAGGGAAGGGAAGGTGCGGGAAGGGAAGGGAAGGGAAGGGAAGGGAAGGGAAGGGAAGGGAAGGGAAGGGAAGGGAAGGGAAGGGAAGGTGCGGGAAGGGAAGGGAAGGGAAGGTGCGGGAAGGGAAGGGAAGGGAAGGGAAGGGAAGGGAAGGGAAGGGAAGGGAAGGGAAGGGAAGGGAAGGGAAGGGAAGGGAAGGGAAGGGAAGGGAAGGGAAGGGAAGGGAAGGGAAGGTGCGGGAAGGGAAGGTGCGGGAAGGGAAGGTGCGGGAAGGGAAGGGAAGGGAAGGGAAGGGAAGGGAAGGGAAGGGAAGGGAAGGGAAGGGAAGGGAAGGGAAGGGAAGGGAAGGTGCGGGAAGGGAAGGGAAGGGAAGGGAAGGGAAGGGAAGGGAAGGGAAGGGAAGGGAAGGGAAGGGAAGGGAAGGGAAGGGAAGGGAAGGGAAGGGAAGGGAAGGGAAGGGAAGGGAAGGGAAGGGAAGGGAAGGGAAGGGAAGGTGTGGGAAGGGAAGGGAAGGGAAGGGAAGGTGCGGGAAGGTGCGGGAAGGGAAGGTGCGGGAAGGTGCGGGAAGGTGCGGGAAGGTGCGGGAAGGGAAGGTGCGGGAAGGGAAGGGAAGGGAAGGGAAGGGAAGGGAAGGGAAGGTGCGGGAAGGGAAGGTGCGGGAAGGGAAGGGAAGGTGCGGGAAGGGAAGGGAAGGGAAGGTGCGGGAAGGGAAGGTGCGGGAAGGGAAGGTGCGGGAAGGGAAGGTGCGGGAAGGGAAGGGAAGGGAAGGTGCGGGAAGGGAAGGGAAGGTGCGGGAAGGGAAGGTGCGGGAAGGGAAGGTGCGGGAAGGGAAGGGAAGGGAAGGTGCGGGAAGGGAAGGGAAGGTGCGGGAAGGGAAGGTGCGGGAAGGTGCGGGAAGGTGCGGGAAGGGAAGGTGCGGGAAGGGAAGGTGCGGGAAGGGAAGGTGCGGGAAGGGAAGGTGCGGGAAGGGAAGGGAAGGGAAGGTGCGGGAAGGTGCGGGAAGGTGCGGGAAGGTGCGGGAAGGTGCGGGAAGGGAAGGGAAGGGAAGGGAAGGGAAGGGAAGGGAAGGGAAGGGAAGGGAAGGGAAGGGAAGGGAAGGGAAGGGAAGGGAAGGGAAGGGAAGGTGCGGGAAGGGAAGGGAAGGGAAGGGAAGGTGCGGGAAGGGAAGGGAAGGGAAGGGAAGGGAAGGGAAGGGAAGGGAAGGGAATGTGCGGGAAGGGAAGGGAAGGTGCGGGAAGGTGTGGGAAGGTGCGGGAAGGTGCGGGAAGGGAAGGTACGGGAAGGGAAGCGAAGGTACGGGAAGGTACGGGAAGGTACGGGAAGGTACGGGAAGGGAAGGGAAGGGAAGGGAAGGGAAGGGAAGGGAAGGGAAGGGAAGGGAAGGGAAGGGAAGGGAAGGGAAGGGAAGGTGCGGGAAGGGAAGGGAAGGGAAGGGAAGGGAAGGGAAGGGAAGGGAAGGGAAGGGAAGGGAAGGGAAGGGAAGGGAAGGGAAGGGAAGGGAGGGGAAGGGAAGGGAAGGGAAGGGAAGGGAAGGGAAGGGAAGGGAAGGGAAGGGAAGGGAAGGGAAGGGAAGGGAAGGGAAGGGAAGGGAAGGGAAGGGAAGGGAAGGGAAGGGAAGGGAAGGGAAGGGAAGGGAAGGGAAGGGAAGGGAAGGGAAGGGAAGGTGCGGGAAGGGAAGGGAAGGTGCGGGAAGGGAAGGTGCGGGAAGGGAAGGGAAGGGAAGGGAAGGTGTGGGAAGGGAAGGTGCGGGAAGGTGCGGGAAGGGAAGGTGCGGGAAGGGAAGGTGCGGGAAGGGAAGGTGCGGGAAGGTGCGGGAAGGTGCGGGAAGGTGCGGGAAGGTGCGAGAAGGTGCGGGAAGGGAAGGGAAGGGAAGGGAAGGGAAGGGAAGGGAAGGGAAGGGAAGGGAAGGGAAGGGAAGGGAAGGGAAGGGAAGGGAAGGGAAGGTGCGGGAAGGGAAGGTGCGGGAAGGGAAGGGAAGGTGCGGGAAGGGAAGGGAAGGGAAGGTGCGGGAAGGGAAGGTGCGGGAAGGGAAGGTGCGGGAAGGGAAGGTGCGGGAAGGGAAGGGAAGGGAAGGTGCGGGAAGGGAAGGGAAGGTGCGGGAAGGGAAGGTGCGGGAAGGGAAGGTGCGGGAAGGGAAGGGAAGGGAAGGTGCGGGAAGGGAAGGGAAGGTGCGGGAAGGGAAGGGAAGGGAAGGTGCGGGAAGGGAAGGGAAGGGAAGGTGCGGGAAGGGAAGGTGCGGGAAGGGAAGGTGCGGGAAGGGAAGGTGCGGGAAGGGAAGGGAAGGGAAGGTGCGGGAAGGGAAGGGAAGGTGCGGGAAGGTGCGGGAAGGGAAGGTGCGGGAAGGGAAGGGAAGGGAAGGGAAGGGAAGGGAAGGGAAGGGAAGGGAAGGGAAGGGAAGGGAAGGGAAGGGAAGGGAAGGGAAGGGAAGGGAAGGGAAGGGAAGGGAAGGGAAGGGAAGGGAAGGGAAGGGAAGGGAAGGGAAGGGAAGGGAAGGGAAGGGAAGGGAAGGGAAGGGAAGGGAAGGGAAGGTGCGGGAAGGGAAGGGAAGGGAAGGGAAGGGAAGGGAAGGGAAGGGAAGGGAAGGGAAGGGAAGGGAAGGGAAGGGAAGGGAAGGTGCGGGAAGGGAAGGGAAGGGAAGGTGCGGGAAGGGAAGGGAAGGGAAGGGAAGGGAAGGGAAGGGAAGGGAAGGGAAGGGAAGGGAAGGGAAGGGAAGGGAAGGGAAGGGAAGGGAAGGGAAGGGAAGGGAAGGGAAGGGAAGGGAAGGGAAGGGAAGGGAAGGGAAGGGAAGGGAAGGGAAGGTGCGGGAAGGGAAGGGAAGGGAAGGGAAGGGAAGGGAAGGGAAGGGAAGGGAAGGGAAGGGAAGGTGCGGGAAGGGAAGGGAAGGGAAGGTGCGGGAAGGGAAGGGAAGGTGCGGGAAGGGAAGGGAAGGGAAGGGAAGGGAAGGGAAGGGAAGGGAAGGGAAGGGAAGGGAAGGGAAGGGAAGGGAAGGGAAGGGAAGGGAAGGGAAGGGAAGGTGTGGGAAGGTGTGGGAAGGTGTGGGAAGGGAAGGTGCGGGAAGGTGCGGGAAGGGAAGGTGCGGGAAGGTGCGGGAAGGTGCGGGAAGGGAAGGGAAGGTGCGGGAAGGTGCGGGAAGGGAAGGGAAGGGAAGGGAAGGGAAGGGAAGGGAAGGGAAGGGAAGGGAAGGTGTGGGAAGGGA